>NW_024748502.1:3602641-3674168 GCF_018991925.1 Homarus americanus | reverse complement strand
TGGGGTCACTAAGTCTAAGGGGATGACTTATCTAATCTTAATTTCCTGGGGTATGCCACCAGACCACCTCTGGACAGCATATGTAGCTCGTTAGGTAGCATTTTAGAGTCGTTTATTGGGTTAAGTTTCCATTCAAGATCGATAAGGGTAAGAAAGGTGGCTCCTGCTATGTCTTAATTGATTTATTTATATAAAACATACTGGTAAAAACCATGAATTAGCGCCCTCAGAGAACTCGCAAATGTGGTTACCCAGATGGTTAGACTCTTACGTGATGGCGTGTCATACACCTACTTATTACATAACAATCTGTGACCACCTTACCTCCCAGTCATTCCTTCTTATACTATCCCTTAACATCAGGCTACCCACCTGTATGGAATATAGCACAAATCGGTTATCATACATATTAGCACCATCTCAACACACATATTTACACTCCATGTACCTGCAGTGGGACTCCTTGTGTTTTAGGTATACACAACAGGCACCTCGTTCGCACACCGCCCTCGGTGGAGTAAAGACAGGCCACCTAGAACCTCCACCCTTTATTTCTACGCCTGAACGTATAGGTTTCTCCAAGTGACGGCAACAGAGTTTCACAGTCTCCTTATTTGTGACTATTCATTTGGAGTGGTGCACTGAAATCCACAGGTTCACAGTGGATTGGCATAGAGGAGTAGTCACCACATTTGCAGCAACTCAAAGGGATAATGGCGGCTGGGCAGGCACTCTCCGACAGCATGGAACCTGGTGACGGTAGGAGCAAAGAAGACTTGAAGAAATAATGCCTGACGGGCGGTTATCCCACCCATAACATTCTGTACCTTTATATAATCAGCAAATCTTTAAGCTTTGTAATACTTCATTTTATAAGCCTTAATTATGGGCGGGATATAGCCCGCTAAGGCTGCTGACCTGAGGCGCGGTAGAACGAGAAGACTGAGGCATTGCCCCTCCACTCCTCATCACGGCCAGGCCTACAGTTTCAATCCTTAATTTTCCTTTTGTTTCTTATGGTTCTCCACCTGAACACTTTTCGGTATATTGTCAATCATGCCTTACTCGCCCATATTTAATCCAATTACACACACTAAGGTAAAGGTCTTATTTGCTAGTTCGTGGGAAAAATTCATGGAGATTTATAATATCGTGGCACCATAGCGGGTACGCGGCGCACCTTGAAACAAGGCTGATGTTCATGGCGGGGGTGCATCAACCCCATAAAACTGTAATGGGGATCCTCTCACGCGCTTCCCCGAATACAGACATAGATTTA
This sequence comes from Homarus americanus, assembly GCF_018991925.1. Taxonomy (NCBI): domain Eukaryota; kingdom Metazoa; phylum Arthropoda; class Malacostraca; order Decapoda; family Nephropidae; genus Homarus; species Homarus americanus. Next base: position 3,672,889 of record NW_024748502.1, on the reverse strand, counting down.
ACAATACTTTTATCGTGGGTATATGTCACGTGAGTATACGAGATTATTATTGAGTTCACGACGCATACAAGATATTTCCTTTCAAGTATAGTTTACCGGATCACTTCCGCCTCATAGTTCTGATACATTTATCCTTTTTCAGATCATTGATTGTTCTCATGTATTTTCTATGATATCTGTGGAGTTATGTTCGCCGCTACAGACAGCTTGACTCATGCCGACCTTCAAGCCCTGATTACTTTGGTCTTACAGTACACCATCCGCTCAACTGAGCTGGCATACATCTTATGCATACTCTGGAGTTCATGAAACACAGCAGATACACCACTTAATATGATATAACTGTGCCTGGGTACAATACAACACATATGGTCTCGGGAACATTGAGTAGGTGAAGTTGTCCTTTATCAATGTTTCGCAGTACACTAGCCCACTACAACAACTTTTCAACAAAATGTTCACACCCTCGATGACGGATCTCCAGTGTAACCCTGAGTTCATGAAGTCCAGTTGGCCTGAGTCGCCAAGTGACACTAGGCCCCACCTCTACCAGCCATGATTCATATTTTGTATGGTCTCCTTAATATGCTGCCACTATTCTTAATTTATTATTGTTAATACATTTTGCTTTTATACTTCTTTTTCTGTTTCCTTTAGTACACTCATTCATAGTTGAGAGATAAATGCAGAGTTAACCCTAGCAGTCTGTTTGGGGTCTTTTTTGACCCTTTGCTACTTTACTGATCTTAATATTTTTATTTTGCGGAAAAGAAACTTCATACTCCATGACTTTTCCTAGTATTCTGAGATTATTATTGGAAATAAATTAGCTAACCCAAATCCTTATAGTTTTTCCACAGATGAAAAACTAACATCCAGTCTGTGTGGGTCATTTTTGACCCTATAGACCACCTCCCTCGAGTTGTCATAATCAGTTCATACATTTGACGAAACGGTTATAAATGCAAATGTTCTCCATATAATTTTTCATTTTCTTTTATTGTGATTTGCATTCATTACAGAAAACGCATTTGTTTACATACCACAGTGAAGCAGAAACAAATTGTTGATTTCCTTCAGAATTTTCCTTCAACCATGAATGTGTAAGTTGGTTTGAAATCTGGTTTTCCTAACATGGAAATCTTGAATTACTAGAGAATGACAGAGGCATAGATAAAAGTTTATATACTGAATATACACTTTAGGATGACGTCTTATAGACCTCCTACGTAATCTAGCAGTAGATGAAGTATAATTGAAATGGCGTCTATTTTTTTCTATCCTTGGTTTTTCTATTTCTTTTTCAGGAACACGTTAAGTTTTTCAGTTGGTAGCTTTTATAAGTTAGCCTCACAAGATGAAGAAAGTGATCAGTTATATTCAGACACTGAAGATGGTGAATGAAAGTTACTAGTGTGCCCTGAAGAATGCAGTGATGGCTAGGGAAACACTGAGTAACACTGAGTCCGTTTATTGTGGATGAGAGAAATACAAGTGGTGACCAGCGTGTGCCAAGCACGGCTCGCACAGTCAGACTGAGGCTGCCTTGCCATATGGCAGCCTCGGGGCAATGTTGCCACATAACGTGCAGTGTTGCCACGTGATGATATATATAAATGCTACTCGGCACAGTAGCTTAGATGCATAACCTACATCTCCCTCCCCCCTCACGCTCATAGTCTTTGTCTTGAGCGGACTTCTTAGTTCTAAGTCGCTCCGAGCGTCGAGGTGCACTGTGGGGCGGATCTTCGTGAGGTGTAGGTGACTCGTCTTCGGTCAGGGGGCCAGCAGCAGGGGGAGGAAGCGGCGGTTCCTCCACCCGAACCTGACGCAAGCCCGGCGCCTGACCACTGACAGCGACGCCATCCTGCAACCTTGTGCCGGCGGTGTCGTCATGGGTCCTGGACGGGGTTGGGCGCAATCTCCAGCGGCTGAGGGCGGGCACGGTCGTCATACCGAGCCTTAGCGTCCTGGGCGTGGTAGCAGTGCAACTCTCGGCTCTGACTGCGCGTTCCTTCACTTAAAGGCCTTGGTGTGCAGGAACGCAAGAGCAGGGGTGACCATACAGGGTGCCTGGGCAAGGCAGCCCTGGGGCGATGGTCAATTCCACCCTCCTGATGTGACTCCGCTGCTGCTTTGGGTGGGCCATATGGGAGGGCTGAGTCTGAGCCACCCCAGGGAGGTGCTGCTCCTCCTCGTCTCGGGCTTTGGGATTGGTTGGCGGCAGCACTTGTCGTAGTGTCCGCGACCTACGGGCCCTGACACTTGCGGCCTCGATGGGAGCGTGTCTGTATTAGACCAGTGGCCTTACGGTCACATCCACGACACAGTGCGTCGGCGGCAATGGCAGGCAAGTCTTGGGGCTGTGCTGCTTTCTAGCACTACAAGGAAGCACTGGGCGTGGAAGAAGCGTGTGGCAACCGTTGTTGGCCGCCTTCTTATCGCTAACACTGTTAAGATAGCTCTACAACGGGTGGGCCATAAAGGCAGGGAGTGGCGGACTTGGTGACCTCATTATGACGGCGATGGTCACTACCACCTGGAGTGTGGAAGAAGCGTCAGGGGGTAGTCGCTCATCAACTGCCGTGCCTGACACCTGTCAGATCCCGTGCTTGATCAAGAGCTTCCTGCGACCCTACGGCTGTGCGCCTTGCAGACGTCGATCCTGACAAACTCTTCAAACGCACAAAAAAGGTCGTCAAGGATTCCGTTCTCCGCCTGCTTGCGACTGGTAAAGGCACGACGACGAAGCCTCGTTGTTTCAGGCGCTAACATGCTCCTGTAAATTAGAGCATCTAACCACTGAAGGGTGGGGAAGTCCGGGAGCATTGCTCATTTCTCCAAAACTCTCTGGTCTCAACGACAAACACATCCGCAGTTGGATGAGCTGTTTGTTTGGAGGCATGCTGTCAGGTCACCATGGTGGGGTAATCTATCCTTGCCACTTTCCCCTCTGGCTAGAAGCATGACAAAATCTGGTGAGGGAGGCGGGGTGGGGAGTTGAACAGATGCCTTGAATGACCCAGGGGTATAAGAGTACCTGGAGGACGCTGGTGTCAGTGGAGGAGGGAGTGTACTGGCGCCTTGAAGCGCGCTACACCTGCAAGTGAGGAGGTGGAAGGTTGAGCAAGATTAGCCAATAGCCTCAAACGCAACTTTCCTCCTGCTCTTGTCTCACCCTCTAGAAATCCATTTCTCTCATGCGCTCGTCCCAGTGTCCATCCACCTCAGAATTGCAGCATGTCCCGTCACGGAGGTGGGGATTGAGGCTCACTTGGTGGAGGGGAAGACTGGTGGGGTCAGTGTCTCTCCCATCTTGACGTTCTTCTTACCTCCCATCTTTGTGTGTGTGCATGGACTGCACTGTTAATATATATAGTGGCGCCTCAACAACTCAGACCACATGCCTGCTGACTAAACAGCGCGAAATCACACCTTATGAACCGCTGTTCTGTCCGTGGTGAATGCATGCGTGCATGCGTGCGTGTGTGTGTGTGTGTGTGTCTCAGAGCGGGCGTGGTGGCTGGCGGTGGCGGAGCAAGACCAGTGTCCCACACCGGATGCTCCTTGCGAGAGGGGTGTACGCCTGCGTGCTCCGTGGGTACCACAAAGCAGGCAATGCCAACAGCTCCTAGACACACTAATGCACTGACACTAACACTGCTGCCCTACTAAAACACACTGGCGAGCAACACTACATCGCGGCAGAAACCTGGCGCAACACACTATAAGTCAGCAGCGCATCACAGGCAGACGTAACTGTCGACGTGTTCACACACTGTGGGGTCCACGGATCCTACTCACTGCGCCATGAAAATTTAGTGTGCCCTGAAGAATGCAGTGATGGCTAGAGAAACACTGGAAGCAACTTGCAAGGTCATTTGTACACTGGTCCGTTTATTGTGGATGAGAGAAATACAAGTGGTGACCAGCGTGTGCTGCAGCACGCTGCACAGTCAGACTGAGGCTGCCTTGCCATATGGCACATAACGTGCAGTGTTGCCACGTGATGATATATATAAATGCTACTCGGCACAGTAGCTTAGATGCATAACCTACAGTGAAAGTGATCATGTTTCAGTGAATAGTGGGCTCAGTAGTGATTCTGATTATTCTGAAAGTGAGGATGGTCAAAATGTTTCAGGGAGCAACAAGTCCATTCCAGATTCTGGCTTTAAAATCTGTACTTCCAAAATTGGAGCCATAGTTTGGCATGAAAAGAAAGCAGATGGTTCAGTAGGTAGGCGAGGTGCTAGGAATGCGATTGATCAAAATCCTGGCATTACTCGCTTTGCAGCAACAAAATTACAGATAATGTGGCATCATTTGATCTTTTGTAACTCCAGTCATTTTCATTGTTATTCTGGAAATGACGAACGAAACAAATCAGTACATGGAACTGAAATATCACCAACATGACAATTGAAGGCTATTTATGGACTGCGCCTCCTTGCTGGCCTGTATAAGTCTCGTGGTGAGTCCCTTAGGAGTTTATGGGATGACACTTATGGACGACAATATTTTTGGGCAACAATATCTCTAGAAACATCTTCAAGATTTCAAAGTATGCTCGCTTTGATGACAAAGAGACTCGAAACTCCAGAAGACGCCATGACAAGCTGGGAGCCATCAGAAACATTTGGGATACTTGGGTTGAAAAACTCCCACCGATGTTCAATGTGTCATTAACTGTCAGATCGACGAAATGCTTGTTCCATTCAGGAGAAAATGCCCATTCAGATAGTATATACCTTCTAAACCAGATAGATATGGAATAAGGGTATGGGCAGCATGTGATGCAGAAACATGTACCTGTGGAATGCGGAAGTGTACCTTGGTCGAGAACAGGGTAACCGTGTGGTACTACAACTCACAGAGGGACTGAAAGGAAGAAATATTACTTGTGACAACTTCTTCTGCAGCTTACCCTTGGCCAAGGAATTGATTGCACTCAAGCAAACTATTGTTGGAACAGTCCGGAAGAAGAAAAGGAACTTCCAGCTGGTTGTGAACCTAAAAAACAGAACAGTGTATTCTACCTCAAAGGACACCATGATGATAATGTCCTCATCTCATGTCCCAAAGGAAGATTTGTAGTGTTGCTGAGCACCATGCATGATTCTGTCACATTCAGTGAGAGAGAGGATAAGCCAAACATAATTGAGTTCTATAATGCAACTAAAGGAGGTGTAGACAACCTTGACAAACTCGTGGCGGCTTATCGCTCAAAACCACAAACTGTGAGGTGGCCAATGGCTTTGTTTGATACTATGGCAGATATCTCAGCATACAATGCATTTGTTCTGTGGATGCAAGTTCACCCAAACTGGCATAGAGGTATAAGTTTCAAACGTAGACTATTTCTGCAAGAAATTGGGTTGGCAATGGTTCAGCCGCACATATCGTCACAGCCGGCTTTACCAAGGGCTCCAAATACTAGGCGAGTTAGTGTTGCTGAAAGAAGCATGATGGATGATAACGCAAATCAAGGACAATCAAGACCAGCAAAAAGTCGACGTTGCTATCTTTGCAAAGGTGACAATAAGGTGTCAACAGTGTGCTGTTCATGCCAAAAACACACATGCAAAAATCATGTAACAGCAACATTCAAATGCAATGCATGCATCTAATTAGGGCCTAACCCTCAAAATGGAAGGGCTAGCTGAGGGGTCTGAATGACAGTCACTTCCATGCAGTAGATCCTGGGCATGAATAGTAAATAATGCTATGTATGGTGAAGAACTGGATGTATGAATATTCCGAACAGACTGCAGGGGTTAATCATAATTGGTGTGAAGATCTAACAACCTGTAGCGAATACCTTGACAAATACGATCCTGTTTGAAGCAGAAGTAAAAGAGAGATGGGCAGAGCATGTAGAAGAACTATGCAATGATAAGGATAGAGTAGAGTAGAAACGAAAACGAAATACAGATGGAAATGCCAATTCTGGAAACAGAAGTTGAGGCAGCTGTGAGCAAAAATGATAAACTTGTGTGGTTGATCAGCTTCCAGCCGAATCTATGAAATAAATGGGCAAGAATGGGATAAAATGTTTGATTAAAATACGTAATTCTATATACTTCAAAGAAGAACTTCCCAGTGAATTCCAAAATCAATATTTGTCTTATTACAGTACCTAAAATGCCGGGATCCTTAGAGTGCGTCCAGTTTAGAACAATACGCTTAATAGGGAGAATAGACTTTAGACTAGAAGAAGAGTTATCTGAAGAGCAAAATGGATTTAGAAAAAGAAAAGGAACGGGAGAAGCTATATTTGGTTTGAGAATTTGGAGTAAAAGAGATATATAGGTTCAAAGAAATTTGTACCTCTGCTTTGTTGATTTTGACAAAAAGCTTTTGATAAGGTAAAGCACAATAAGCTTATAGAGGTCTTGGAAAAACAGGCATTAATGAAGAAGATTTTAAATAATTTTTGCTGGTAACAGGAGGCTGCAGTGTTGTGAATAGACTTACTAATTGGTTCACAGACATAACATACGACAAGGCTTTTTTTCTATCTCCAACATTGTTTAATATATATTCAGAATTCTTAATGAGATAAGTTATTAGTGATAGTGAAGGACTAAAAGTATATGGTAAAATAATATTGAATAAACGCTATGCAGATGATACTGCTCTTATCACAGATAGTGAAGAGGCATTACAAGAACTCGTCAGCAGATTAGTGAAATTTTTTTTTAATCATATCCTTTAAGAGTTAATGCTATAAAGACTAAAGTAATGGTTGTTTCCAAATAGGAAATACATCCTAAAACAAAAATTATGGAAAGCAACAGGGAGGTTAAACAAGGGGAAATTTGTGTCTGCATGGAAGAAATAAAAACAAGAATGGGGCAAGCAAAAACAACATTTAATAATCTAAAAGACCTAATGAAAAGGGATATTAACTTGAATTTGAGTAAAATGCTGCATGGACACTTCTCAGCAGACACCAGAAAGAGGTTGGAGGCCTTTGAAATGTAGTGTTAAAGGCGAATAAGCTACAGTGACTGGAAAAGAAATTAAGAAGTACTAAGATTAGCAAAAATTTAAGAGAAATTCTTGAAATTTACAGAAAAAGAAAAATTATATACTTTGGTCAGATGAGATTAATAAAGAAATATTAATGGTGAAAGTTGAAGGTAGGGAGCCGGGGGAAGGCAGTGATTGGGTTGGACGAATTAAATTAAAAACTTTGTCCCCAGAGATACAACACCTTATAGGATTGATAAATACAACCTAATAACTTTTAGAAATGAGGATCGTGGTCGCTAATCTCCTGATACGAGGACATACTGCAATTGATTGATTGTACGAGGTGCTGGAAATTTTCTCAGTAAGCTGCTGACGGCGAACGAGGTTTTAAATCTCCCAATATTCCATATAAAGTACTGGTGGTCACTTGTACTCAGGGGTTGTTATCGTACTCAAGGTGTTACATCTTCTTACTCAAGGGGTTATCGTTTCAATAGGTTACGTTATCGTACTTTTTATTTTATTTTACGGGAATAGCCCACCCGGGCACAGGTCATCGACCCACAACGGGGCCTAAGTGAAGAGAATTAAGAATGAAGAGAGATTAAAAATAGGTGCCGGAAAACCAGCTTTTTAAAGTGAGACAGATTGTAAGTGTATGGAAACACAGAAGAAGGCAGAGCATTCCACAGTTTGGATGTGAGAAGAAAAAATGATGTACTATAACGGGTTATTCTAGTGTGACCGACATCACAAAAAATTGTGGGCACGGCGGGCAAGACGAGTGTTACGAGGTGTTACGGGCAAACGGCCTTGCCGGCGGTACACAGGATGCCAAATCCACTGAACATTGCCCGTTAAAATGCCTGTACAAGAGAGAGAGAGTGTAGCAACATTGCGGCGAAGAGAAAGGAAAGAAAGATTATCAACTAAAGGAGGAGAGTCAATAAGACGAAATGCCTTTGATTCCACCCTATGTAACAATTAAGAACATTAAAACATAAGAATGGAGGAAACTGCAGCGGGCCTATTGGCCCATTCTGGTCAGTCTCATTTTCACCCAACCCCTATCGCTCATATATCCATCCAACCTATGTTTGAAGCTCTCCAGCGTTTTCGAGTTAATGATGATGTTTGGTAACTTGTTCCACTCGTCCACTACTATATTTCCAAACCAATGTTTACCTATTTCGCGCCTAAATATAAATTTGTCTAATTTAAAACCATTGTTACGAGTTCGCTGCTGGTTGGATAGTTTGAGTACGTTTGTAATGTTACCTTTGTTTAGCCCTGACTTCCATTTATACACCTCGCTGTACTCATGGTTCCTAATTTCCGGGATTAGTCTTGTCATTCTCCTCAGAATTCTTTCGAGGGATTTCTTATCCATTATGTAGTACGGTGACCAGAGTTGAACTGCGTAATCCAAGCGAGATCTCACAGGCCCAGGATATAGTTTTAGGATGATCTCGCTAGTCTTGTAACTAACACTCCTTTGTGTGAACCCAAGTACTTTGGTAACATTGTTTCGAGCAAATACACATTGTTTACTTATCATTACTCCTAAATCTTTCTCACAGTCGGATTTCTCTATGAAATCGTTGTTCATCTGGTATCTGGTTTCTGTTTACATCTCCTAGACTAAGTACTTTACATTTCTCCATATTTAATTTCATCTGCCATTTTTTTCAGACCAATCGAAAATTTTTTTAAGTCTTCCTGTAGTTTTGCGGAGTCCGCGTCAGATTCAATTACTTGCCCTATTTTAGTGTCATCAGCAAATTTACCTATGTTGCTGTATACACCTATATCTATGTCGTTTATATATATATATATATTTATATTTATATATATATATATATATATATATATATATATATATATATATATATATATATATATATATATATACTTCATTTTAAGTTCATATAACACGCGGGTTCGAGTCTTGGCTGGTGAGGTTATATATATATATATATATATATATATATATATATATATATATATATATATATATATATTATATATATATATATATATATATATATATATATATATATATATATATATATATATATATATATATATATATATATATATATATATATATATATATATATATATATATATGTAATATTCAGAAATTTCAGTGTAATTTCAAACGCCGCGCCATTGGAGAGACTGTTTTCAAGGTCGTCTGAGGGAAGAGAGCGCTCCTGCACGTAGTGAGAGCTTTTGGAACTAGGCCTATACGATATCAAATGTAGTTTGCCGAATTAATAATGATGTGATTCATGAAGTTAAGGGACTATTATTGAATTTGAAATTATTATAGATCGTTTATCAGTCTGAATAATGTTACGGGTATCCTAAGAAAGTTATTTGTTAGGCGGAAAATATGTCACGTAGGCCTAAGTCACGCGAAAGAGATAGAACAGACAGGACGTCCCTGAGCATTCGTCCACAAAAACGGTCACGTGGTCTAGTCACCTGTGTTGCGCTATTGCAGTATAACAAGTAAGTCTCATTCAATCTCAGATAGGGGTTAGATAGGGCAGTGATAGTTATTAAGAGCTAACAGTGAGTTAATTTCAGGGTTTCCGTCAGAACCCACTTGACTGCGAGAGACTGACTGCGGGAGATTGACTGCCGTTTGAGACTGCCGTTGATGATTGATGATTAGCGATTGTCTCAGTTGGAACGATCAGTGCAGGCTTGTCACTTTTCAGAGGGGATATCAAGGGATCTCTTGAGTGAACAAGTGCTCCCGACAACTAAAACGACACGACACGGGACCAGCTTCAGCATTGGGTGATCAGTTCTTTCCACGTGGGTGCATAGCACCACGTGGTTTCGGTCTGCTAGAAGTATTACCTATTGGCCATGGTCACCTGCTGGACACACTAAGAGTATCCTGAGACTATTTGAGTAAATTAATGGTCACACACTGAGGCCAGGAGTCTAGGGAATACCTAGAGAAACATTATATCTCCCATATCACGGGTGTATGTTGAGTTGGGTGAAGCATGGTTCACGGGGATTGGTGGACCCAGTAACATCTCAACAATAGTGATAATATTTTTGTGTGTAGTTTATACCATTTTTTCAGTTACTGACATTATCGTGATGTGTAGTTTAATATTTCTTACACAATTTGGATATTATTGCTTTTAAATGTTTGTGTCACTAATTGAAACCAGAGTGATACTGTGATTTAGTTCCTTTAATGCATTTAATTTTTCTTTATAATTCCGACCTCAGGTATAACCTTTGTTCCCCAGAGTAGTGTTTAAGTTAGGTTAGGAATTGTGTATCTGTTGGGGTAATATAATTTTGTTGAGTGCCCTTAAGGCCTATTCATTGTAGAGTTATTAATTTCTTATTTTTTATACCATTTTCTCAGTGCTGGATATAATTTTGTTGAGTGCCCTTAAGGCCTATTCATTGTAGAGATATTAATTTCTTATTTTTTTAATACCATTTTCTCAGTGGTTGATATTATTTTGTTGAAAGCCCTTAAGGCCTATTTCATGTAAAAGGCAACACTTCTTAATACTTTGAGTTTATTGGTGTCTAATGAGGCATTGTCTGAGGTTCTATTAATTTCAATATCATGTATAACTTTTATTCCCCAGAGTAGTGTTTTAAGTTCAGGTTAAGAGGTGCGCATATTGGTGTACCATTATTTGATTGTGTCTGTAGTGTTGGAGGGAATATAAATGTCTAATTTGTACAGTGTGTCTCATTCATTCCAGTCACAGATGCTATCTTTGCACGGGTCACAGAGAATTCATTTTTTTTTAGTAAATTTAAGTGTTCTTGTGCTGGTTCGGGATTTTTCTCAAAGGGCGCCTTCCACTGCAATTACTATCTAATAATTAATAAACCCCAAGTCAAGTGAGACATTAAAGTCCAGTAAATTTCCAACCGAGTTACATATATATATATATATATATATATATATATATATATATATATATATATATATATATATATATATATATATACATATATAACAAAGTCTAGGACTGCTTTTAGTATCCTGGTGGTCCAGCGGTTAGCGTTCCCCTGTCACAGTCATGGGTTAGTGGGCCCTGGGTTCGAATCCTGGCGGGTTGAGGTGTTCATTGTATATATATATATATATATATATATAACAATGAAGTATGTTTGTGTTTGTTTGTTTGTGTGTGTGTAATGAGAATCTCGGAAACTACTTTACCGATCTGTAGTGATGATGGATGGTTGTAATGGGCCCCAGTCTCATCAATGAACATATTATATAAATGGGTCAATACATCTGATATTATATTCAGATTCACCCTCTGCAACTTTCCACTGTCTATGAGTAAGACATGAGTTGTACACGTGAGAGAACCAACTCTCCCAAGAGGGAAGAAGCCCATACTCAGCATATATGTAAGCCCGCACTGCGAGGTCCTTACTCATAGTCACTCACAGCAACGTATATCGTAAGGACGTGATGTAATGTTTATATTACATAAACGCCGTCCTTTCTCATTCACTCATATATAGTGGAACTTACGGTCGATCTACACTCAGGAATTATAGATACAATCCTTTTATAATAAAACAAGGAACTACAGCTGGGTTTCGTTACTTAAACCCAAATAATATATATATGTGAACGGCCTGGTTAATTGGACAATCCAGACGATTCATATAGGTGGCAAGCTGTGTGTAATGATTCAATATCAGACCAAATCTTACAGCCCAGAATTACATCACACATAACAGCAAGTACAGTACAGACAGCGTGGTACCCTAACACCACAGGTTGACACAGGTCAAGACCTGACCCCGGCCTAAGTACTTGCATAACCCTACGATATAACCATGTTAAGGAAACCACACCTGGCCAAGACCCACCCGGGCGGTAATAATTACAAAACACTATTGTCCTGCGACATGACCTCACCTGGGCAAACACCTGTCCAGACCTGACCCAATGGAGATCAAGGACCGGCTAATCAGCCAGCACCCCTGTTACCCAACCCAACAACCCGGTCAAGACAAACCCACTTAAGTAGGAGAGGTCACCCTCCAGCTCCTCCAATATATAGGGGCTGGAGCTCCTCTCAAGAGGGAGTCTGATAACCAAGGAGGGCCAGCAGCCACGTCCCTTGTCCCACTCATCAAAGAAGTCCGTCACTAAAGGCAACAAGGTCTCCGCCGGGTCCATCGACAGAGTGTTGTCAATTCAACCTATAACAGTAAGTGCTGGCTGTGTACGAGGTAGAAGTGCAGTGATCCCGAACCTTCCAATGATCGACTTAGTGAAGTGCCCATTCGACTTGTGAAGTTAAAAACATATCATAGTCTATCATACCCTGTGTACGAATCCCCCCTATTAATTCCCCCTATGCAACTAGTAAAATAAAGCTGTAACATGCAGTTGTGTTTTATATACTACACTTGTACTGAGCCTGGGTTAATATACGTAGTCACCCCCACATCCTCGAGCCACGCTACCAAACTTCCTGTCTTTACATCCTCTTACTATAAATATTCTACCTATATGTAATATCGTCTTCTGGTGAGTTTTGTCTCATTACAGGTGTGTACAGATTCTTAAACTGGTAGTCGTATCAGACCATCCGTGTTTTATGAAAAACAGAAAACACTGCTTTGCTGACACGTTATAATCCGAGAGAGTGTTTAAAATAATATCGTATTGAGGCGATATTTGGTGAGTGCTCATATCTCTGTCACATACAATACGTGCAGAATTCGTAATATATATGTGTACAGCCTGTTGGTGAATATCCAGTTTGTGCCGGTTGAAGAAACCCCCTCAGCATTTTTCCTGGTGGTGTTGCAGTGTTGAAGAAACGTTCCATAACTTGAACTAACGAATTGATATTTCACAAGTAACTGAACGGTTTGTTGTGTTGCGAGCGTCGATTACAAAGTTCGGTGTCATCATACAGATCTCCATATATCGTGGGCGCTGTGAAAAGGATTGGCACGGCAGTCACGCCAACGACCTAGCAGCGACAAACGATATCAATCATCAACAGTTCTGATCGACTGTGGAGAACCTCCCTAATTTGAAGTGGACTCGTCTCTCGCCAAGGTAGCAGCGTCTCTTCGTTGCCCGCCCACTCTCCACACAACATTCGACTCAGAACTCAGTGTGAAGAGGATCGTTTTCTGTAGACGTCACGCCCTGTATAAATAGGTATTTAGAATTACATAATTATACAAATGAACACGTTCGAAGATTTCTTCACATCGATAGGTTCGTCGGATAGGATTATTTCAATGATACCATGTCCTAATGTAAGATTAATGTATTGAAATTCTTTGTACACAGTGGTTCATAAGTGTCTGTTTCATATTGATAGTTTAATTATTAACTACAATTAATATTCATTTATCTTGTAAATGAGAGGCAATAATTGCTTTTTACTGTTAATTATTCATTGACCCACACAAGAGCTAATAGATAATTTTCTAAGTTTCTAATGTCTAGTGGTGATATTTATTGCACACCTAGCCCACCTATTTGCCTGCTTAACTTGTCGTGATCAAGTACAGACTGACATCACGCCCTACTTTTACCCTATTTTGCCCACCAACCAGCAAATAGAAGATCCAGTACAGACTGACATTGAAGTTGAGTCAGGGAACACAGTTTAGACGATTCGGTGGAAGTAATGAGAAAGTAATTGAGGAATCATTTGACGGCTTAAACCGTCGTACCCTTACGATCTGGTAATACATATAGTACTTCACGCAATATACAAAACTAATTCAGGTGACAGTGTGTCTGTTTCGTCCAAGTAACACCCATATTAATTAGCAGTCCTCAGTTAGGAGTAAGAATACTAACTTAACTAATACTAACACTATAATGACTTCACGACCTCACGTCAATGCTACTGCCGCGTCAACTCCAGCCTGATAGAGGTTATTAATATTATGCAGCGTGGTGACAATGTTCCAAGTACGGGTCAAGATGATTATCCGGGTCGCACATTTCATTCGTGCATGTAAGAGATAACATGCGCACTGGTAAAATAACGACGGCGAAGACAAAAAAGGCATATGTACGTTCCGCATTACGCAGGGTTCTTATGCCGGTAGTCGTTTAAATGCGTTTAGTTTGCAGAGCCTGATTATGAAAATTTAAGCGAACGTTAATTTGAGATCTTTGGGGTGGGTCTGGCTGGGCCAGCTTCAATACATCTTCAGATGGATGGATCGTTGCTTACGCCAGGGATACGCAGTGAATCGCCTGTCGGCGCTGTCGACATCGCAGGTGAGTTCGCCAGGACATGCAAGCGACATTCCGGACTTCAGATTGGTTTGACGCGCAGGTAAAATCAGCGGACAATGTAGAAACGTTGATGGGCCCCAGTAGCTTTCTGCTTTCCGTCCGTCGTCCTCTATAGCCGGGCACAAGACGCAGTATGAACGACCCATGGATATTGTGGAGTACGCAAAATAAACTCTGTCCCCAGGCTACGGGCCTTAACAGCACATTCGCTTAATGGCACATTCCTTAATAACAGCCCTCGGTGACGACGCAGCAGCCCTTCACGTCTATGGTGCAGCAGATACCTCCAGATAGCGCACATGACTCCCTCCCAGACTCCTTATGCGACACACTTAGCTCCGATTGCACCTCCCCGCCGGACTTATAAACAAAAAACACCTTTACGATGCGCACACTGAAATAAACGTGGCCACGTAATAGAAGATTGTTATCAGCTCCAAGGTAACAGTGCCAAGCACTCCTTAAGGTAATTTTCGGAAGCAGCTAAGAAGATACCTCCTATCCAGAAGTTACACAAATGGTGCGCACTTCACAAATCGACATCTCATAGTTCACATGAGTGTGATGTGCTAATAAAGGCTACGGGGGTGGACCTTAGTGAAACAAAGGTGTCGTATAGGCGTAAGCAGAAGCGTCCCCAGGACAAGTCGTCGGGGGAAGATCAGCACACACCACACCAAGGAGAGGGATAGCTAGGGTAATTCCCGCCCCTCCTCACAGCACCTTAGACGATTCCCACTCTATCCCTCCTACCCCTGCACCTCCTACTGAACCTATCCACTTTCCTATAATCTCCACTTGCAGGGTTGCCGGTGTCTTATCCAGGTTGGATGTGAGTAAGGCGCATGGACCGGACGGAATACCCCCTCGTGTTCTGAGGGAGTGTGCTGAAGCCCTGGCCCCTGTGCTTGCTCGCCTCTTTCGTCTTTGCCTCAAAACCAAAACTTTTCCTTCTTCTTGGAAGCATGCCTTGGTTCAGCCCATCCCGAAGAAGGGTGACCATTCTAATCCCTCTAACTATCGCCCCATTGCCCTAACTTCATCCTTCTCTAAGATTTTCGAAACTATCTTGAACTCCCATTTTCTCCGTCACCTTGAACGCCTTTCTCTTTTGTCGGATCACCAGTATGGCTTTCGCCAGGCAAGATCTACTGGTGATTTGCTCTCCTATTGCACCCATCTTTGGTAATCCTCTTTTAGGGATTATGGGGAAACTTTTGTCGTGGCCCTCGACATCTCCAAAGCATTTGACGGGGTATGGCACAAGTCTTTGCTATCTAAACTTCCCTCTTTTGGTTTCTCTGCCCCACTTTGTTCTCTCATCTCTAGCTTCCTTGAGAATCGATCCATGGCAGTTGTTGTCAAGGGATCGATTTCTCTCTCTTTCTCTACCAATAGTGCGTCCCACAGGGTTCTGTTCTTTCACCAACTCTCTTCCTTCTTTTTATCAATGATTTACTTCACACTACAACTAAGTCTATCCATTCTTACGCAGATGATTCTACTCTTCACTCTTCCTCACATTTTCCCCTTCCTCCTAACTCTTAAACTCGATCTGTTTCTAGAACTGATATCATTACTTCTATTAACGCGGATCTGTGCAGCATCTCTGAATGGGGAGATACAAACTTGGTTAAGTTCAATAGTAACAAAACTCAATATTTACCAATTACACTTTGTAAATTAGACGATCTCCCACCAATTACATTTCAGGACACTATCATTCTCCCAAATTCTGAAATAAATATGTTAGGCCTCACCATTTCCTCCAATATGTCCTGGAAATCACACATCCTTAGTATAACTAAAGCTGCCTCCCGAAATTTGGGAATGCTGTACAGATGCCGCAGCTATTTCATTCCTGAGCAGTTGCTCCAAGCATATTAGGGATTCATTCGTCCTAGCTTGGAGTACGGCTCTCATATCTGGGGTGGCTCTTCTTCTGTCCAACTATTAGATAGGGTGGAATCAAAGGCATTTCGTCTTATTAACTCTCCTCCTTTAGTCGACAATCTCTCTCCACTTTCTCTTCGCCGCAATGTTGCTTCACTCTCTCTCTTTTACAGGTACTTTAACGGGCAATGTTAAGCGGATTTGGCATCCTGTGTACCGCCGGCAAGGCCGTGGGTTCGTAACACACGTCTTCCCCGCGGTGTCCACCATTTCTCTGTGGATGACGGTCACACGAGAATAACCCGTTATAGTACCTCCTTCTTTCCTCACACAGCCAAACTGTGGAATGCTCTGCCTTCTTCTGTGTTTCCTTGCTCCTACAATCTGTCTCACTTTAAAAAGCTGGTTTTCCGGCATCTTCGTGGTGTAGATTAATACAGTATAACCTTTTTTCTATATTTTTAATTTCTTTCCATTCTTTTTTTTTTCGCCCCCCAGGCTCCGTTGTGGGTCGTTTGACCTGTGCCCGGGTGGGCTAATTCCGGTAAAAAACAAAACAAATAAAATAAAAATATCACGAGTTACAACGTAAATTCCCTCACCGCAATTTCAATTGGAGGCCTAGTAACGCTGAGCTCGAAGGAGTTTCAAGTACTCAGCTGAGCATCAAAGGAATTGTGACGTTACCACTCAGATTCTCAAGACGTGGTACGCCCTTCTCTGCGGACTTTTATATAGTCCAGCAGTTTAATTTGCCAGCCGACGGGTTACTTGGTCTACCAACTCTTCGAAAGAACATGATAGATGTTCTTCCACTTAATTATAGTGTTACGTTTAAAGGTGTTTCCTACAAAGCAATGAGTCATTCTGAACGTATGCTCACAGCTAGGACGAAAGTGTTGTCTACCAATCCCATTAAGAGGAAGGTGGATCGTGCGTCAGAGATACCTCTTGACCTCAACCACACACTTTCCCAGTGTGATTACAGCAGCAAGAGTTGGACGATCGTACCAGCAACTGTCGAACTACCCAACGTGTACACGGGCACAGATGTTGTGTGTCTCCCGGAAACATGCAAGGTAAAAGGGCTGTCATGTGAATCTACCCTGAGCACTATACGCCCTGGTGGTTTGACCGACGTACTG
Organism: Homarus americanus; assembly: GCF_018991925.1. Classification (NCBI taxonomy): domain Eukaryota; kingdom Metazoa; phylum Arthropoda; class Malacostraca; order Decapoda; family Nephropidae; genus Homarus; species Homarus americanus. The sequence goes on along the minus strand of NW_024748502.1, from coordinate 3,655,570 downwards.
ATTTTAAATCGAACAGGCGTTCAACGAATCTTAAAGAAAGGATATTATTTGTGCGATTTTCTAGTATATCACAACAATGTCGAAGTACAGCCTACTAAATTCCCAATTCGAGGTATTGTTGCGAAATGCCAACAGACTCGACAGGCAAGGATAGATCAAATAGCACCACATGTTAAGGTTATCGATCATCCCCAGGGCAAGACACGCCTTTCAGAGCTGCTTGCCGACTATAGAAATATAGTAGCCTTGCCAGGAGAAACGCCAGGTCAGACAGATTTAACATCCCATCATATAGCCTTAAAGGAGGGAACCAACCCTATTTACGTACCAGCTTATAGACTACCTCATAGCCAGCGCGCTGTAGTACAAGATATGGTACAGGGTATGTTAGATGAGAATGTTATTAGACACTCAAAATCCCCCTTTAATAGCCCATTATTCCTCGTCCCGAAAAAGGATGGTGGATGGCGCCCTGTTATAGATTTCAGGCGCGTCAATGATCAAACGATCCATGATAGGTACCCTATGCCTATCTTGAGCGACATATTGCAATCCTTAGGCAAGGATAATGCGGTATTTAGCAACTTAGATTTGCTTAGTGGGTATTGGCAAATACCACTCGATTAGAAATCACGAGAAATCACGGCATTTAGCACGCCTCTAGGCCACTTTGAGTTTCTACGGATGCCATTTGGTCTCAGAAATGCCCCACTAACATTTCAAAGAATGATCACCACCCTGTTTGCCAGATTGATTGATACCACAGTCTGCGCATATTTGGATGATCTAATAGTAGTCAGTAAGGACGTCGATTCCCATCTGATTAAATTGCGTGAAGTGTTGGACAAACTTTCAACAGCAGACTTCAAAATCAAACTCTCGTAGTGTGAGTTTTAAAATCCAGAATCCAATTCCTTGGTCATGCAGTTGACGGTGAAGGCATACATACAGTTAATGATAAAGTGAAAGCTGTATCTCAGTTCCCGCGTCCTACCTCAAATGATCATGTGCGTAGCTTTCTTGGCTTATCTGGATATTATCGTTCCTTTATCAAGAACTATGCAACATTAGCATCGCCCCTAACGAGGTTGCTCAGAAAAGATGCAATGTTTATATAGGACGCTGAACACGAAGATAGTTTTACGGCATTGAAGATAGCGCTTACCAATGCCCCGGTTCTAGCATTCCCAGACTACACTCAACCTTTCACTCTCTGTACTGACGCTTCCGGAATTGGAGTCAGAGCAGTGCTCATGCAAGAGGATACTCGTAGGAAGTTTAGAGTGATAGCGTTTGCAAGTCACAAACTAATTGATGCTGAAACACGTTATTCGGTAACGCATTTAGAAACGTTAGCCGTTGTGTGGGCACTTAAGAAGTTCAAAGACATTATCTTTGGCTACAAGATAACTGTTTTTACTGATCATGCAGCAGTAACCGAGCTGTTCCATGGTAGCAACTTATCAGGCAGATTAGCACGCTGGTATCTGATAATTCAAGAGTTTGACCCCGAATTTAGGCATTTACCTGGCAAGGCGAATGTTGTCGCCGACGCTCTGTCAAGAAATATAGCACCAGTCATGCCTGTATCAACATTCACTCTTTCGCAACTGGAAGATGAGCAACGACGCGACCCATATTGGTCAGCAGTTATTTTTGCTCTCGAATCGGGTGAGGATGTTAAACTCCCCAAGTTAATTCTTCCCTTAAATCAGTTTGAATTACGACATAACATACTCCATAGGACGAAAAAATCACCTGAGGGTAATGTGTCTCAAATAGTCGTACCTGACACGTTGTGCAAAGCAGTAATGACATTGTTCCATGATGTCCCACAGGCAGGTCACCAAGGTCGTGATAAATGTTTAGCGGATTTACGAAAGAAGTATTTCTGGAACACTATGAAGAAAGACATAGAATTACACATAGCTAATTGTTTGGCGTGTGCTCAACATAAAGGTTCAACAGGATCACCAGCCCCGTTTGACACAGTCGCTATTGACTTGTTACAGCTCCCAATGAGTCATCAGGGATTAGCGTACGTCTTAGTGTGTGTGGATCATTTTTCAAGGTTCGTGGTCTTGGTCCCACTAAAAAGCAAAACGGCCGAAGCAGTAGCCTATGCATTAGTGATGAATCTTATATGTCCATATACTACGCCTAAAGTTCTGCTCTCTGACAATGGCACAGAGTTCAAGAATCAGCTAGTAGCGCATATATGTGCACAATATGGTATTAAACAAACTTTTGTGACAGCTTATCATCCACAGGCTAATGGCCTTGTTGAGAGAACCAATCGTAAAATCCTAGAAATACTGCGTCCAATTGTCAGTGGTTTTCAATACGCATGGGAGGATTGGTTACCGCAGGTTGCAGCGTCTATAAATGGGTCAGTTAATAGCCCCACGGGCAAAACACCCTACTACAGTGTCTATGGTACAGATAAACGTCTACCTTACGACATCCTTACAGATGTGCCATACCCGGTTTATAATACGGATGACTTCGCGGCAAAACAAATTCATGTCTTTACAGATATTCATGCCCAAGTACGACCACATCTAGCGGCGTCACGCGCCGAAATGATCATCAAGCAACATAAACATGCTAAACCTGTCACATTAAACGTTGGGGACGCTGTTATGTTAAGAGAACCTTAAAGGAACTCCAAACTTTCGGCAAAATTTTCTAGTCCATTCCGCATAATCTCAAAAGAATCAGGCAACAAATTTAAAATTTGGAAGCCTAATGCACAGATTGCAGATGTCGTGCACGCGGATCGTCTGAAGAAGACCCAGATAAATGTATTACTTCCAGTTGATGATGATGTGATTGACACCTTCTTACAGATTGTACAGAAGCAGAGTGTCCCAAATGACTATTGTATGAAGCTTCGTTCTGCAAGTAGACGTCAAATCGTTTGTAATTCCTTAAAAAATGGCTTGGATCATCAGTGTCTTGCTTCTACTCTGTTGTTGCACCGTTGTGTTGACAGACATGTCCACATCAGTCCTCAAACCGGGTGCACTAGTGGCACCTCTCGGACGCATTCTCATAGTTGAGGACTTGGTGAACATCAAGTATGAACTCCATCCACTACTCCAACTTCCGCGTCAGATGGAAAACGTCGACGGCCAACTACAATCAGCATTGGACATCCTTCATGGTCTCAGCACAGCTTCTAATAATTCGACAATAAATTCACAAACTATAGACCTTCTACACTTTCGTCTCCAGAACCTTCGAGAGCTTCTCGTCGATGTTAAGAAAATCTACCGGCGTCTCAAGCGGATCTTGCTAAAGAAGTGCATTCTCAGGCACGACGAAAAAGGGGTCTCTTTAATTTTGTGGGTCTCATCCAAAGCGCCTTGTTTGGCAGGGCAACGGCCGATGATGTAGCTAAATTGGGGGATCGAATGAACGTTGTCGTTCAGGCTGTATCTCAACAGATTCGTGTTATTTCTCAAACCTTTCACGCGATTACTGCTCTAGAATCAAAGGTTAATGCAATAATAGCGGAGTCTAACCAAGTTTTGAGGATTGTTACTAGGTTACAGAAAGCAATCCCGACGTTAGAATGGCTCCTTTATTTCACAGAATATTTGCATGTTGCGGAAATTTCGGTTCATAAAATTGTAACCTCTAAAAATGAACTAATAGACAGCATTGTAGATGCCGGGATAGGACGTGTGGACGTGAAGCTTGTGCCTGTGCAGACGCTTCTTGAAGCTTTAAAAATAGCCAAGTTGCAGAATCATTCAACTCCTATTTTTAATGACAATGAGGTTCAATATTATTACCCACTGTTGGAGTCAACCCTCACGCACAATGCAATTCTGATCCACATTCCTCTGCGAGGGCAACATGAGTTTAATGCATGGCATTTAGAACCCTTCCCCTGGTTTGTAAACAACACACTGTATACCCTGGATAGGCCTAAAGAACTTTTCTTAGTAGATGAAGATTATTCTTTGTTATCAATAGAGGATTCTGAGGTACTGTCACGGTGTAAGTCGTCTTATCTACACCTACACGTATGTCCAGCCTACATGTTTGCATTTATTCCTGATGCAGAGGGAATATGTGAATTGGCGGTCATACAAACAAATGTATGCACAGCACTTGAGCAATGCAGCTATAGGCCAGTTAGTGTGAAAAATGTGTTTCACGCTCATCTGCACAATGTTCAGTATTTGTTCTTTCCAAATCTCACTACTGTTATATTAAAATGCCATGATGGTGTTATGCAGCTAGTTGTGAAAGGGCACTACAAGGCTCCTGATTACTGTGAAATAACTTGTGGTACATTACGGACCTTGCCTACTCATCAGCATTTTGCTTTAAATCTTAAACTCAAGTCTGCTTTAATTCAACTGCCTATAATGAATTTCACTATTAAGGATATTCAAATAGTTTCAGAGAAAGTAAAAGTTTTAGTTTTCTTGAACGAGACACATTTTGCTGATTTGAAAAATAACTTGCCATTTTACCTATCACAGGAATTTGCAATACCAAACCTTACAATTCCCTCTATTTTGTTAATTCTGGCAATTATGTTCCTGTTCTGTTATTACAAGGCAGTATCATCCAAATTCAACATTGTTCATAACATACTAACCCGTACGACACTAAAGTATAGGTCCCCTGTAGTAGATAATATCCCTACAGTAGTAGAATCCCCAGCATAGTGTCTACATATCTGTTTATAACATGGTTAGGGTTGTCTAGGATGTACTGTACTCTGTGAGTTATTTAGGCCTCACGGAGCTCGGCTGATAGGTGACCGAGCTATGTAATGGGCCCCTGTCTCATCAACAGAACATATTATATAAATGGGTCAATACATCTGATATTATATTCAGATTCACCCCCTGTAACTTTCCACTGTCTATGAGTAAGACATGAGTTGTACACGTGAGAGGGCAACTCTCCCGAGTGGGAAGAAGCCCATACTCAGCATATATGTAAGCCCGCACTGTGAGGTCCTTACTCCTTAGTCACTCACAGCAACTTATATCGTAAGGACGTGATCTAACGTTTATATTACATAAACGCCGTCCCTTTCTCATTCACTCGTAAAGAGTGGAACTTACGGTCGACCTACACTCAGGAATTATAGATACAATCCTTTTATAATAAAACAAGGAACTACAGTTGGATTTCTTTACTTAAACCCAAATAATGAATATATGTGAACGGCCTGGTTAATTGGACAATCCAGCCAATTCATGGTGTTATATGTAGTGATGGTGGATGGTGTTATATGTAGTGATGATGGATGATGTTATATGTAGTGATGATGGAAGTTGTCATATGTAGTGTTTCTGGGTGGTGTTATATGTAGTGATGATGGATGGTGTTATATGTAGTGATGATGGATGGTGTTATATGTAGTGTTTCTGGGTGGTGTTATATGTAGTGATGATGGATGGTGTTATATGTAGTGATGATGGATGGTGCTATATGTAGTGATGATGGATGATGTTATATGTAGTGATGATGGATGGTGTTATATGTAGTGATGATCTATATATATATATATATATATATATATATATATATATATATATATATATATATATATATATATATATATATATATATATATATATATATATATATATATATATATATATAAATAAAACAAAGAAGTCTGTTTGTTGACCTTTCTCTGGGATCAAACCCGGGTCCGCTTGCTGGCGAGGCTAGCATGCTTATTATTGCACCCCAGGTCGCCAATAAGCGCTACACCATTTGACACAGCTGAAAGAGAATCTTCGACCGAACATGACTGACAACTGTATATGAGCAGAGTTCCTGATCCAGAAGAAGATCCAGTTTTCTATGAGATTATCAAGAAGAAAATGATTCATAGGCCCTTTGGACCATTCAATAGACACTCACCATGCATGAAAGATGGACGTTGCACCAAAATCCTCCCAAAAGACCGGATAAAAGATACTCAGAGTGGAGACGATGGCTATCTTCAGTACAGGAGAAGAGCGCCAGGCGATGGAGGTTTTACAGCAGTGTTGCGACTTGGAACAGACAGTGAAATAACAGCGAAATAACAGTAGACAACAAATGGGTGATCCCCTACAATTCTCTTTTGAGTAAAGCATTCAATGCGCACATCAATGTGGAGTTCTGCAATTCAGTCAACTATCAAGTATGTCTGCAAATGCGTCAACAAAGGCTCTGACCAAGCGATCTTCATATGGCAGGCTTCAATGAAAAAGTTCCAGAGAAGAGCTCAAGGTTCCGATGTTGAAGGATATCCAGGGAAAATCAAGCAATGCTTTGGGACGTGTCTACACAGTTCACCCCAACAACTCTGAAAGCTATTGTTTGAAACTACTCTTGCACCACATCCGTGGCCCAACATCATATGCAGCACTCAAGACAGTGAATGGACAAAATCTGGAAAACCTATCAGGAAGCGTGCAAATCTCCTTGGTCTACTGGAAGATGATGGTCATTGGAATAACACATTAGAAGATGTAGCAGCTACTCAATCGCCAATGAGAATGAGGAACCTGTTTGCCATCATGATTGCTACATGTAGACTTTCCAAACCAAGCCAGCTCTGGAAAAACCACCAAAAAAGTATTTCAGAGGATCTGCTTCATCAAGCAAGAAGGGAACATCCTGGTCAAGAGATTGAGTTCATGTATGACATGTTCAACAGGGCTCTGATCATGCTGGAAAACAAAGTGATGGAGCTATGTGGAAAAAACCTGACTGATTTTGGATTGCCTTCCCCAAATCGAGAAGAACCAGTAGTTGCAAACAGGGAGTTGCTCAGAGAGACAGACTACTCAGTTGAAGTTCTGGTGAATTTTCTTGAAGAAAATAAGCCTTACCTGGTGCCTGATGAAGCAAATGCTTATGAACAGATCTTGCAAGCGATACAAGCGGAGCAGGGAGGTATGATCTTTCTCGATGCACCTGGCGGGACAGGAAAAACATTCCTGATCAACCTTCTGTTTGCCAAAGTACGTCATCAGGGGAAAATTGCTCTTGCTGTGGCATCCTCAGGCATTGCTGCAACACTACTAGAAGGAGGACGTACTGCACACTCAACTTTTAAACTGCCTCTCAACCTCGCTCACAATGAGAATCCAGTGTGCAACATCAAAAAAGGATCGGCAAAGGCAAAACTCTCAGAAAAATGCAGCCTCATAGTCTGGGATGAATGCACTATGTCTCAGAAGTTATCGTTTGAAGCATTGGACAGGACCTTGCAAGACATACGAGAAAATGACCATCTCATGGGTGGCATTACAATGGTCATTGCTGGAGACTTTCGCCAGACCCTACCTGTCATTCCTCGAAGCACTCCAGCTGATGAACTGAATGCGCGCCTCAAGGCATCATACCTTTGGAGATGTGTTCAGACACTTACCCTATCCACAAACATGAGAGTACATATACAAGGAGATCAGGATGCTGGACGGTTTACAAACCTTCTACTACAGATTGGGAATGGAACTTTCCCTGTTGATTCAGAAGGACAAATAATAATTCCTCAAGGATGTGGAAATGTTGTAAAGTCCTCAAGTGAGCTCACTAACATGGTCTACCCAAACATTATCCACCACTACAAGGATCACAAGTGGCTGCGTGAAAGCGTAATTCTGGCACCAAAGAATGAAACAGTGGCTGAAATCAACATGACTCTACTCAGACAGCTTCCAGGCAGTGAGACCTCATTAAAATCTGTTGATACAGTAATCGACCAGGACCAAGTAGTCCAGTACCCTCCAGAATTCCTTAATTCCTTGGAGCCCGCTGGAATGCCTCATCACCACCTCACTCTCAAGATTGGAACTCCTATAATGCTCTTAAGAAATCTTGAACCACCAATCCTCTGTAATGGCACAAGACTGGTGGTGAAGAACATGATGCCACATGTACTGGAAGCTACAATACTGACAAGAAAAGCTAAAGGAGAGGACGTTCTTATACCAAGGATACTTCTCATCACCACTGACCTGCCATTTGAGTTCAAGCGACTTCAGTTCCCGGTTAAAGTGAGCTTTGCCATGACCATCTACAAAAGCCAGGGACAGTCCCTAAAGATGGTTGGCCTAAACCTGGTGTTTCCTTGCTTCTCTCATGGACATTTCTATGTTGGATGCTCCATAGTGGGAACTAGCAAAAATCTGTACACACTTGCTGCTAATGGCAAAACCAAAAATGTGGTCTACCTTAATGCACTACAGTGAGACAATGTGGAGCCTCCCGGGAGGTGGCGTCCTACCCTGGCTTAGAGAAAGAGTTGCCCGTGTAAGTACTGAGTGTTGGGGTACTCCACTAGTGACGTTACTCCAATCGGATTTAAGAACATAAGAGCATAAGAAAATAAGGAGTCTGCAATAGGTCGGCTGGCCTGTGTATGGCAGCTCCTGTCGAGAGTTACAACCACTCTCTATCGTCCATGAATTTATCTATCCTCCTTTTAAAACTTTCCAGAGTCCCAGCACTTACTACAAAGTTGCTAAGCTTGTTCTACTCGTCTACCTCCCTATTTGTGAACTAGTTTCTTCCTATCTCCCTCCTAAACCTAAACTTATTAAACTTAAATCCGTTGCTACGAGTCCTATACTGCTTGGATATTAAAATAACTTTATCTATATCTCCTTTATTGATTCCTTTCACCCACTTAAATACTTCTATCATATCTCCCAGCACTCTTCGTCTTTCTAGAGAATGCAAGTTTAGTTTCTTTAATCTATCTTGATATGGAAGGTTTCTAAGTCCCGAAATCATTTTCGTCATTCTTCGCTGCACTGACTCCAGTGAATTGATATCCATTCTATAATAAGGGCACCGGAACTGAACCGCATAATCGAGGTGTGGCCTGACTAGCGCAAGATATAATTGCAATATAACCTCCGCACTCTTCTTACTTACACTTCTAGATATAAAACCAAATACTCTAATTGCCTTATTTCGAACATTAACACGGTGTTTTCTAGGTTAGATTAGGTTAGGTTAGGTTAGGTTAGGTTACAAGTATCCCTAAGTCTCTTTCACAAGTCGGCTCCTCTAGGTTAATCTTGTTATGGCTGTATACACTGACAGTATTTGTTCTTCCAATATTAAGTACGCTGCACCTGCTGGTGTTGAATATCATTTGCCATTTTCTGACCACTCCTGCAGTTCATATAATTCATTCTGTAGTCCATTTGCATCGTGCCCTGAATTATACTACCGCCCTATTTTAATGTCATCCCAAACTTGCTTATGTCACTGCTGATCCCAGTATCTAGAATTCTAGATCGTTTAGGTAGATTACGAACAGGAGTGGGCCCAGTACTGACCCTGGAGAACCCCACTAGTTACACTCAGCCCCACTCAGATTTAAAACCATCTACGCTGACCCTCTGTATTCTATCGGTGAACCATGATTTTTTCCAATTTAAATCTTTCCTCTCGATACCATGAGCCTTAACTTTTTTCCGAATCCTCTGCTGCAGCACTTTGCCAAATGCTTTGGTAAAGTCTAAGTAAATAACAGCGTAATTTTTGTCATTATCTAATACCTCATAGACTTACCTAAAAACCGTCAGCAGATTTGTTAATCAAGTTTTTCCCTTTGTAAATCCATGTTGAGAGTCGTAGATTAATTTGTTTTTCTCTAAATGCAATCGCATGCTATTTGCTATAATTGATTCAAGAAATATTCCCAGTACTGACGTCAAACTAATTGGCCGGTAATTTGACGCTGTTGCTCTGTCTCCATTTTTTAATCTGGGCACTACATTTGCCTGTTTCCACAAGCCTGGCACAACTCCAGTGTCTAATGATTTTGAAAATAAATTTACGAAGGGTCCTTTAATCTGTTCCTTCCACTCTTTCAAAACTCGGGAGAAAATTTCATATAGCCCTGGGGATTTGTCTGCTTTAATTTATTTATATTCTTAAGAATATCTTTTAGTTTCTCTTCTTAATTTCCCCAAAATATCAGTTCCACCTCTGGCGTTTCCTCATGAATTTCTTCTGTGAAAACTGATAAGAAGTAACTGTTTAATGCTTTGCTTGTTTCCTCACTATCATCTATCACTTCCACTCTCTCTCACTTTAAAAACCCCACTTTGTCCTTGACATTTGCCTTACATACCTGGAAAAATCCCTAGGGATTCACCTTGGATTCTCTTTCTATCCTCATTTCGCAGTCCCTCTTTGCCTTCCGTATATTTTTCTTAACATTACCAGATAGTTCATTATACCTATCTCTGAGATGATCCTCCCCTCCCTCTAATTTCTTATAAATTCCTTGCTTTATTCCTATGTCATGTTTAAGTTTTTTTGGTCATCCACCTTGGCTCATTCTTATTTGACCTAGTTTTTCTGTATTGTATATTCTATTCATATGCTTTATGTAGTATACTAGTGAATTTAGTATAGTCATGATCAATTTTTGTTTCGCCGGTGACCTCACCCATTCCTACCGGAGACTGACCTGACCGTTCCCAGGTGACCTCACCTAGGTATCTTCTTAACCCCTCATAATCCGCCGATCGAAAGTTTGGGACTCTGACCATATTATCATTATTTTTCGTTTCCCAATTTAAGGCAAACCTGATATCTCTGTGATCACTGTTTCCCAGTTCTTCCCCTACTGTGATATCTCTGATAATATTGTCTTTATTTGTTAATACTAGGTCTAATATATTGTCACCTCTAGTACTGTAGGTTTTGTAATTAGTTGTTTTAAAAAATTGTCCTGTACAGCGTCTAGGAAGTCTTCAGATTCATAGTCAACTATAATGTTGTCCCAGTCAATATTTCTGAAGAAATTAAAGGGAGGGGAGGAGCAGCTCAGAAACAGGTATAATGAACTATCTAAGAATGTTAAGAAAAATGTAAGGAAAGCAAAGAGAGACTATGAAATCAAAATAGCAAGAGAATCCAAGGCGAATCCCAAGGGATTTTTCCAGGTATATAGGACAAAGGTCAAGGACAAAGTTGGGCCTTTAAAGTCAGGGAGGGGAGAAGTGATAAATGGCAGTGAAGAAATAAGAAAAGCATTGAACAACTACTTCTTATCAGTTTTCACAGAAGAAATTTGCTATGAAATTCCAGAGGTGGAACTGATATTTAAGGGAAAGGAAGAAGAGAAATTAAAGAATATCACTATAAGAAAAGAGGATGTTCTTAAGAAGATAAATAAACTAAAGAAAACAAAATCCCCACGGCCGGATGAAATTTTCCCTTGAGTCTTAAAAGAGTGTAGGGAACAGATTAGCAAACCCCTCGTAAACTTATTTACAAAATCATTAGACACTGGAGTTGTGCCAGACTTGTGGAAACAGGCAAATGTAGTACCCATATTCAAAAAGGGAGACAGAGCATCAGCGTCAAATTACCGGCCGATCAGTTTGACGTCAGTAGTGGGGAAATTTCTTGAATCAATTATAGCAGATAGCATCCGATCGCATCTAGAGAAAAGCAAATTAATCTACGACTCTCAACATGGGTTTACAAAGGGAAAATCTTGTCTAACAAATCTGCTAACGTTTTTTAGGAAAGTCTTCGAGGTAGTAGAAATGACGAAAATTACGATGTTATTTACTTAGACTTTAGCAAAGCATTTGACAGAGTACCGCATCAGAGGCTTCTGAGAAAAATAAAGGCTCATGGTATCGAGGGGAAAGTTTTAAAGTGGATAAAATCATGGCTCACCGATAGAACGCACAGGGTCAGCGTAGATGATGTTAAATCTGAGTGGGGCCGTGTAACCAATGGGGTTCCCCAGGGGTCAGTACTAGGCCCACTCTTGTTCATAATCTACATAAACGATCTAGATACTGGGATCAGCAGTGACATAAGCAAGTTTGTGGATGACACCAAAATAGGGCGGCAAATTAATTCAGGGCAGGATGCAAATGCATTACAGGAGGATCTAAATAAACTGCAGGGGTGGTCTGAGAAATGGCAAATGAAATTCAACACCAGCAAGTGCAGTGTACTTAATATTGGAAGAACAAATACTTATAATGTATACAGCCTTAACAACATCAACCTAGAGAAGTCGACTTGTGAAAGAGACCTAGGGGTACTTGTAAGCCCGGACCTACGGCCTAGAAAACTGCATTAATGTTCGAAATAAGGCAAACAGAGTATTGGGTTTTATATCTAGAAGTGAAAGTAACAAGAGTGCAGAGGTTTTATTGCAACTATATATTGCGCTAGTCAGGCCGCACCTCGATTATGCGGTTCAGTTCTGGTGCCCCTATTATAGAATGGATATAAATTCACTAGAGTCGGTGCAGCGAAGAATGACAAAAATGATTCCGGGACTTAGAAACCTTCCATATCAGGATAGGTTAAAGAAACTTAACTTGCATTCCCTAGAAAGACGATGAATGCGGGGAGATATGATAGAAGTATTTAAGTGGGTGAAAGGAATCAATAAAGGGGATATAGATAAAGTTCTTATAATATCCGAGCAGGATAGGACTCGGAGCAACGGATTCAAGTTGGATAAGTTTAGGTTTAGGAGGGAGATAGGAAGAAACTGGTTCACAAATAGGGTGGTGGACGAGTGGAACAAGCTTAGCAACTTTGTAGTAAGTGCGGGAACTCTGGAAAGTTTCAAAAGGAGGCTAGATAGATTCATGGATGAAAGAGAGTGGTAGTAACTCTCGACAGGAGCTGCCATGCACTGGCCAACCGGCCTATTGCAGACTCATTATTTTCTTATGTTCTTATAATGCACAGGTTCTTGTATCTTGCTGCCCTACTCATTTCCTGCTATATTCGCTGAGCTGCTGCTCTCCCAAAACTTGGGCTCCTGTAAATCACCCCCATAATTAGTTTTTCTCTTAATTCCACAACTTTTACCCATTCAGACTCGGTTCCTATTTCACCCTATATTGAATTATTAATACAACATTTCAATGTATCCCTGACGAAGAGTGCGACCCCTCCTCCCTTTCTACCTCCCCTGTCCTTGTGAAAAAGGTTGTACCCTTCTATGTAGTACTCTGATAAAAAGTTTTTGCTCGCCTGATTCATCCAAGTTTCGGTGATTGCTATGACGTCTACATTCTCGGTACATACAGCCGCTCTCAGCAGGTCTATTTTTTCTCAAACGCTCCTACTGTTTGTATAGTATACATTTAAACCTACCCTTCCCTGGCCCTGTCTTATCCTTGTCCCTGAGTAACCAATTTTACCCCCACGACCTGCTTGTTTTCTTACTCCCACTTACCCTGACCTCTCTCTACTGGCGAAACCCCCCCTTTGGAGTGACAATTTAATGCTCCAGGGATGCAGACAGAGTCTTTACCCCAGCGCGTGTGTTCTGACCTCACAGTTGTGTTCTGACCTCACTCAGTTGTGTTCTGACCTCACTCAGTTGTGTTCTGACCTGACTAGGGGAAAGATCACGGCAGGGTTAGCTCCCGAGGGATAATTATCAGATTTGGCCAGTGCTATGTGTGGTCTGGGGTTTGCAAGTTTGTTGACCAAACTGGAAAGGTCCATGGAAGAATTGGTGAGGGCCAAGGAAGAAATTGAGAGGGCCACGTTGGAGAACCTGAAATTAAAGGAAGAGCTGGCGAGAATAACGGGGGAGGCGGGACAGGGAAAGCCAGTGTCTGACGAAAACACAAGCGAGTGGAAGGTTCTGAGGAGAGGGAAGACCTAGCTGGTGGTGAAGAAATACACCAACATACGACAACAACGACAACAACAGCTAAGTGTACCAACTCGTTCAGTCCCTTGATAGACGAATTGGACGTTAGTACAGTCAGGGACAGGGCTGACAAGGAAGGTATAAAAACTTTAATTGTTGGTGACTCACAGGTAAGGTACTTGGACAGGGTGTGTTTGCCAGGAGCTGGGGTGGGGGATATAATTGACAGGATGGACAATATCTTGTCTGGTAATGGGAACAAACCCATTATCTGTCTCAGTGCAGGAGGCAATGATATTGGCCGGTGTAGGAGGGAGTAGCTTCTTGATAAGTTCAAGGCAGCTATAGATCGTATTAGGTCTAAGGGAGGGAACCCTATCATATGCGGTGTCCTGCCTAGTAGGAGAGTTGGCAGTGAATGGTTGTCAAGGGCAGTTGCTGTCAACGACCGTCTTGACAGATATTGCAAGTCAATATCAGTCCCATTCATTGACAACTAGGACAACTTCTACGGAAGAAGGGACCTTTATGCTAGGGATGGGGTGCACCTGTCTCGGGATGGGGTGGCAACCCTGGCTGGGTCTCTAGAGGGGGCAGTTCAAAGGATATCGAAGTCTTTAAACTGCTAGGGGAACATATGGGCACGGGGGTGGGGGAAACTGCAGTGGGAGCGGGTAAACAAAGTAAAAAATTACAGGGAAATAGTCTTAGGAATGATGACAAAACTAAATTAAACAGGGAGTTTAAAACTAAACGTGGTAAAGGGAGGACTCGAACACGACTAACTTAAATGTCTACTAAAAGAACAGTAGAAGTATGAGAAACAAAATGGATGATATTAGGGCCTTGGTATGTACCGAAAAAATCGATATAATATTATTCACTGAAACATGGATCAACCTAGACTCACGTGAGTTGCCTGTCGAATACCAAATTGCGGGTTACAAATTGTTCCATACCGATAGGCAGACCAGAAAAGGAGGCGGAGTAGCAATCTATGTTAGGAATCTGAAGTTTGAAATAAATAAGGAAATAAAAAGTGACCGGAATACAGAAACAATTTGGATAGAATTAATCGACGGTAGGGAAAAATCCATCACAGGAGTAATATATAGACCTCCCAATCTTGATAGAGTCGATAAGCGACTTATCTGGGATGAAAGGCACAGGGATTCCATACACAACAAAGTCTGTATAGTAGGCGACTTTAACCTTGGTCAAATAGATTGGACTGACCTTACGGGTAACTCAGAATCAGAGGATTTTCTCGAGACGATCCAGGACTGTTTCCTAAGTTAACATATAACTGAACCCACCCGGGGTAATAATATACTCGATTTAGTTCTGTCGAACAAAAAAACCTCATTAGCAATGTCGAGGTAGGGAACGAACTTGCAAACAGCGCTCACAAAGAAATTAGATTCCAGTTAGATTTTCAGGGCAGATGTAAGGAAAATTCCACTAAAGTACCAGATTTCAGAAGGGCAAACTTTGACAGTTTAAAGAGGCAGCTGAGAGAGGGGGTGTCGCTCTTGGCCATGAACCTGACAGATGACTACGACCTGATAACGAGATCTGAGATTGCCGAGTTCCACGACAATTTAAATAATGAGTTACTTAATGCACAAAGGCAGAACATTCCATACAGAAATCTCAGGTCAGACAAACAATGACCCTAAATGGGTAAATAATTATTTAAAGAACATCATTGGCCAAAGGAAGGCTATAGGTAGAAGGATTAAGTGTGGCGAAATTTACCTCCAGGATTATTATAGGATATTGGCGAGTAGGATTAAAACCGAGATAAGGAAAGCCAAGAGGAATAATGAGGTAAGGATAGCAAGGGAGGCGAAGACAAACCCCAAAGGATTCTACCAAATGTATCAAACTAAAACACGAGAAAAGATTGGACCAATACGGTAAGATACTGGCAAGCTTACTGATAACGACGGAGAAATGAGCAATAATTTGAATAAATATTTTTCAACAGTTTTCACCAAGGAAAATTTTAACATGATACCCGAGGCACCGACTCTATTCAGAGATAGTGAAGAAAACAAATTAAGCGAGATAGCAATGACTAGTAACGTTGTTAGTAAGCAAATAGACAAACTAAAACCTAATGAGTCACCTGGTCCCGATGAGATATTTGCCAGAGTATTAAAGGAATGTATGGAAGAGCTTAGTATGCCCTTAGCAAAGTTGTTTTACATGTCCTTGAAAACAGGTGTAGTACCAGAATCCTGGAGGATAGCGAATGTAATACCAATTTTCAAGAAGGGGGATAGATCACTATCCTCTAACTACTGCCCAATCAGTCTAACATCAATAGTAGGCAAATTACTGGAAGCAATCATTTCAAACTCTATTCGAAACCACCTGGAGAAGCACAAGTTGATCAATGACTCCCAACATGGCTTCACAAGCGGGCGTTCATGTCTAACTAATCTATTAACATTCTTTTCATCAGTTTTCGAATCGGTGGAAGAGGGGCACAATTATGATGTGGTATATCTCGACTTTAGCAAAGCCTTCGACAGAGTCCCCCACGAAAGACTAATTAGAAAGGTAGAAGCACATGGCATCAAAGGTAACATCCTTAAATGGATTAGGGCGTGGTTACAGGACAGGAAACAGCGAGTGAGCATTAACGGCACTAAGTCCCATTGGAGAAACGTCACAAGTGGAGTTCCCCAAGGCTCAGTACTTGGACCATTATTATTTATTATATACATAAACGACATAGATATCGGCATAGACAGCAACATAAGTAAATTTGCTGATGACACTAAAATAGGACTTGTTATAAAATCTGACGAGGACTCTGCAAAACTACAGGAAGATCTAAACAAATTTTTCGAATGGTCTGAAAAATGGCAGATGAAATTCAACGTGGACAAATGTAAAGTACTCAGTATAGGAGATGTAAACAGGGAAACCAGATACCAGATGAACAACGATGCCCTAGAGAAATCCGACTGCGAGAGAGATGTAGGAGTAATGATAAGTAGGAACCCTAAGCCAAGTAAACAATGTGTTTTTGCTCGTAACAAGACTAATAAAGTACTTGGGTTCATACAAAGGAGTGTCAGTTACAAGACTAGCGCTTGTGAGACCACACATGGATTACGCAGTTCAGTTCTGGTCACCGTATTACAGAATGGATATAGAATCCTTGGAAAGAATTCAGAGAAGAATGACAAGACTAATCCAGGGCATTAGGAACTTTGAGTATAGAGACAAGTTAAAGCATCTTAATTTGCACTCTCTCGAGAGACGCAGAGCGAGGGGCGACCTGATAGAGGTGTATAAGTGGAAGTCAGGGCTAAACAAAGGGGACATTACAAAGGTACTCAAACTATCCAACCAGGAGCGAACTCGTAACAATGGTTTCAAATTAGACAAATTTAGATTTAGGCGTGAAATAG
Organism: Homarus americanus; assembly: GCF_018991925.1. Classification (NCBI taxonomy): domain Eukaryota; kingdom Metazoa; phylum Arthropoda; class Malacostraca; order Decapoda; family Nephropidae; genus Homarus; species Homarus americanus. The sequence continues at coordinate 3,638,494 of NW_024748502.1, read as the reverse complement.
GTAAACACTGGTTTGGAAACAGAGTAGTGGATGAATGGAACAAGTTACCAGATATCATCATTAACTCGAATAAGCTGAATAGCTTCAAACATTGGCTGGATGCTTATATGAGCAATAGGGGTTGGGTGTAAACGGGACTGCCCAGTATGGGCCAATAGGCCCGCTGCAGTTTCCTCCATTCCTATGTTCTTATGTTCTTATGTACCCCGTCACGACTGTACAGGTAGTCATTGCCTTACAATGGTCTCCAGTTATCAATGAATTCACAACCATTGCTTGTACAATGTTTTTCCAGTCGGCAATTTATAGCAATTGCCCTGGACAACCATTCATGGCCAAATTCGTTTCTAGGCAAGACACCACATACTATCGGGATCCCTCCCCTATCTCTAATGTTCCCTAGCGCCTCCCAGCGCCTCCCTATACCTCCTGAAAAGTTCCTCACTCCTAACATTTCCTAGGTCGTTGCCTCCTACACTCTCTGTTTCCTGCCCTGGAACCTCGACCTAATCCATTTTAGAATATATCCTCCAATTCCAGGAGCCTCCACTTTTATTATTAGTCTTTCGTGGGGGACTCTGTCGAAGGTTTTGCTTAAGTCAAGATATACCACATCATCGTTCACTTATTCGAAAACAACTGAAAAGAATATTATAGATTAGTTAGACATGAAATCCCGCTTGTGAAGCCATGTTGGGAATCATTGATCAACTTCTGCTTCTCCAGGTGATTTCGAATAGAGTTTGAAATTATTGCTTCCAATTATTTGCCTACAATTGATGTTAAACTGATTGGCCGGTAGTTAGAGGATAGTGATCTATCTCCTTTCTTGAAAATCGGTATTACATTCGCTATTCTCCAGGATTCTGGTACTTCACCCGTTTTTAAGGACATGTTAAATAAATTTGCTAAGGGCACACTAAGCTCTTCCTTACATTCCTTTAATACTTTGGCAAATATCTCATTGGGACCTGTTGACTTATTAGGCTTTAGCTTGTCTATTTACTTACTAATACCGTTACTAGTCACTTCTATCTGGTTTAATCGATTTTCTTCACTAACTCTGTATATCGTCGGCGCCTCTGATATCTTGTTTAAATTTTCGGCGGTGAAAACTGTTGAAATATATCTATTCAGATTATTGCTCATTTCTCCGTCGTTATCAGTTAGCTCGCCGGTATCTGACTGTATTGGTCCAATCTTTTCTCGTGTTTTAGTTTGATACATTTGAAAAAATCCCTTGGGGTTAGACTTCGCCTCCATTGCTACCTTCAGTTCGTTATTCCTCTTTGCTTTTCTTATCTCGGTCTTAACCCTCCTGGCCAATACCTTATAATAATCTCCACTCCCTTAATGCATGAGTCATAAAGGCAATCATGAACTCCACATGCTTCCCAGTTGGGCACTGTAAACGCTTCTGCCCTCCAGGGCAATATAATTAAAATATATAAAAAATCTCGGAGGTAAACTTCACCATGGTTTATAGCCTACATATAGCCTTCCTTTGTCCAATAATTTTCTTTGAATAATTATTTATCCATTTGGGGTTATTGTTGTTTGATCTGAGTTTTCTGGATGGTATGTTCTGCCTTTGTGCATTTAGTAACTCATTATTTAAATTGTTGTGAAACTCGTCAACCTCAGATCCCGTGATGAAGTCTTCCTCAACCGTCATATTTTGTGATGTTTTCGTTGTCAGATCTCCGGGTAAAGTGAGGTCACCTCACGAGAAGTCATGTAATTGACCACCAAACGTGATACCCCTTCTCTCAGCTGCCTTTTCAACCTATCAAAATTTGCCCTTTTGTAATCTGGACAGAAAAAGAACCACCCCAGATATGAGAGTAGTACTCTACGTAAGGACGAATTAATCCTTTATAAACTTGAAGCAACTGCTCAGGAGTGAAGTAGCTACGGCATCTGTACAGCATTCCCAACTTTCGGGAGGCAGCTTTAGCAATGTTGTGGATGTGTGGCTTTCATGACATATTAGAGGAAATGGTGAGACCTAGCATATCTATTTAGAACTTGGCAGAATGATTGCGTCCTGAAATATGATTGGTGGGAGATCACTTAATTTGGAAAGTGTAATTGGTAAATACTGAGTCTTATTACTATTGAATTTAACCAAGTTTCTACCTCCCCATTCGGATATGCTGCACAGATCCGCATTGATAGGTGAAATGATATCATAGGGTTAAGCCATCGTAATGAAGGGATTATAATCAAGATGTTTAGTAATTGAACCCAAGGGGTTCAGACTATTTTCAAGGCAAAATCGTCACAATCATGGCGTTGTTTTCATACATAAGGACCCGACGGCTTTAACTGCTGGAAAGTGAGACGCAGAGAGATGTAGACAATAGCTCCAAACAAAGATATAGGCACTATCTGAAGCTGTTCTAGACCCCACTCTCGTGACTCACACTCTATATTTTAACCTTGTTCATCTGCCTCTGTTTTTGTCATGTTGTATTTTTGTTGCACACATCCTCAGCTTTTGGAAATACTGAACTTAGTTAACGTCAGGCCGAGCGTTTTTTTTCTGTAATTATGTGGTGTACATGGTTGATGTACTGTACTTCTGCCAAGATGATTTTTCTCCGGTGATTACAGGCAGAGTCTTGACTCTGTTGTCTAAGACGCCTCAGCTGATGTGGGTTATGAAAGGTAGGTGTTCAGCAGCAACATCTGAAAGTTGCTTCAACCATTTCGTTTTATGAATGATATTTGAGGTCACCCCGTGCCTCTGGAGTAGTGTTCCTCACGAGTGGTCTTTAAGCTTCGGCCAGACTACTTCATAAAAAGCAATATATCTTGTGTTTTATTCTAAAGTTTTCTGGAATGTGGTCACCAAGTTGCAGTGCTAGAAGCAGGGGGCTGCTGTCGTATCTAAATTTTACTTTAATGACGTCTTAAGGGACAACCTCAAACCTAAAACACAATTGACTCAGCAGCTTGACGAAAGCGCCCTCTGGAGGCACTGTTAGAACTTTTTACCTCAATTTATTTATTTTAAATTGTAACCATGTTAGTACTGGCTCTGGCTCTGCACAATACTTTCGCATATATATTTTTGGGTGGCCGAATATTGGCACTTGATTTGACTTATATGACCCCGTAAGATTCAATAATAACACAGTTAAATTATGCATAAGAAAACATTGAGCCACCCATGACTTTGCATCTAGAATGCGTAGAATGACAAACTTGGTATCAATTTCGGCTCATTTTGAGATGCCTGATAGTTTAGTTGGACATGTCTCTTTTACGACCCGAGGTCATCGGCTGAGTACCAACATACTCAAAATAACGAATTTATCATGACTTGGGAACTAAAACGGGTACAGTTTCAAACTCGATACCATTTCAGGCTAGGAGTCTTTCTTAGACTTACTGGTCTGGTTAAACTATCTTATTCGATAGAAAAAAGCAAACAAAACCATTTAAAGGTTAACCCCAGGCCCCGTTGTGGGTCAATGACCTGTGTCCGGGTGGGTTACTCCCCATGAAAAAAAAAAATCTATAAGTGTTCTCAAGGCAATACTTCAGTGTCAAAAAGTCCCTGCACGCCGGATATCTAAATCAGGCATGGGGAAATTAATTAACTTTGCTTAACTAGTTAACTTTTGAAATAACTGTTTAACTTAACTTAATCGAAATTTTGGAAAATTAGTTGATTAACTTCGATTAATTATCAATTAACTCCTTAGAAAAAATAACAAATACTATATAACACGTCAACCCTTGCGCCCAGTGAGTATCCAATATATTTGGCATTATAAAGTGTAATAAGTATGTGATGAAAAAGTTTGAGTTTAAACTTTCAGTTATTATTATTTATTTGATATTCAAAATTCTTATCTTAGCATGATATAAGTTTTCAAGTAAGAAAGTCTAGCTTGGTTTTGCTTACTGAAAAAATAACATTATTTCCATGTGAAAAACTGTTGAGTAAAAAATAAAGGTCAAGAATTTATAATTATTTTTATCTCAAGACTTATTCAAAACAAGGAAGTAGTGTGCCAGACTGCCTCACCCAGTTTGGCTATTCAGGTATTCAAACTACAGTATTCATTGATTCTTCCGGAAAACATTTACAGGATATTAAGTTATTTAATCCACATGAAAATTCCCCTAAGCAAATTTGACAAAGACTGGTTAACTTAACTTAACTTAATCGAAAAAATCTTAACTCAATTATTTAATGTTGAAAAAATCTGGTTAACTTAACTAGAAAAGTTTTAAATCAACCAGTTGAATTTGAAACTTAATCGCCCCATGCCTGATATCTATCGTGTGGACAAGTTTATCTCCAGATTTCAGGTTAGAAGAGGACACAAACTTGACCCAGTCTGATTCGGGAGTCCAAAAAGCTAGCAAAACAATTTTTTTTTATCTTGTTAGTGTGCTGTGGTCTTCTACACACTCATTCGGGTGAATTGCTTCCTCGGGTGTGGAATACATGCACTCATCTCCTCTGCAAAACTGCTTCTGATGCGAGCAGGGTTTCATCATGCCATGCCTTCAGTAGTCACAGACTTTGCCAAGGTGCACAAATCTCTCACAAATTTTCAAAGTGTGCGAAAGTATTTGGAACAAGCAACAATTCCTGTTTTCTGTGATGAGAGATTATTTTTCACATGGTGGCTGACATTGCCATATCCGAACCAACCATTAATGTAAGACAGAAGTTTAAGCTTATCAGAGGCAATATGAATCCTTTTGAAATTGATATTCAGTATAAATGGTATGGGTACTAGTTCAGAAGTAATGTTTGATACAATTGCAAGATGATGATGAGTAGGCAAGGTTGTGATTACATTAATGCTGAAGTAGGGTGTGTCATACGGAGGCGAATTTTTTTTTTTTAGTTTGAAAAATCGGCCCATGGTATTAATGATGTAGTTCTATGTGCAGAATCATGTGATATCTTCAGATTTGAAAAGTTTTCATTTTTTGCTAGGTAAATTTTAACTTGAAATCTTATGAAAATTCAGTATTCCCACCCTTTTACCAACACCACTAAATAGCTTATTTAAAGTAAAGTAAATGTATCAGGTTAATTTATTAGGATGAAAATGATCCAGAATAGTGAAACGAATGATCTTGACACATTTATTAAATTTAATATTCCTTTAGAAAACAAAATCATCAAATACAAAAACCGGTTTTACTACTACGACCCGGTGTTGCTGCACACCATAGAGAACATGTCTTTCTTGCTTCTGTTTCTACTCATCACCTCCCTGCTGACCACCTGAGCTCGGATGTAGCCTTCCCTCCTCTCCTGGCTGTACACGTGACTGCTGGCCTCGCTCACTTGCTGTACACAACGCTCTATACTCTGGGTGTGCTAGGGCCAGGCAGGGACATGCATGGGGTTGTCCAGGAAAGCTCTGACTTGAACATTGGTGAGGCTGCAGGTAAGAGGGGGCTCACTGCCAGCCTGGATGTTATCCAGATCTATGAGATCAGTGAGGGTCTTGGCACCTAGATTGACTTCAGGAGTCTTCCTGACCCTGAAGGAATCGTCACCAACTGATTCGTCATGCCCAGATCCTCTCATAAGTCTCATATCCAAGATCTTTTTGACTGCCACTCCTCCTCATCCTTACTGCAGAGCATTGTCTGCAGAACTGCCTCGGGATGAGCATACCAGGAAGATCTCCTCACAGTCTGCTCCACAATCTGAACAACCTTCCTTGGCTGACTCCTCAGGAGCTCAAGCTGGAAGAGAACATGCCTCGGACCTTCGGAGAACGATGACTTGACCTTGGTGTTGAACCAATTTGGCAAGTAGACACTCACGATGAATTGGACAATAAGTCTCAAGTTGTGAAGCTGGTTCCCTTTCAGTTTATGATGAGCGACCCAAATTCTGCAGAACCGTTGTGAGCCACCTAGAATGTGAGAGACTGGACCTATCTGCAGGTAAGCAAGTCTATCAGGCATGACCCCAGTTTGATGGCACTGCAAATCATGTAACCATAGTACTGTGAGGTCAGTACTCAGGTCGTCAATAAGCAGTAATATTATAAGCTCAACGAGTGGAGGGCCAACTGTGATTTTTTCAAAGCTCGGATTTATTTCTAACTCAGTGGCAGAGTCCAGCATCTTGCCAAGAGGACCAGACCATCTGTTGTTTGAAAGAGTCTTGCCATCCAGCTCCTGGATCAGATGTCTGAGTGGCAACTCGTTGGTGTGGAGGTCACAAACAATCCAGACCAGCTTCCTCCCAATCTTCCGCTCTATCCACTGTATGACCCCCCTTGCCACCCTGTGTTCGTGTTGGTGCTGTCCCCTCCAATGGCCTGCAGGGTCTGGTCTACGTTCCTCTCTCTGAGCCAGTTCACAATGTTATCTGCCACTATCTCAGCTGGTTTCCTGATGTCATCTTTCTCTGGAGTGAAATGCCACAAATACTTCCCTCCTGGTTCACTGCAGCAGGAGTAGTGTTCCTCCTTCACCATGGCAGGGAACAACTTGTCAGAATCTCCAACTTTCATGAACACTTTAGTGTCATCCCTTCTCCCATCAAAGAACAAACAATTGATTCCATTTTCTCTTATCCCCTTATCAAACCTCTTCTAGGTTACTGACAAGTTTCTCCTGAGCTCTCCTTACTTTGTTATGATCTATCACCAGGTGAACATCATCAGGTGTTATCAAACCACCGTCAATCCAGGCAGCTGTTGCTATCTCTGCAGTTTCTCTGAGACCAGTGTGGTGTCGCATGCTGGCCAGAGCTATGCTGGGGATATCTTTCTATTTCGAATCTTATGCCTGGAAGGTTTGGGATCATTATTTTCTGGGTTAGGGACAAAGTCACCATTCTCCTGGTCAGCACTCGGATCAGCCATGGGGAAGTCTAAACTCTGAATCAGCTTGACTCCAATCATCGGCCTTTTTTACCTCACCCTGGGCCTTCTCAAGTCTCTTTTCCTCGGCAACTCTTCTCCTCTTCTGTCTCTCTGTGGCAGCCTCCTGTCTCTTGGACTCCGGAATATCTTGGCTAGAAATCATGAGAGCCTCTATACTGCCAGTCTTCTCTCTCTGTGCTTTGACAAATGCCAGTTCGATCACAGGAATCTTCAGTTCACGCTTGCAGATACAGGAGATGTGGGCCTCGGATTTACAGTCACGATCGCATCCAAACTCAGGACAGAGAACAATTGGGCACTTACAAGTAATTATGTCAAATAACTGGTCCAGTTGCTTGGCAAAGCTGTCCTTAACTGCAAGTTTTCCTCTCCCAAGAGAGATATCTCTTGCCTTTTCCCAACTGGCTAGCAGTCTCTCACTAATCTTCTTCTGACTTGTTATGACTGGAGGCTTGAACTGAGCGTTAGCCAGAGTGTACTGTGCCAAGACAGCTTTGGTCATATCACTGGCAATGTCTTTGTTTGTGTAAGTTCTTTGGTTCTTTTCACTGATTTGCCTGATTAAAATACCGTATCTCAAAGCATCTCTCAATGTAGGCAACTCCGACTTCAGGAGCTCTCTCCCAGACCCAAGATAGTGACTGAGATGGCTGGATTTTTGGTTCCTCGTCCTGACACAAGCAGCCATCGCAAATATTATCAACTTATAAATGCATCAGAATCTGAAACAGAAAAAAATATTGTTAGTTGGGTTGTTAAAGAATGAAGTCAGAAAGCAATGTTCACTGTTTAATTGTAATGCACTAATGCAGCTGTACGTTAGATTTTCGATAAATTTCACGCTAAAATTTACCTAGCAAAAGGTTGCAAAATATTGAAACTGAAATTATTTTCTGTTTATATACACTAAAATCTACCAAAAAAGTGATGGGCCATTAGTTTTAGCTGATCTTCCCTCCTATGACACACCCTAATGCTGAAGTCACAATAGTCTGGTGCTATATGATAACCTACTACTACTACTAAAGGTTTACCTACACCCTGGCATCTGAGTATTACACTGGTTTGCTTTGGGAAATTAAAATATTGCACATTATTGACATGCACGTGAAACACTAACTTGTGAAGCATTTGAGTGTATTCACATTGCTGCAATGCTGTAGAAGCATTTGTTTGTACTATAGCTAGTTATTTTACAAGTAGCTTCTGCAGCCCGGGTGAAAGCGAAAGCATAAGCAGGACATACACGTCTGTTAAGAACCAAAAGAACGTCATTCGCCTTCAATGGAAATGGTTCCAAATGCCTTGCATTAAACTTCTTCTGTGATTTTAGTGGAATGTGTATTAGTATTTTCTCATGCGCAGAGGATGCCTCCAATAAAGGGTAATAGTATTCCACATCATCCTCCTGAAAGATACGAGTTAGATGATAGTCAGTTTCAGCTATACAGCATGTAAAGCGGCAATAAGTTGACCAACCGGCAACAGCTGTGCGTCTACAACACCTAAACCTGCATTCACTAAATCAGCTATAAGCCTATCATTGATAACTGTGAGAGATTGCACAGAGGCTTCAGTTGCATGTATATATTCTGTAAAGCAGAGTAGTCATTCTAGTGTAGGCACTGACGGTGCGAATCCATGGAAAATACGCGTAAGTTGATTAGTTTCATCTACAGTAACATTCATCTGAGAGCTCAGAGAGTGTACTGCCTTGTAGGACTGCGCAATAGCTTTATTCTGTTTCATGACAGCTTCTGAAACTGCGTTCAGTCGTTTCCCTAGTTTAGCTACATCTTCTGCGGTTGCCGTACCTAACAGGGTGTTATTTATTAACCTAACTAAATTAAAAAGACCACATTTTTGACGCCGATGAGAGTGCACATTCTTCCCGATGTCTTCAGGAAACGTAGGTAGCTTTCCCTCTCTATACGGGCGTTTTGAAGTGAGATGGTTTGTCGAAAGGATGTAGAGATGGTTGACTGTTGTTCGAGACCTTTCAGGGTGTGCATAGCTGTTTCAATTTGGACAGCTATTGACCTCAGGTGCACATGCATGCGGACTAATCCATGAAGCTGGTACTTGACAGTTACGACGTCTTCCACTCCAAGTACTTTGCCCAGTGGGGCAACTAAAGCTCCTGGTTTGATAATGTCTTCTGGGAATAAGGTTGCTGCTACACCGCTCCCTGACAACAGGAGTAACGGTATCCAAGCCCTGCCTGAAAGGGGTGAGGATAATTATTGTTTCTTTTTTGCTGATCGCAGTTTAAGACGATACATATTGTTGTGTCGTGCTGAGCAACTGTCTTAATAGAGGTAAGATGTAATTGACTGACATTAGGGGTAGTTACTAAGTCTCTGGTGACTTTTTTCATTCTATCTACATGTACTATGTCAGTGAGGTTTGACGATGGCTCAACTACTTGGAATTTGTTTCCATATTCTTTTGCATTAATCAGGTATAGACCTGTGAATTTAACCGAAAGTTTTGATATGCGGTCCAGCGTTTTTATCATTACTGCGTCACCTATTTCTAGAGTTATAGGCTTTGCATATTGATGTTGCTTGCAGATCATTTCAGCACGTGAGGCTGCTAAATGTTTTTGTAATTTTCCAAGGATGCTTGTGAAAACATTGATTTGCTTCTTGGCATAGTCATCCATGTTGTACACAGGTTGTGGGGTTCTTGCTTGTTGATCATAGGGCAAGCGTTTATCGGTACCATAGATTATGTAGTATGGCGATTTGCCTGTAAAGCTATTGATAGATCCATTGATGGATGCTGCTACTTGTGGAAGCCAGTCCTCCCATGAACTGTACATCGGATTAACCACGTGTCGGAGAATCTCAAGAATTTTACGATTTGTACGCTCAACCAACCCAATTGAGGATGGATGGTAGGCGGTTGTGAAGTTTTGCGTGATGTGGTATTGTTGACATATTGCTATGAAGAGTTGTTTCTTAAATTCTGCCCGGTTATCTGAGAGTATCGCTCTAGGTGTAAAAAATGGACAGATGAGATGACTGACTAATGCATGATGCACTGCTTCGGCAAACTTGTTCTGCAATGGTGCTAGTACCATGAATCTGGAGAAGTGGTCAACGCACACAAGTATGTAATTAGGGCCTTGGTGACTTTTTGGTAGTTGCAGTAAATCGATTGCAACTGAATCCCATGGACAATTTCCTTTGGTGACGTAGGAATAACAATTTGAGAAATTGACTCTTGTGTTTTTACTGAGCGATACGGAATGTCGGGTCGTAGTTCAAACGGTGAGAGTGGTAGAGGTAGCTTTGGCAGATTTACCTCGTCTCCCGATTCTAAGGCATAGATTACCTTGGACCACAGTGGATCCTGTAGTTGTCCCGCCCTTAACTGTGATAGGGTGAATGGGATAGTGGCGTGGCAGGAGTTATGTGTCTGGATAGCGAATCAGATCCCACGTTGTTTTCTTGCACTGTTAACGCTATCCCAGATCATGTTGCGGGACGCACTTATCTTCCCCCGAAGGCTGATTACGTGTCTCCCGTCGGTTTGCATGCTCTTGTTTCATGCGTTGTAGGTTCTTATAATCTTTTGTATTACGGTATGGGCACTCATGTAAATAATCTAGGGGTTGAAATACATGGATGCAGCTAGTAAGGAACACACACACAAGAAACACTTCCTGAAGGAAAATTTTAAGTTATGAAAGGGATAAGAAGATTATCATGGAAACTGAATAATTTAATAACATTCATATTAAATATTGATTAAGTTAGTTAATTAGGTACAGTCTTGTTCAAGATTCTTCGAACACTGCTGAAGCCAGCTGGCAACTATAGTACGTAGTACGTACTATAGTACGTAGTATAATATAATACGAAATAACAAAGCCCTACCATTTAATTAAGCAACGGGGAAGTAAGTAACCAATCACCGATCACTTTTTCATTTATTCACAATTATTACTACGTGCTAAATTGAACAAACGGCCTATGCTGTTCTCCCAACTCTACCAACTATTTCGAAATCTTTGACTATCTCACTTCTTGCCATGGGTCATTGCTATCCACACGCCCCAACACCGAGATCCTCTCCCTAGGGGATTTCAATGTACATCACAGAGAGTGGCTTGGCTCTGCAAGGTATGACCCAGGTGGAGCTGAGGCACCCTCTTTTTCCCTTAGGTTCTTCTGATCGCAACCTAATTTCTATTAAATCAAACTGGGCACGACCACCTCCCCCACCCCCCCTCTAAACGTCAACTATAACACTATCGGAGGGCAAGTTGGGAATACCTGCGAGAATTCTTCATCGACTTTCCTTGGGATGAATGTTGCTTTTTCACTCGGGACGCCTCGGTATGTGCTGACAACATTGCTGGGGTTATACAGGGTGGTATGGGAGCATTTATCTCATCTTTTACCAAAACTTTTAACATTACAATCATGGTTTGGTCGCTCCTGCTCTCTTGCTTGCAGGGTGAGAGATAGGGCATATCGAGCTATGAAACTATCTCCATCTCCTTTTACCCACACCTCTTTCAATACTTCTAGGAATCGTTGTAAGGCTATTCTTCGTAGGGCCAAGAGGAATTTTATAAAAAGAAAGACCGCTGTCCTGAATAATTCTTACTCTAGTAAATCTTTCTGGTCCTTAACCAAAAACACCTGTAACAACTTCTGCACTCCTTCTTTTTCTCCTCTCGTCCGACCTGATGACTCTATAGCCAACTCTCCCCCTGACAAAGCCAACCTCTTTGACACCTTATTCTCCTCTATTTACACCTTAGACGATTCCCACTCTATCCCTCCTACCTCTGCACCTCCTACTGAACCTATGCACTTTCCTATATGATCTCCACTCGCAGGGTTGCCGGTGTGTTATCCAGGTTGGATGTGAGTAAGGCGCCTGGACCGGACGGAATATCCCCTCGTGTTCTAATAGAGTGTGCTGAAGCTCTGGCCCCTGTGCTTGCTCACCTCTTTCGCCTCTGCCTCAAAACCCAAACTTTTCCTTCTTCTTGGGAGCATGCCCTGGTTCAGCCCATCCTGAAGAAGGGTGACCATTCTAATCCCTCTAACTATCGCCCCATTGCCCTAACTTCATCCCTCTCTAAGATTTTCGAAACAATCTTGAACTGCCATTTTCTCCGTCACTTTGAACGCCTTTCTCTTATGTCAGATCACCAGTATGGCTTTCGCCAGGCGAGATCTACTGGTGATCTGCTCTCCTTTTGCACCCATCTTTGGTCATCCTCTCCTATGGATTATGGGGAAACTTTCGTCGTGGCTCTCGACATCTCCAAAGCATTTAACAGGGTATGGCACAAGTCTTTGCTATCTAGACTTCCCTCTTTTGGTTTCTCTCCCCCACTTTGTTTTCTAATCTCTAGCTTCCTTGAGAATGATCCATGGCAGTTGTTCTAGAGGGATCGATCTCTCGCTCTTTCTCTACCAGTAGTGGTGTCCCACAGGGTTCTGTTCTTTCGCCTACTCTCTTCCTTCTTTTTATCAATGATTTACTTCACACTACAACTAATTCTATTCATTCTTACGCTGATGATTCTACTTTTCACTCTTCTTTACATTTTCTCCTTCCTCCTATCTCTGAAACTAGATCTGTTTCTATAACTGATATCATTACTTATATCAATGTGGATCTGTGCAGCGTCTCTGAATGGGGAGGTGCAAACTTGGTTAAGATCAATAGTAATATAACTCAATATTTACCAATTACACTTTGTAAATTAGACGATCTCCCACCAATTACATTTCAGGACGCTATCATCCTGCCAAATTCTGGAATAAATATGTTAGGCCTCACCATTTCCTCCAATATGTCCTGGAAATCACACATCCTTACTATAGCTAAAGCTGCCTCTCGAAAGTTGGGAATGCTGTACAGATGCCGTAGCTACTTCACTCCTGAACAGTTGCTCCAAGTACTGTATATAAGGGATTCATTCGTCCTAACTTGGAGTACTGCTCTCACATCTGGGGTGGCTCTTCTTCTGTCCAACTATTAGATAGGGTGGAATCAAGGGCATTTCGTCTTATTAACTCTCCTCCTCTCTCTTCCCTTTCTCTTTGCCGCAATGTTGCTTCACTCTTCTCTTTTACAGGTACTTTAACGGGCAATGTTCGGTGGATATGGAATCCTGTGTACCGCCGGCAAGGAAGTGGGCTCGTAACACACGTCTTGCCCGCGGTGCCCACAAGAATAACCCGTTATAGTACCTCCTTCTTTCCTCACACAGCCACACTATGAAATGCTCTGCCTTCTTCTGTGTTTCCATACTTATACAATCTGTCTCACTTTAAAAAGCTGGTTTTCCGGCATCTTCGTGGTGTAGATTAACACAGTATAACCTTTTTCTTCTCTATTTTCAATTTCTCTTTGTTCTTTTTTTTTCGCCCCGCAGGCTCCGTTGTGGGTCGTTTGACATGTGCCCGGGTGGGCTAATTTCCGTAGAAAAAAAAAAGCTGTCTCCAGCAATGTTCGAAGAATCTTGAAAGAGACTGTACATTAAATTACATAAGTAAAGCACTGAATATACAATTATAAAAAAAAAGTAACACAACTATTCATCTACCAAAACACACCAGAATATTACCTAATTATTCTTACTTTAAACATTAAATGCACCTACTACATACAATAACACAAAAACTTGATAGAAATGGCAGCTCAGGTGGCAAGTCTAAGTTGTGATGGCCAGGAACCAGGGATTAACGCCGTAGTCCACAACCATCAAACCATCACAACACCAGCAGTAGTCGTCCAAACCCCGGGAGAAGAGGAACACCGTAGGCTGCAAAGAAGAGACTCAGCTTACCAGGCAGACACACTTGCCTCGATACTTCGGTCTCATAGTCAGATGGGAAACTGACCTCATAGTCGGTGTATAGGCCCACTAGCAGTGGACAGGGACTGGCGCCTATCAAGTAATGCCCCGCTGCCTTGCTGATTAACCTTGGTAGGTATGAGGCTACAGGAGTAAATCTAGAACGAAAAATCTGCAGTGGAGCTGTGTATCAGGCAGACATGCTTACAGAGCTCCAACAAGACCCAAACGGCGGTATAGGCGAAGAGGTGACCACCATGGGAACCCAATTACTACATCGGCGGAAGAAGGCAATGCATGCTGGACAGGCTACTAAGGCAGACCCAGCAAACTGGGTTATCGGCAGTCCATTACAACTTTCCCTCAACCCAGTCACTGCAATTATTGCACCACTGGATCAGGAAAAGGGAGAGCCAAGATGTGTGGTTGCAGCCAATGCTCCTGCCTCACCTCATAAATAAACTCACACGCAGCGATCATCCGGCTCATCATGCTCCTCCTCATAATGAAAACCCCTATATCCCCAAAAGTCCTATGGCGACGGACGAGTGGCGACGGGGACAAGTATAGATAACTGCCGGGAGTCTTTAGACACAACTCTGCACACGGGAGGCACAGATAAGATGGTCATTTCCGCCCTGGAATCGAAACAGCAGTGCAATCCAATCCTGTCTGTACGACTGAGCAGCCCTTTCAAAGAGCCACTTTGCTCACCCCAAATGGGGAGGGGGCTAGAAAAGGCTCCCAAAACATAGCCTGCCTAAGGATCCAACCTGACTGGGTAATCGTACCCAGTAAGGTCATCCTTATGCGGTCGAAAACACAATCATAATCACAGATCACAACAAAAACAAACTATGGAAACCTCTTATGGTCGCTACATAGAATATCAGGACCCTTTTGGATACTGGCACAAATGAGCGTCCTAAAAGAAGAACTGCCCTTGTAGTAAGGACCTGGCTAGGTATAACATCAACATAGCAGCCATTAGTGAGTCCCAGCTCCCTGATGAGAGTTGATTGCGAGAACTGGCTTCTGGCTATACCTTTTTTCTGGAAGGGTAAGCCTACTGCGGAGAGGAACCGCATTTATGGAGTTGGCTTTGCCATCCGCCATCGCATCCTACACAGGCTAATTGAAATGCCTGTTAGGAACAACAACCGCCTCATGATGCCCTGAGTTCCACTGAATCGCTCACGTCATGCCTTTTTCATGAATGGATACACTTCAACATTGGAAGCAGAGAATGACTTCAAGAGGCCTTATACGCCGACCTCGACAGAGTGCTAACTATCATCTCCGGAGAAGATAAGGTTGTGCTCCTCGATGATTTCAATGCCAGAGTTGGCAGAGATGCTGACATTTGGCAGGGAATCATAGGGAGAGATGGACTAGGCAAATGTAATCCCAACGGCCTACTTCTCCTCAGCAAGTTTGCTGCATACAACCTCACTATCACCAATACCTTCTTTAGGCAGGCCGACAAGTTCAAGGGTTCTTGGCGATACCCACAATCCAAATACTAGCACCTCACTGACAGCATCATTGTCAGAGAAAGACATCGCCGAGATGTCCTCATCACCCAAGCCATGTGTGCCTCAGACCACTGCGACACTGATCATCGGTTCGTCAGAGCCAATCTCTCACTTCACGTCGTCCCAAAACGGCAAAGGCAACAAGCCTCCAGAAGAGGTTTTAACACTAAGCGTCTGGAGAATGCAGGGCTAGCCCATACTTTCAGAGAGCAGCTCGGACATGGGCTGATAAACAACTCGACAACAAACAACCCAAATACCAGTTCCGAATGGGGTATTCTCAACACTGTCATGTCAAAAATCTGCAGAGAGGCTTTCGGACAGATCGAAAGAATACACCATGACTGGTTGATGAAAATGACCCAGAAATCAATGTACTCGTCAATGATAAATGTGCTGCTTTAACTAACTGGCTGAACAACCCCTTCCGCAAGAAGAAAGCGGCAGTCCAGCACTAACTTCGCAAACTAAAGAACGACTGGTTTAAAAATAGAGCACGTGAAACGCACTAACTTGCAGATGCGCGAATTTTTCAATTCCGCTAAAACATTTTATGGGCCAATTACTCAAATTATGGTAACTCGCTATTTTAAGACGAAGAAGGCATTTTTCAGTGCTGGAAAGAACACTACCATTCGTTGATCAACCGAAACACCGATGTGAATGTTCTGACTAACCAGCAGGTCCCTCAGCAACCGGAGGTGACCAAACTCAGCTATCCTCCATCCTTGGATGAGGTAGATACTGCCATCAAACAGATGAAAAATAACAAAGCCCCATGGCCTGATGGAATCTCAGCCGAGGTGTATAAAGTAGGAGGACCTTTACTTACCAGTCACCTCCTATCTCTCTTGGAGAATATGATTATGGGAAGGGGAGGGAATTTCCCAAGCATTTAAAGATGCCTCCATCGTAAAAATTTATAAGAACAAGGGAGACGGATCAGACTGTGACAATTACCGTGGGATCTCGCTGCTGTCAGTCGCTGGTAAGATTATCGCCCGAGTCCTCCTAAACAGACTTCTTCCTGTGGCGGAAAACTTCCTCCCAGAATCTCAATGTGAGCTTTGCTGCTCGCCAGATAGAGGAAAAGTGCAGAGAACAGCGTCTTGAACTGTACATGTCATTTATCGACCTAACCAAGGCCTTCGACTCGGTCTAAAGGGAAGCCCTTTAGCGAACCCTCAGCCGTTATGGCTGCCCACAAAAATTAATTGCCATTGTGAGGCAACTCCGCAATGGCATGTACGGCAGCGTCCTTTACATTGGCACAGTTTGAGCTCTTCCCCATTCGAACAGGTGTTACAACCCTTGGGCCTCTTAAGGGTGTAACAATATCACAAAATCACAAATTTCACTTTTTACTATAGGTCCAGGAAGAGATCCCACCAAATTATCACCTCATAACTACGGGGTAAATTGAAATACATGCAGTAGTTTAATAAGAGAATATATTAACAAATAAACAAACAATAAGTATAACCGTATGTACAAAAATAAATAAATACAAATTAAATCTGATCAAATAAATTACTCAACCGAGTGACAAAATAATGAACACAAAAGTAAAGACTTATTTAGTCTAGAAACTACGATGAACAACGTGGTCTATCCACCACACGAAACCCCATAAATAAGTAAGTTATTTTCCGTGAAACTCCAAAATATGGTTAACAATAATCTTTCACAAATAATACTTTACTTGGTGTTATAAAAGTCGAGCAAGGTTTACACCTTATACCACTAGAAACATATTGTACAATAAGAAAGGAGATACTCTGTACTTAACTTAATACTGCTGGGCCCATACGAAAGTAAACAAAGCGAGCGGACGCGGCAGAAATGACGTCACAAACAAAAGACGCTCACGTTGCGAATCCACAACCAAAGATGGAACGCTCATTGGAAACATCTCCCCCCTTAATTTAAAAGTTTAAGAAGCTCTGAATAAACTTTTACTCAACACGAGATAGAGTGTCGGCCATAATATTATCACAGCCCTTTAAGTGTTTGATTTCTATATTATAGGGTTGAAGAGCTGATGACCACCGTAACAGTCTTTGATTCTTATTTCTCATATTATGAACAAACTGAAGTGGATTATAATCTGTATAAACTATCACTGGGTAAGGTGATCCACTTACATACACCTCAAACTTTTCCAGAGCTAACAAAAGGGCCAATGGTTCTTTTTCTATTGTGGCATATCCACATTGATGCTTTTTCAGTTTGGCCGAGAAATAACAGTTCCGGTGCAATATTCCATCTTTTCCTTTTTGCATTAACACAGCACCAACTCCTGTGTCACACGCATCCGATTGTATCACAAATTGTTTCTTAAAATCTGGGAGTTGTAGTTCAGGTGCCATTGCCAACAACCCACGAACCTTTTCGAATGCTGTCTGGCATTCATCAGTCCGCACAAACTTTCTTTTTGGACTGACCAAATCTGTCATGGTAGTGACCACCCTGGCAAAATTTTGACAAAACCTCCTGTAGAATCCAACCATCCCGAGAAATCTTCTGAGAGCCTTTCGATTGTGAGGTGCGGGTAGACTGAGAATATCGAAAACCTTGGCTTCAATTGGAGCAATTTTCCTTTGTCCAATGACATGACCAAGGAAAATTAATGTGGCATGTCCGAATTCACTCTTGGGTAGGTTTACGGTGAAGTTGCACTCTGCTAGACGATTGAAGAGTTCACGGAGTCAGCCAATGTGTTGTACCCATGTGTCACCGATGACGACCAGATCATCTAGATAGGCGTACACTCCAGGCAGGCCTGGCGTCACTATATGCATTGCTCGCTGAAATGTTGCTGGTGCTCCTTTGAGGCCGAAGGGCATAACTTTGTATTGCCACAGCCCCTCCGCAGTGACAAAAGCTGAAATCTGCTTTGCTTCTTCCGAGAGTTTGATTTGGTAGTAGCCTTTGAGAAGATCCAGCTTGGTGACAAATGATGCTTGACCCACACTATCGATGATGTCGTCGATGCGCGGCAAAGGATATGCATCAGCACGTGGCACCAGGTTGACCTTCCTGTAGTCAGTACACATGTGGACACTTCCGTCGGGTTTAGGCACCAGCACACAGGGTGACGCCCTTGCACTACTGCTCCTCTCCACTAGGTCATGTTCCAGTAGATACTCCACTTCCTGCTTCAGCTTCTCCCGCTTATCAGGGCTCATTCGGTAGGGTGCTTGCTTGATGGGAGATGTGTCAGGCAGCAGTACCAGGTCGTGCTCCAGCAGAGAACACTGGCGTGTCACATCGTCGAAGAGTGGCTTGAACTCCTGCAGCAGTTGCACCACATCCTGACACTGCTGTTGTGAAAGATGGGATACTTTAGAGGTAGGGTCACACAATATACTGGAATTACAGGTTTTTATGGGGATATCTGTAGGTTATGTATCTAAGCTACTGTGCCGAGTAGCAACCTTGTATATAAGCTACTGTGCCGAGTAGCATCTATGTATATAATTACGTGGCAACACTGCACGTTTTATGTGGCAACATTGCCCCGAGGCTGCCATATGGCAAGGCAGTCTCAGTCTGACTGTGTGAGCCGTGCATGGCACACGCTAGTCACCACTTGCATTTCTCCTATCCCTTAATAAACGGACTTCATTGTTACCCGGTGTTTCCCTACCCATCACTGCATTCTTCAGGGAACACTTGGAACCTTCATGGCGCAGTGAGTAGGATCTGTGGACTTACAAGTGTGTGAACAATGGACAGTTAGCCGGCGATGTGCGCGTCGACTCTTAGTGTGTTGTGTTGCGCTGTGTTTCGCTGCGACGTGCAGTGTTGCTCCGTCACAGTGCGTTTTAGTGACGATGGCAGTGTTAGTGTCAGTGTATTAGTGTGTCTAGAGCTGAGAGTTGAGCATTGGCCTGTTTTTTGTGGTACCCACGGAGCACGCAGGCTTACACCCTTCTCGTGTAACATCCGGGGAGACACTGACATTCTTGCCTCCGCGGCTCCAGCCTAAGGCCACAGCATGTGCTCTCTCAGACACACACACGCACACACGCACACACGCACTCACTCACGGACAGAACAGTGGACTCTATGCGTTATTTCTGCGCTGTTTATGTCATATATATGTGGTTCGAGCTGTTGAGGCGCCACTTTATATACTAAACAGTGCAGACCACGCACACACTAAGATGGGCGGTAAGAAGGGACAACTTCAAGATGGGAGACACGACTCCCCACCACCATCCCCTCCACCGGGCGCAGACTCTCATCCTAAACCTCCAGTGACGGACATTGCCACAATTCTGAGGTGGATGGACGACTGGGACGAGAGACGCAGAGAGATGGAACTTCAGAGGGAGGAGACATGAAGAGAGGAGGAAAAGTTGCGTTTTGAGGCACTATTGGCGACCCTGGCGCTAACCCACCCTCCCTCACTCGCAGGTAGCGCGCATCAAGGCGCCAGTACCCTCCCTACTCCACCATACCAGCGTCCTCCAGGCACTCTTGCTACTCCAACAGCTCCCAAGGCATCTGTTCAACCCCCACCCGCCCTCTCACCAGACGTCACGTTTCAGCTTTTTCGTGAGTGGAGGCGGCGTTGGACAAATTACTCCACGATGGTGGACCTTGACAGCATGCCTCCAAACAAACAGCTCATCCAACTGCGGATGTGTTTGTCGCTGGAGACCCAGAAAGTTTTGGAGCACACGTTGCAAGTGCCTCCCGATTCTACATCTTCAGTTGCCGCGCCTTCATCAGCTGCAAGCAGGCGGAGAACGAATCCTTTGACGACTTTTTTGTACGCTTGAAGAGTTTGTCAGAGGAGATCGACGTCTGCATGGCACACAGCCGGGAATGTGAGGAAGCCTGGATCAAGCACGGGATCTTGACAGGTGTCAGGCACTAAGAGTTGGTGCAGCGACTCATCCCCCCTGGACGCTTCCTCCACACTCCAGGTGGTAGTGACTGAATGTCGGTCGTACGAGGCCACCAAGTCCTCCACCTCTGCCTTACGGGACCCACCTGCTGTGAGAGCTATCTCACATTACAAGAAGGGTAAGAAGGCGGCCAACAACGTGAAGGCTGCCGCACGTTCTTCCACGCCCCCGCCCAGTGCTTCCTGTGGCAGCTGTGGAAAGCAGCACAGCCCCAAGACATGCCCGGCCGCCGACGCACTGTGTCGTGGATGTGACCGTAAAGGCCACAGGTCTAACACAGACAGGTGCCCTGCACGAGGCCGCAAGTGTCAGGCCTGCGGTCGTTATGGACACTACGACAAGTGCTGCCGCCAACCCAAGCCCAAAAGCCCGAGACGAGGAGGAAAGCAGCGCACTTCCCTCGGGGTGGTTCGCACGCATCCCCCTTCAGATGGCCTACACAGCCCCAAGCAGCAGCTGAGTCACATCAGAAGGGTGGAATCGACCACACGCCCCAGGGCTACCCCTTCCCCTACCATCCGCGTCGCCGTCACACACGGTGATGTGTCGGCTCACATCGAGGTGATACCGGACACCAGCGCTGATACTACGGTGATTGGGTTGAAGCACCTCCAGAAACTGGGCCTCACCAAACGCGACCTGGGACCACCGCCGCAGCTGCAGTACTACAATGCGGATGGTTCCCAGATGCCAGACGCTGTGGGCTCCTTTCAAGCAGAGATCACCTATGGCGACAGGTCGTGTCATGGATGGATCGACGTGCAGCCTACTCTCGCTACACCCTTGTTGTCGTGGGAGCACTGTAAGGAGTTAGGCATGGTGGCCAGAGACTTTCCCGAGCTGATCCCAGCTGCTCGGTACACCGCCATCAGGGTGCGTGAATCAACGAGCGATGCGCCTGGCGCTGCCGCACAGAGCTGCCCAGAACCTGCGTCCACTCCCACCCACACAGGACGCTCCCCTGCCCAGATCCTGTATGGTCACCCTCTCCGCTCCTGCGTTCCTGCACACGCCAAGGCCTTTGCGAAGGAGTGGCAGACCAGAGCCGAGAGCTGCGACCGCCGAGCCGCTTCACGTGCCGAGGACGCCAAAGCTCGGTATGACGACCGTGCCCGCCCTCTTCAGCCACTGGAGATTGGTGCCCTTGTCCGCGTCCAGGACCCGACGACGACACGTTGGGACAAGGTGGGCATAGTGATGGGCGTCGGCCGGTCGCGGGACTACAAGGTCAGGATGCCGAGCAGCCGTGTCTGGTGGAGGAACCGCCGCTTCCTCCGGCCAGTCCCACCCCCTGCTGCTGGCCCCCTGACCGAGGACGAGTCCCCTACATCTCACGAGGATTCGCCCCACAGTGCACCTCGATGCTCGGAGCGACTTAAGACTAAGAAGTCCGCTCAAGACAAAGACTATGAGCGTGAGGGGGGAGGGAGATGTAGGTTATGTATCTAAGCTACTGTGCCGAGTCGCAACCTTGTATATAAGCTACTGTGCAGAGTAGCATCTATGTATATAATTACGTGGCAACACTGCACGTTTTATGTGGCAACATTGCCCCGAGGCTGCCATATGGCAAGGCAGTCTCAGTCTGACTGTGTGAGCCGTGCATGGCACACGCTAGTCACCACTTGTATTTCTCCTATCCCTTAATAAACGGACTTCAGTGTAACCCGGTGTTTCCCTACCCATCACTGCATTCTTCAGGGAACACTTGGAACCTTCAATATCCACTTGGAAATCAGTGTCTGGGACCACCTCCTCTCCTCCTGTTACCGAACAAACCACTTCACTCCTACCAAAACACGGTTTCAGCCTGTTGATATGAGTCAAACTCTCCAATTTTCTCTTATCTGGAGTCGCTATGACACAGTCGAGGTCCTTTAATTTCTTAACTATAGTAAATGGACCCTCATATTTAGCTTGAAGGGGATTTCTATACAGGGGTATAAGTGCTAAAACCCTATCTCCAGGCTTAAATTCTCTAGCTTGACAATGCTCATCATATTGCTTTTTCATTTTCTCCTGTAATTCTGACAGATTTTCACGAGCAATCTCACCTACTCTCTTCAGTTTCTCTTTAAACTTCTCTACATACACTGATAAAGGGACTTTTATTTGATTACTTATCCAACTTTCCTTCAATACAGTCATAGGACCTCTTACAGTATGACCAAAAATAATTTCAAAGGGACTGAATCCTAGGGAGTCTTGGGGACTCTCTCTTATGGCAAACAACATAACTGGTACTCCTTCATCCCAATCCTTATCAGACCCCATACAGTAATTTATAAGCACTGATTTAAAAGTCTGGTGGAACCTCTCTAGGACACCTTGGGTTTGAGGGTGGTATGCAGAAGCTAAGTATTGTTTAATACCCAATTCATTCATCACCTGCTGGAAAAGGAAAGAAGTGAAGTTAGTACCCTGATCCGAATGTACAACTCTAGGAATGCCATATTTAGTGAAGAAGTTAGTCAGAGCCTTTACCACACTCATTGCTTTGATGTTTCGCAATGGTATAGCCTCTGGGTATCTGGTGGTAGTACACATGATTGTTAACAAATATTGGTGGCCACATCGAGTTTTTGGGAGAGGACCTACACAATCAATTATAACCCTGCTAAATGGCTCAACTACCACAGGAATGGGTTTTAGGGGAGCAGGTTTTATGACCTGATTCGGTTTACCAGCCATCTGACATTCATGGCAAGTTCTACAGTATCTGGCAACATCACCTTTCATTCCAGGCCAGTAAAAATGCGACAAAATCTTTTTGTATGTTTTCCTAACTCCTAAATGTCCTCCCAAAAAGTCGTGTGTTAATTTCAAGATTTCTCCCTTGTGACAACTGGGAATCACAACCTGATGCACAACATTCCACTCATCAGCAGGATCAGATACAGATCTGAACTTCCTCATAAGTAACCCTGAATCCATGTAGTAACAATCAGGCAAGCGAGCCGCTTCTTCCATATCCACCGCCTTCCTACAGAGTTCAGCTAATTAGGATTCACTCTGCTGATCATCTATGAGTTTTTCCCTAGTGACAGGTACTTTCTGAATGGTAATGTTGTCACCAGAAGAGAGATCAGCTTCAGATTTTGGGGGAATGAATATTAACTGAATCTTTAGCTTCACTCACATCTCTCCCACCAATGTCACTCTCAAATGAATCATCCTGACTGTCAAACAGATTCTCAATACCTAAATCATTTTCATCATTGCCAGGTGCACTGCTATCAGCAATACAGAGCTTAGGGGCAACTGAAGGGACGGTCTGTACCTTATTCCGAAGAGTCTGGCTCCTTGTAACTGCACATAAAGGAAATATATCAGGGTATTCTTCTTCAATTAAACCAGTATTATTCTCCTCAAAAGGAGTCGAAGATACCACAGGATCTGGCACCACGCTGGCTCCTGCAATATCATTACCCAGCAAAAAAGTAGCCCCTGTCACAGGAAGAGAATCTTGAACACCAATAGTCACCCAACCAGTCACAAGTGGAGTTCTCAAAAACACCCTACACAAAGGAACAGTGATCACTCCACCGATACCCTTAAGCACCAAATGCTCTCCCGTATATGAATCTTCCATGCAGGGAACAGATCCTTTCAACAGAATACTGTGAGAAGCACCAGTGTCACGCAAAATCTACGCAGGGTACTGATCACCTGATTCCTCAACTGCAACTGAACCATCAAACATGAAAGGTTCAAAAGAATCCTCCTTTGGGCGATTTCTCACTAAAGTTTTGTCAAACTTCTCCAGAGGTTCGAATGAGAGCACTGGCTCTTCCTTCTTTGCTTCCAATTTAGGTCAATTCGCAATCACATGACCTGGTTTCTTGCAGTAAAAACAGACAAATGCTTTAGTCTTGGCATAGGTCTTGGAAAGCTCACCTGAGTTTCCACGAAAATTTACTTTACTAGAAGAAGCAGTACTACTATCTTGCCTACCACCCTTTTCCTTGGTTACAAAACCCTTTCCACCTGAGTGATTTTGAGATTTAACAGGATGCATTTTGTGAGTAAGGGCATAGCTATCAGCTAATGCAGCAGCTTTATGAACATTACTAATATCTCTCTCTCCTAAGTACAATTGTATATCTCTTGGAGTGGCTCTTTTGAACTGTTCTAAAATCATCAACTCAACAAGTTCCTCAAAAGTTTCTACCTTGCTAGACTTTATCCACCTTCTACACATTTTACTCAATGAATAAACAAATTCTATATACGACTGTGCATCAGTCTTTCTCATAATCCTAAATTTCACTCTATATGTTTCAGGAATGAGTTCATATGCCTTAAGAATTTCTTCTTTCACTAACTTATAACTACGACAAACTTCACTTGACAAAGACAGAAATGCTGAACGAGCTGACCCAGTGAACACGCTTTGAATCATAGCAATCCACGACTCTTCAGGCCACTGAAAAGACTTTGCAATCTGCATGAAAAACTCTTCTGGATCCTCCTCGTCAAAAGCAGGCATAAGTCTCAAATGTTTTGTCACATCAAACAATTTTGTCTCAGATTCTAAAGACAATGCCTCTAAGTCTTGTCTTATACTGCTCTTCTGTGCTAACGCTAATTCATGCTGCCTTTCACGCTCTCTTTCCCTTTCTTCTCTTTCCTTTTAAGTCAACTCATGCTCCATTTCTAATTTTCTGATCTCTACAGCTTCCCTGGGGTCAAATGAACGCAAAGTCAGTGCCCACTTCGGTAGCACCTCTTCATTTACAAGTTCAGTTAGAACTGCACTTTGAATTTCAGACTTTCTTTGGCTACATCGATACTCAATTTCATATGTATCAGCAAGTTTCATCCAATCATCCTTTCTTAACACACTGTCTTTCAACATTTCTACGGATGGATTTTCAATAAACTCCTCCACATCAAACGTAGCCATGATTAAACAATAAAGATTCCCTGTATTTAAATATTCCCAATAGATAATGAGTGAAAAGGGATCTATCCTGGCAAGGTCGCCAATTTTGTTACGACCCTTGGGCCTCTTAAGGGTGTAACAATATCACAAATTCACAAATTACACTTTTTACTATAGGTCCAGGAATAGATCCCACCAAATTATCACCTCATTACAACGGGGTATATTGAAATACATGCAGTAGTTTAATAAGAGAATATATTAACAAATAAACAAACAATAAGTATAACCGTATGTACAAAAATAAATAAATACAAATTAAATCTGATCAAATAAATGACTCAACCCAGTGACAAAATAATGAACACAAAAGTAAAGACTTATTTAGTCTAGAAACCTCATAAATAAGTAAGTCATTTTCCGTGGAACTCCAAAATATGGTTAACAATAATCTTTCACAAATAATACTTTACTTGGTGTTATAAAAGTCTAGCAAGGTTTACACGTTATACCACTAGAAACATATTGTACAATAAGAAAGGAGATACTCTGTACTTAACTTAACACTGCTGGGCCCATACTAAAGTAAACAAAGCCAGCGGACGCGGCAGAAATGACGTCACAAACAAAAGACGTTCACGTTGCGAATCCACAACCATCGATGGAACGCTCACTCGTAACACAGGGGTAAAACAAGGGTGTGTGCTGGCACCAACTCTCTTTTCCATTTTCCTGGCTGCCTTCCTTACTCGTGCCAGTGCCAATTTAGCCGGCGGGGTGGACATCCAGTACCGGATGAAGAGCCTTTTTAACATAAGACAACTCCAGGCAGGAACAAACTGTCGGCAGCTTCCATTACTGAACTTCAGTATGCACATGACCTCACCCTTGTCGCTCACATTGAACACGATCGATAAGAGATCTTGAACACTTATGTAGATGCATATGCACAGTTCGGCCTTGCGGTAATGGTATGTGAGACTCAGATCCTCTTTCAGCCTGCCACTGGTGCAGCCACATCTCCACCATCTATCCAGCTTAACAGTACTACCCTCTCTAATGTTACCCACTTTCAGTATCCCGGTTCCCACCTGTCCACCACCGCCGACATCAATGAAGACATTGAACATCGGATCAGATGTGCATCTCAAGCCCTTGGCAGACTCTGTACCTGTGTCTTCAGCGGTAGGGGGCTGAAATTATCTACAAAGTTGTATGTATATCAAAGAGTGGTCCTCCCCATTCTACTATATGGCAGAGAGGCATTGGTCACATACAAGAGGCAAGGCAATGGAAAACTTTCACGTATATGCCATCCTCGGATTTCGCTGGGAAGACAAGATAACAAATGCCAGTATTCTCGCTGACACCAACTATAGGAACATCGAGGCTCTCATTATCCACGAAGAACTACATTGGGTTGGCCATATTACCTGCATGGACGACAGTAGACTGCCAAAGCGGTTACTTTACAGTCACCTAACGAAAAGTTAATGTAACGCTGGTGGGCAACTGAAAAGGTACAAGGATAGTGTTTAAGAAAAAACCTGAAAAAGTGCTAGATAGACCCCCTTACCTGAGAGACGATTACTCCACGCCGTAATGCTTTGAGGAGCACCAAGCGAGAAGCTGCCAATACTTTCGAGTTAGCCCGGTTGCAAACCGAGGCAGACAAGCGACACCACCGGAAAGACGCTGCCGCCACCCTTCCTGCACTAGATGCAGCCCTCCAGGCATGCAACATCTGTGAACGACCCTTCCGGTCCCATATCTACCTCTCCTATCACCTCATAGCTCACCAACAAAGGTGACACCCTTAATAACTCATATAATCTTATCATAGCTGGATGATCGTCATACTCGATTCCGAGCGACAGCAAAGTAGTAGTAGTAGTGTGTATGTAGTTGCCCTGAAAAACACAATCCGACATCCATAGTGACTTGCTTTGTGATAATGCTAATTGTTTTATACCATACTTAGTTCGAGCTAATGACTGTCTTTGTCAAAAGAAAGTAATTAGCTCTTCACGAAGTGAAGGAGATTAATGTGAAATAGGGAGCAAACAAAACCTCCCTTGTAGTTTTGCCTAGTTTTATTCTTTTTTCCTTAAAAATAGTTAACTAGAATTGTCTTTTCAATAATGACATATTTTGTTCTATATTTTGTAACAATTGTACAAGTAGCCAATAGAGTGCAAGAAAGGACCATACTAATATGAGGTAACACAAAGCGCATTCCGGCTATAAACCTTGTCATTACGTTGGCTCATTAGTTGCATCTGGGAGTCAGGACTCTACATTTAAGTACAAACTATGGCGCTTTCCTTGCACTGGAAACTGAATAAAGCTGGATTTAAAGGGATTTACAATGCACCTAAACGAAACTTGTAGCAAAGCTATAATTTCTCTAAAACATCGACAGCGATCATAGTCACTAGACTCCAGGATTACTACTCCTGAATCTTGGCTTTTATAGCTACACAATCCAAATATATAGTCTCGCGTTCTTTTATTATTTTACACCCTTTGAGAAGGAAGAAAATGACAAATCAAGATATTATTTACAGGATATTCGACAATATGATAAAGCCTAATATCTATGACCGCCTCTTACGACAGAGGCGCTTTCGTAGAGAATGCTTTTGGGGTGTTTGGTAAGTAAAATATTTTAACATTGAAATTCTTTGATGACGAGCCAATAATAAGAAAAACTGATAATTCACTCCCTTATGACATGAAAAGATAATGCTATTGTTAATCGTTTCTTCTAGCTAAGGTGAAGACAGAAGACCAAGCGACAAAACATTAAAAGTACGAATATGAACACCTAAAATCAGAGTAGCTCATTCAAGTCCTGACTGCAGATGTCCCACAGTTCACAAATATAGAGCTGTAGGTTACCAGGGATTCCATAGGTCATACGGCTTGTTAGGACCAGTGAGGACACTAAGTTTCTTTTTCGGAAGGTAAGCAAGGAGAGGAGGAGGCACTGCACTGAACCACTTCCATTTTCTCATCTGTAAAATTAGGTACTCATTCAGAACTAAGTGGACTGTGGAAAAAGGTGGGGGCGGATGCAAACCAGCGGCCATTATTACAGATGGTGAGTGCTGTAACCACTACTCAGACAACATCTTTAACGTTATATTCTTCCATTTTACAGAAACCTTTATGAATTTATATTGTACAAGCCAGCCCCTAATAATTATGGGGCAAAGAGACTTTTTTAGTAGATATCTGAAAGGTTTGGTGTGTTCTACTTCGTCAAACACTCCGAGGCAATCACGCAGTGCTCCATGGTTATCCTGCTCGAAAGCAGCATAAAGAAGTGATTCTTCTGAAATACACCTTTACGATTTACCTTTGATTTTTACTTAAGTTTTCTGTGGAATTTTCATCAGAAAATACTATATATTTTTCAATGTTTGATAAAGAAAGTTTCTTTTTTCATTGTATGTAGACCTTAAAGGTTTCAAATCATATTTTTGTCGATCACTTCATCTAAGCTAATTTCAATAAATTCTCTGTTTCTTGGGTTACACATAAATATGGGACAGAGTATATAATTTTTCTACGATAGCCGTATATCTAAATATTAGCTGGTAGTGTACAGTGAGCCAAAGATCCATCGACCACACCCTGTTCTTCCGAGTGAGCACCTCATCTTCACAGGTATTATTTTCACCTGCACGTCAACGTACCGTTTTTCCTTTTCCACGTGATATATTCCTTCTCCAGGACGTACCCTTAACCCCCTCTTTACAAAACTGCCTCCCTTACTTCATCATATCCTCCATCACGCCCGTGTCCGACCATTCCTCCACAAAATCATTGCCCATTTTTCTTAGCACCATAAAGTTGCTGATAGTTCTTATTGCCCATATTACCACTGCTCTCGCCTTCTCTTTCCTACCACTCAGCCCCATCCCTCCCGGCCCTCTTCATCACAGTGAGCGACATATGTGTGTAGAGGAAGAAAAGCGGACAGAGACAGGGAGACGACTGCTGCTGACAACACGGACTGCAAAACAAATTTTAAAGTTATCATCTTGACAGAATTTTTCTTCTTGAAACTCCTTTGTCTTTTAGGAATTCAACCTGCCTTATTTCATCAGAACTCTGAGAGCTCGGTCTGAGGAGTGTAATTTTTAACTTTAGGAGAGTGAGAATTTGAATTTGCCTTTTTCCTTGGAACGAGGTAGTTGGCGAGCTATATACACTTACACCAGTTTTGTTTCTCTATCTAGCTGGGGACTGATATCAAAAGTTGAAAATTCTTACCCAGAAATACTCACATTCATATTGTTCCATTACGGCTGTAAACGTGGTAAGCACAAAGCAAATATTTCTTTTAGCCCACAAAATAAAATTACCAAAATGATATTTAGTACCTGTTAAACAAATGATACCAAACCAGTGAAGATACTTTAAAAACGGGACTGTTATTCTGCCTTTTGGAGTATTGCTTCGTGCTGACATCAAATTCTAAAGACAATAGAATTTCCGAGTTAGAATTTGTACAAACAACAGTTAAGGACGGGACAACTACAGGATCCATTGTGGTCCAAGGTAATCTATGCCTTGAAATCGGGAGACGAGGTAAATCTGCCAAAGCTACCTCTACATTTCACAAGTTACAGTGCATCCTTTGTTTCAGTGTTAAGGTTGTTTGTGCTTTCAACTATTGCAAACGTTTTAAATTACTCGAACCTAATCTTAAGAATGTAGACGCGAGACTTATAACATATTTTAGAAATGAAACAAAAATATAGGTTAGGTCCCTCACTTACATGTATAAACAACAACAATTATTTACTGGGGTAAAAGTAGAGTGAGTGGACCCGGGTTCGATCCCCGGGCAGGGTGAAACTATGAGCAAGTTTCTTTACGCCATTTGCCTCTGTCTACCCAACATTTATTGGGAACCTGGATGTTAATCGATTTGCGGATCGTATTCCCGGGAAACGGCATCTTCTACACCTGGCTTAAACACATTCATGCCTAGGTGAATGTGTAACGAAGATGAGACGGCCATCTTCGTTATACGAGGGGCAACCATTATTATTATTGTTATTATTATAATTATTATTATTATTATTATTATTATTATTATTATTATTATTATTATTATTATTATTATTATTATTATTATTATTATAAGAACACTGTGGTATCATTCGAAGCCTTAAAATTCTAATTTTCATACAAGCAAATATATGAGGCATCGCTGGGCAATCAGTGAAAGTTTTTAACAACAGATTCGTGATCAATCTGGCTATGGTTACGTTAGCTTGCGGGTAGCTAGGAATAACAGACTGATATATCAGGCTATCTCCAAGGAAGAATTGTCATAGATTGAGCTAAGAGGAAAAGAACACCAGAAATTGACGACTCTAATTCGTCAAAACAACAAGATCATTATCGTTGTACTTTGTTTTCACAATGTTGACAACAGTAAACTGTGAAACACTGCTTCACCCCTATATGTAAATAATAACTATTTAGCGCAGTCGCTACTTAGTTTTATATATCTTGCAGCTACAGTAAAGTAATTTGACTTGCACAACAACTGAAATGTTAAGCTATCATCCCTCAAATTACAGATTTATGCGTCGGGTGTTGTAAAGTTTTATACATGTGTTGAAATGTTTGTTAAACAGATTTACGTCAACTAAAGCAATGGCCACTTTTTTTCCTTTGTAGCCCAATTATTTAAATTTGGTAAACGTCTACAGTAAAGGTTTATTTGTTGTTATGTCCATAACGTAGTCAGGAAGATACAAACAAGGGTTCCGTCAGTCTGTCTGTTCATAAGAACATAAGAACATAAGAAAATAAGGAGTCTTCAATAGGCCGGTTGGCCTGTGCATGGCAGCTCCTGTCGAGAGTTACTACCACTCTCTATCATCCATGAATCTATCTAGCCTCCTTTTGAAACTTTCCAGCGTTCCAGCACTTACTACAAAGTTGCTAAGCTTGTTCCACTCGTCCACCACCCTATTTGTAAACCAGTTCCTTCCTATCTCCCTCCTAAACCTAAACTTATCCAACTTGAATCCGTTGCTCCGAGTCCTATCCTGCTCGAATATTATAAGAACTTTATCTATATCCCCTTTATTGA
This sequence comes from Homarus americanus, assembly GCF_018991925.1. NCBI lineage: Eukaryota > Metazoa > Arthropoda > Malacostraca > Decapoda > Nephropidae > Homarus > Homarus americanus. The sequence continues at coordinate 3,607,318 of NW_024748502.1, read as the reverse complement.
TTCCTTTTACCCACTTAAATACTTCTATCATATCTCCCCGCACTCTTCGTCTTTCTAGGGAATGCAAGTTAAGTTTCTTTAGCCTATCCTGATATGGAAGGTTTCTAAGTCCCGGAATCATTTTTGTCATTCTTCGCTGCACCGACTCTAGTGAATTTATATCCATTCTATAATAGGGGCACCAGAACTGAACCGCATAATCGAGGTGTGGCCTGACTAGCGCAAGATATAGTTGCAATAAGACCTCTGCACTCTTGTTACTTCCACTTCTAGATATAAACCCAATACTCTGTTTGCCTTATTTCGAACATTAACGCACTGTTTTCTAGGCCGTAGGTCTGGGCTTACAAGTACCCCTAGGTCTCTTTCACAAGTCGACTTCTCTAGGTTGATGTTGTTAAGGCTGTATACATTATAAGTGTTTGTTCTTCCAATATTAAGTACGCTGCACTTGCTGGTGTTGAATTTCATTTGCCATTTGGAATTCTTTGAAAAGAAACTATTAAGTAATATCTTACCACCTTCAGCAGTCTGGTTTAGTTATGTAGATGATGTATTATGTCTCTGGCCAAGTAATGAGGACCTAAAAGCTTTCCTGCCACAACTTAATAACTTAGCCCCCTCGATCAAATTCACTGTGGGATTAGAGCATGACTATAAATTGCCTTTCCTAAATTGTCTGATCCACAGAATAGGTAACACCTTTAAGTTCAGTATTTATAGAAAACCTACTAATGTGTGTTCATACATTCATTATTATTCTGCCCACCATAATAGAGTCAAACAGTCAGTATTTTCAACAATGTTTTACGTGCTTTGAGAATTTGCAGCCTGGAATTCATTGATGAGGAATATAAATATATCTATAATATTGGCTCAAACCTTAAATACCCTAGATCTTTCAAAGACAAATTCCTGAACATTACTAAGAAATCTTTTTATAGAACTGATCCCAAACCCACCCATGACCATAAGAATCTCTTAGTATTACCATTTCACAAAAATTTCTCTCATATTCCTTTACAACTAAAAACCTGGAACGTCAATGTGGCATTTAAAAAAATCATGCACTGTTAAACAAATGTTAATCAAGAACTCCCCCAACAATACAAATGGCTGCATTTATAAAGTCCCTTGCAAGGAATGTAATATGTTTTACTTAGGCCAGACAGGTAAAGATCTTGTAACTAAACTTAAACAACATAAATATAGTGTTCGGACAGGCCAGGAATCCAATGCTTTTTTTTTGTTCAGTTGACAGTAGGAACATTATAGACTCTAGTCTCATTAAACATACCGAATCCGTTAACATGAATTTGAGTAATGGTATGTACAAATTGGACAATTTTGTAATTAAGAAGATTTGTAACCAGGTGAGAAGGTTGGGTCAGTTTTTCTCTCTGACCTCACTACCGACCGCTGCGGTGCTTTTGTGAAGATTAGTAAGGTCATTACCTATACTTGACCTCTGTGGACTTGATCTCACCCTCCTCTGTGTATATATATAACTTGTTCTGCATTTCTACTTACTTTGTACTCACCCCTGCAGATGTGAATTACACGAAAGAGCTTGGGAACTTCGTGTTTTATTTTTCCTTGTGGTTATCAGCATATATATATATATATATATATATATAATATATATATACACTTCATTTTTAGTCCATATAACACGTGGACTTTGAACATATAATGAACAACCTCACCAGCCAGGACTCGAACCCTGGACATACTGCATGGGACCAGGGAATGTTACCGACCATGCCACAAGGACACTAAAAGCAGTTCTAGACTATGTTATATTTCACACAAAGCCTGTTCATCGAGGTCGTTGTTTCCATTTTCCCGTGTGATTTTATCAAGATTTATCTTATCCACGTTTTCATTGTGGATTTACATGAAATATGGAACTTACACGTCTCTCTTACGCTGTGTCCTTAATCTGTCAACAACATCCTCATCTTCGCCCCATCTACCGCAACTACAAGAAGAGTTTGCTGAAGGCTCATAGTCTCAAAAACAAGTTGAAGTTTTTGAAAGATTGCAGAGATGATAAAATTGTTCCCAAGTCCTGTCTTCCAAGTAGACTAAGAAATCTGGACAATCAAGCATTCTCTGAGTTGGATAAGGTGTTGCTAGATTCCCTTATCAAGAGTTCAAGTGATAGTGTGAAATTAGCCTTCAAGCACAGTGCTCAGTGTAAAATACTTATGCAAAACAGTGTTTGTGTTGATAAGTGGCACACCATTCGTGATTTTGTATATCAACTTCTTAGTGAAACTGACAAAGCCCAAAAAAGAAGGTTAAATGCCAAATTAAATGCTCTGTTTGACGAGAGTTACTGGACCATATTGAGTGATCCAAATTTGTTCATAAACTTATCATCTTATGATCTACAGACAAATGAGAAACTTGTTCTTGGTTTTGGTAGGAAGTTTTCTATCACTCAACGGTGCGTTAATCCGCTTACTATTGCTAAAGGTTTAATCAACCTGGAAAAGATGAAGTCGTCTGATGTTACAAATGAAGATATTTCCATAGCTAAAGGTTGTATACATAGTGTTTTAAATAAGAAATTTTCTTCAAACATTCCAAAAAGATTTGAAACAGCCTTGATAAACTTGAAAAGAAATAAGAATATCCATATTACCAAGGCTGATAAGTCTAATGCTATTGTTATCTTGGATAAAAGTGACTACAATGATAAGATGAATTCATTACTTAGTGATGAAAGCACGTATTGTGAGCTTACGAAAGATCCCCTGGAAAATATTAATAAGTTATCTAATTCCAAAATGAAGATGTTATTGAAAAAGAACCCCGATCTCACTAAACAGCTCTCTCAAATCAATCCCACTTTACCTTATATGTATGGATTGATCAAAACACACAAGCTTAATAATCCATTACGTCCTATCGTGAGTTCTGTGGGTTCTGTTACTTACAAATTATCCAAGTGGCTGGTAAAGATGATATCCCCTCTTACAGGCCAAATATCTAATTCACATATACGCAATAGCAGTGATTTAATTGATAAACTCAAGAAACACAACGAACCTTGCGAATTAATAAGTTTTGATGTAAATTCACTGTTCACTAGAGTACCTGTGAAAGACTTACTTTCATTTCTTAAAGATAAATTACAACTGCTAGATTTAACTATTGAACATGATACTTTCCTGAAATTGATAGAGTTATGCGTAACTGACAATGTGTTTAGTGCAAATGGGAAGTTCTACAAGCAAGTATTTGGCATGAGCATGGGTAATTGTCTTTCTGCTCCTCTAGCCTGTATTTATATGGAGTTCTTTGAGTCTAGATTACTCCCCAATGTAGTGGACTGTATGCATTTATGTCTTTTGTCTTTCCCTAAACCCTTTGGATGACGTACAACCCTAAAAATGCCATCCTCAAAATTATGTGAACCTTCCATTTCTTGATGCGAGAAATGCCAAAACTATAAATTTAAGGTATATGTCATCGGCCTTTATCTCAATTCCACCAGTCCAAAAATGTTTTTTTCTGCTATGTCCTACGATGTCTGCGTATTTGTGACTTTCGAATTACGACGAATTTAAACATATCGTTCGTGTCCTGTACCCTTCTGTGTTTGTTGATCGTTGAAAGGCTAAAATTTAAATGGAATGGGATTTGAATTTTGAAGTCAAGAATGCACAATGAATGCCTGTTTCTGTAATCATGTTACTTGCTAGTTTGTTAAATAAATTTGCTAAACTTAGTATATTCAAAATCAAAATTTGAACAGAAATCAATGAGTTGATCAGTGGCCCAAGGTTAAAACTGCTTTGAAAACCTTTGATCTTGATGTATGACAGTCATTTTAGTGGTCCTTTTTCTGACCTGACCTGCTCAAGTCACGCCCACCCCCTAAGTCCCTAAGTGGATGTCATCAGACCTGACCTCATGTTTTAGGTCACCCTGTATATTAAGCCCCGTCCATGTAATCTAGCGCCTTTGAAGAGTCAAAGACGAAAGCCAAAGCACCCTACATCCCATTTCAATTTTTACCAACCATTTTACCCATGTGATTGTTATCTATACATATATAATACAAACATAGTAGTTATCCATAAATATATATATATATATATATATATATATATATATATATATATATATATATATATATATATATATGCAAGTAAATCACTGAAGGTGCAAGTGTTGTAGAGAAAGGATAACATTAAATATAGCAAGCTTTACATCTTTCAGGGTGAGTACAGACTAGCTGGACTCACCCCTGAAGATGAAATTACACGAAAGCGCTTGGGAACTTCGTGTTTTCTTCTTGTGGTTATCAGCATATATATATAAAATATATATATATATATATATATATATATATATATATATATATATATATATATATATATATATATATATTTCATATAGATCCACAATGAAAACGTGGATAAGATAAGCTTGATAATAGGAAAGTGGAATACGTAGCTGTTTTATTCAAGACATCTTCAGAGGCAACTGAAGATGTCTTGAATAAAGACGAAAGCTAAGGTGCTCCGTTGTTTCCTTCCCGTGTGATTTAAAAAAAAAAAAAATATATATATATATATATATATATATATATATATATATATATATATATATATATATATATATATATATATATGTGTGTGTGTGTGTGTATATATTAGGGTT
>NW_024748502.1:3540460-3602541 GCF_018991925.1 Homarus americanus | reverse complement strand
TTCACTGCTACCATTATAATAACTAAGCGAGGAGGGCGTGGATTAACGTATAGTTCTCTGTCACCATTGTAATGAGGCGAGGAGGGCGTGGGTTAACGTATAGTTCGCTGCCACCACTATAATGAGGCTATATCTTGCATGAAGAATATTTATATGTATAAGTAGAATATTTAGTAAGAGAGTAAAAGAGAGAAAGACTTTGGTAGCGTGGTCATGATAGTTATTTAGTCTGGACTTACACTTATCTTATCTTATATGTCAATACACATCTATTACGTCTTAAGACCGACTTCTCAAACACCGCTTCGTTACACCTCTTTATTAGTTACGAACATGACATGGACATATTAATAACACCTTCTATTGAAGTTACTAGGACACTATATTTTCGTTACTAGGACATCATATTACGTTACTAGACACTGATTCTCGGACACGAACATGAAATGAATACACTTCCCACGTAAGTAACTCATCCCATGGAAAGCTCTGACAAAACTCACGTGACCTAGGGGAGGCCTAGCCGGTGGTCCTGGGTTGTGTCTATGGGAGACTGCTTAGCTGGGCACCGGAGGGAAGTCTCGCTCCTGACCGGAGGCGACTCCTCTCGAGCGGGCCTGGGGACGTAGTTGCTGGCCCTTCCTGGTCACAAGACACACTCTCGTGAGGGAGGGCAAGGACGTCCTATATATTGGAAGACCAGCCGTCAGGTTGAGCTGATCGGGGGGGCGGCGAAGGGTCTCCTTACATTTGCCCTCGCTAATGTAGGGTCAGGTCTGGACTTTTTCTGAGACTATAAGTTGTTGTATATTTTGGAGAAATCTTCTGATAAATGCTTGTCTGCTAACACCATTGGTGGGGCCGTGTGACATGAGAGGCTCTGGTTGATTTGTGGCCCCTTGACTTGGGCTCAAGGGTTACATTTGACCTGGCTAATGTGAGGTTAGGTCTGGGCCTTGTCTGAGATTTACTGTAGTAGTGTATATTGGGAGAGAGTCGGCAGGTGGTTTCTTACATGTTTGTTGGGGCCGTGTAACATGGGAGGGGAGCTAGTTGATTTGTAACTCCTTGAGTGGCCGCGAGGGTTACCCTTACACTTGACCCCCCTAATGTCGGGTCAGGTCTGGACTGTTTCTGAGATGTAAGCTGTGGTCTGACAACCCATCACTACAGTATGAGTGATCTTCCCCTGAGGAAGGGCTACGAGCGGGACTGGGGGACGTAGTAGCTGGCCCTTCCTGGTTACAAGACACACTCTGGTGAGGAAGACTAGAACGTCCTATATATTGGAAGACCAGCCGTCAGGTTGGAGCTGATCCAGGGGGGCGGCGAAGATGCTCCTTACATTTGCCCTCGCTAATGTAGGGTCAGAGTCTGGACTTTTTTCTGAGACTATAAGTTGTTGTATATTCTGGAGAAATCTTCAGATGAATGCTTGCCTGTTAACATCGTTGGTGGGGCCGTGTGACATGAGAGGCTCCTGGTTGATTTGGCCCTTGGCTTGGGCTCGGGGTTACATTTTACCTGGCTAATGTGGTCTGGGCCTTATCACAGGATGTACTGCAGGTCCTTATTACTGCAAGTGGGGGGAGGACCCGCAGGTGGGTCCTTTGCTCACTGTGTGTCTTACATATTTGTTGGGGCCATGTGACATGTGGAGAGCCTGATTGATTTGTAACTCCTTATGATGGCCGAGGGTTACCATACACTTGAACCCCCTGATGTCAGGTCAGGTCTGGACTGTTTCAGATGTTGTGTCACACAACCCATCACTATATATATATATATATATATGTGTGTGTGTGTATAAATCTGTGTAGAGAACAAAACATAGCTTAAGCAGATTTCTAAACCCCTCCACATGTTAGCCACCGATCAGCGTAGGACAACTTTCAGTATGCTGAAGCAGGAGTATGACATCATCCTCTTTTCATTGTAACCACCGCGAGGGTGAGAAGTGAACGATAATACTGAAGAACGATAATTTTGGCATGAACCAATTCAATAAATGTACCTTGCTTGTGAAAGTTTTGTTAACGCTAGTGTACATTCCCGCCATGCCTCTTGGCACGTCAGTGAACCGAGTCACCAACAGTCATTATTTGCTGGGCCACATAGTAGCACATACGACATGCGCACAATGCAACGTCAACAAAGGCTCTGATTGAGAGCTCCCTACAAATTCCAATTCTGACGAATCTAGTGAGTCGACTACCTCCAGTCTGCGTAGATAACTAAAGTAAGACCCAGTTATCAGCACAGTGTCACTTGTGAAATTTCAAGTTGCTGGACTTAGAACTTTTGATAAAACATCTAGAATTTCTGCCTGAACTCTCTGGTCGGTTGTTTTTCGCCTCTGCACATGCACAGTGTGAAGAGTGTGACCTAGTAGTGATGTATTTACAAACTACCCAACCACCCCCAGCACCTCTACCCAGCTCCACCACTCTGTGACCGGGCAGCGACGCTGTGGTGATATTTTGTTGCCACCTCTCTGTGCGCTGCTAGTCGTGGTGTTCAGGGGAGTTATATGGAGTACTCCGGACTTGTCACCCTTGCCGACCTGGAGGCCGACAAGTTTGGCCCCTCCTGCTTTGCTTAGCTACCAAGCCTCTACCGCCACCAAACGCCCCTTGGAGTCCACTTAAGACAGTGACAGGGAATCTCCATCTCCTGCCTCCAAACCTCCCAAGAATACAGTACAGAGGCATCTACTTCTCAGCACGTAAGTCCCTCGTGCACTAAGGCGCTAAAAGCCGCCGAACTGGGAACAAGCAGCTCACCCTTCCAAGTACAGCTTCCAGCCCACGGGCATCACATCTTTAGAGCAACTTCGTCTCTGGCCGCTTCCCAGCCTGTTCCTATTCCTCTGGCGTTTGCCCTCCGAGCTGACAACATCAAACTCCTCTTCAAAGGAAGCCCCTCGGTTCATACAAAAATACGCTGGGTAGCCGAGATCATCAGGACTTTCCACCTCGACCGGGCCTTTCTGAGGTTATGATGTTTGCTGTTACCTCTCGCTTCGTCTACATCTCCAGACGACGCACAGACATCATAGATAGAGTTAAGACTGGTAAGTTCCTCTCCCTTCTCCCCGACGTTCAGGATTCACTCGAAATGCCCCGCAAATTCCATAGCTACCTCCTCACTCGATACCCTACATGCATTGATCCTTCCCTTGCCAAAGATGTTCCCGGTACCCACTCTGGTCATCGTTTCCATCAGAATGGAAAACCCATCAACCCTCTTGCTGTAGTCTGGAGTCTCCCTGACCCTCCCACCACCAGCTATCGCATTCAGTTTCTTCCCCTGTCTCCCATCTTGTAAACTGCTCAAAATGAAGGCCGAAGAACCAAGGTGCTTCAAGTGCTGAGGAATCGGTCATATATCCCACTAATACTCTGCTCCAGAGAAATGTGCCTGGTGCACCTACTACCCCCGTTGCCTCTACCTCGAGGTTACATCCCCCAACTGCGTCAGATATCTCTCACTGGAAATGCCCTCGCTGTCACGAGCGAGTAGTCAATGTCTGACACAGTTGCACCAGATGCCAGCCTGCCGCTCTAGTCTCGCCACCTCCGCCGTTTTATGTGTCGCTGGTGGGTCCTAGTGCACCCGCATCTATGCTGCAGGACGCCACACCACCTGTCACCTCTACTAATACTGATTACGTTAAAGTTCTTGCCCTCCGTGATGCTGTCAACTCTCTGGCGTCTCGGTATACCTCACTTGCAGTACGTCTTGATGCCATTGAAGCTCGCATTGATGATCTTGGAAGCATTCACACCACTACTGAAAACACTCTCGCCTCTCTTGTAGAAACTCAACAAGCAGTCATCAAATTTGTCACCACCCTTAATGAGAAGCTAGACGCTCTCACCTCTCGCCTTGAGGGGACCATTGGTCTCCTGCCCCCCTCACGTGGCGCACCACAAGGCGACGCCAGTGCCATCGCCTCTTCCACACCTGGGTCTAGTAAGGGTAAATGTCAAGTTCGATAACAGGATACCGCTTCACATTACCTCATGGAATGATTGTGGAATTAGAAACGATACAAAACTCGCTGCACTTAAAGGTTATGTTTTTCACCATCACCCGGATGTTATATTCATCCAGGAAGCCTTTGCTGCCTGATCTCTGGTATGATCTACATGGGAGATTTCAACGCTCGACACAGTTTGGGGACCTCTCTCCTAATCCCAACCAAAATGGGATTCGTCTTCTTGAGTGAATCCACCGTCACCAGCAATCTCGCTGGGATACTGGTGGTGCCACTCACTCTCGTGACATCCCATGTAAGGTCCTCATCCATCCCTACCCTCTTCTCAGATCACGCCGCCCTTAGCCTCCATTACTCACTCCCATCTGGACCTCCCCCTATCCAGAGTCGTACCCGTATTACCATCCCTCCGAAGTACTGTCCTACCTACATCTCGTTCATGTCTAACCTTCTCCCCACATTCAATTTAAAGTCGCTGGAGAAGTTATACTCCTTCCTGGTGAACTCCACACATAACATACGTCCCTCGGTCACACATCAAACGTCGCTCCGAAGCCTACGCCTGGACCCTTGATGAACTTATCCTTCAGGCGAAAAAGAAAGCTGTGGAGGATGGTATCTCATTCCAAGGTAAACCGATCCTTGACCGTCTCCACCAGTACCAATCGTCCAGAGATGATCTAACTGTCCTCCAACATTATGTTTGAACTAAATCTTGGCAGCATTAACCATCAGACTTGCTTGGGAGCCATGTAGCACCTCATCAACAAAGTTGTCAAGAAAAAGTCATCTAGTGCCCTTCACCACAGCCCAGCAGAGTGCGCACAAGACTTGTCGAAACATGGTCTGAACAATAACAAGCCCATAATCTCCTGGAGCACATTCAAGGGGCCTTCTTTTACCAGTCAGATCTCCGCGCCCACCGTCTCCTGGCGGCGTTGCTGGAGATAACCGAGGAGGAACTGCTGCGGTCCCTCATTCTGGGCAAGGCAACTGCCCTCGGTGATGACGGTGTCACCTACTCAGTTCTTCGTTTGCTCCTGAAGGTCCCCGGCAACCCCCTACTCCGGCTTTACAATCTCTGTTTCTGCACAGGGTATGTGACCAATGGGGTCCCGAAAAAAGCCCCTCACTAAAAGTGCAAAATAGGACAGAAGCCCCCTGTTTTTATGTTAAAGAGAGGGTCATTAGAAATATAAAAAATATATAGATTTAAATATGAAATTATTAAAACTTAAATAATTAGAATATTATTACTCTTTCAATTTTGATATAGAACATTATTAAATAAATAGAAAATAAAAAAGAAGACATATTTTACCTTCGGAGAACGATGACTTGACCTTGGTGTTGAACCAATTTGGCAAGTAGACACTCACGATGAATTGGACAATAAGTCTCAGGTTGTGAAGCTGGTTCCCTTTCAGTTTATGATGAGCGACCCAAATTCTGCAGAACCTGAGAGCCGTTGTGAGCCACCTAGAATATGAGACTGGACCTATCTGCAGGCAAGCAAGTCTATCAGGCATGACCCCAGTTTTGATGGCACTGCAAATCATGTAACCATAGTACTGGTCAGTACTCAGGTCGTCAATGACAGTATGTGCAAGCTCAACGAGTGGAGGGCCAACTGTGATTTTTTCAAAGCTCGGATTTATTTCTAACTCAGTGGCAGAGTCCAGCATCTTGCCAAGAGGACCAGACCATCTGTTGTTTGAAAGAGTCTTGCCATCCAGCTCCTGGATCAGATGTCTGAGTGGCAACTCGTTGGTGTGGAGGTCACAAACAATCCAGACCAGCTTCCTCCCAATCTTCCGCTCTATCCACTGTATGACCCCCCTTGCCACCCTGTGTTCGTGTTGGTGCTGTCCCTCCAATGGCCTGCAGGGTCTGGTCTACGTTCCTCTCTCTGAGCCAGTTCACAATGTTATCTGCCACTATCTCAGCTGGTTTCCTGATGTCATCTTTCTCTGGAGTGAAATGCCACAAATACTTCCCTCCTGGTTCACTGCAGCAGGAGTAGTGTTCCTCCTTCACCATGGCAGGGAACAACTTGTCAGAATCTCCAACTTTCATGAACACTTTAGTGTCATCCCTTCTCCCATCAAAGAACAAACAATTGATTCCATTTTCTCTTATCCCCTTATCAAACTCCTCTTCTAGGTTACTGACAAGTTTCTCCTGAGCTCTCCTTACTTTGTTATGATCTATCACCAGGTGAACATCATCAGGTGTTATCAAACCACCGTCAATCCAGGCAGCTGTTGCTATCTCTGCAGTTTCTCTGAGACCAGTGTGGTGTCGCATGCTGGCCAGAGCTATGCTCGGATATCTTTCCTATTTCGAATCTTATGCCTGGAAGGTTTGGGATCATTATTTTCTGGGTTAGGGACAAAGTCACCATTCTCCTGGTCAGCACTCGGATCAGCCATGGGGAAGTCATTAAACTCTGAATCAGCTTGACTCCAATCATCGGCCTTTTTTACCTCACCCTGGGCCTTCTCAAGTCTCTTTTCCTCGGCAACTCTTCTCCTCTTCTGTCTCTCTGTGGCAGCCTCCTGTCTCTTGGACTCCGGAATATCTTGGCTAGAAATCATGAGAGCCCCTATACTGCCAGTCTTCTCTCTCTGTGCTTTGACAAATGCCAGTTCGGTCACAGGAATCTTCAGTTCACGCTTGCAAAAACAGGAGATGTGGGCCTCGGATTTACAGTCACGATCGCATCCAAACTCAGGACAGAGAACAATTGGGCACTTGCAAATAATTATGTCAAATAACTGGTCCAGTTGCTTGGCAAAGCTGTCCTTAACTGCAAGTTTTCCTCTCCCAAGAAAGATATCTCTTGCCTTTTCCCAACTGGCTAGCAGTCTCTCACTAATCTTCTTCTGACTTGTTATGACTGGAGGCTTGAACTGAGCGTTAGCCAGAGTGTACTGTGCCAAGACAGCTTTGGTCATATCACTGGCAATGCCTTTGTTTGTGTAAGTTCTTTGGTTCTTTTCACTGATTTGCCTGATTAAAACACCGTATCTCAAAGCATCTCTCAATGTAGGCAACTCAGACTTCAGGAGCTCTCTCCCAGACCCAAGATAGCGACTGAGATGGCTGGATTTTTGGTTCCTCGTCCTGACACAAGCAGCCATCGCAAATATTATCAACTTATAAATGCATCAGAATCTGAAACAGAAAAAAATATTGTTAGTTGGGTTGTTAAAGAATGAAGTCAGAAAGCAATGTTCACTATTTAATTGTAATGCACTAATGCAGCTGTACGTTAGATTTTCGATAAATTTCACGCTAAAATTTACCTAGCAAAAGGTTGCAAGATATTGAAACTGAAATTATTTTATGTTTATATACACTAAAATCTACCAAAAAAGTGATGGGCCATTAGTTTTAGCTGATCTTCCCTCCTATGACACACCCTACTGTGCACGGCAGCTCCTGTCTAGCTTATCTAGCCTCCTTTTAAACTCTCTAGCGTTCCAGCACTTACTACAAAGTTGCTAAGCTTGTTCCATTCGTCCACCACCCTATTTGTGAACCAGTTCCTTCCTATCTCCCTCCTAAACCTAAACTTATCCAACTTAAATCCGTTGCTACGAGTCCTATCCTGGTCGGATATTATAAGAACTTTATCTATATCGCCTTTATTGATATCTTTCACCCACTTAAATACTTCTATCATATCTCCCCGCACTCTTCGTCTTTGTAGGGAATGCAAGTTTAGTTTCTTTAGCCTATCTTGATATGGAAGGTTTCTAAGTTCCGGAATCATTTTCGTCATTCTTCGCTGCACCGACTCCAGTGAATTGATATCCATTCAATAATAAGGGCACCAGAACTGAACCACATAATCGAGGTGCGGCCTGACTAACGCAAGATATAGTTGCAATAAGACCTCTGTACTGTTATTACTTACACCTCTAGATATAAAACCTAATACTCTGTTTGCCTTATTTCGAACATTAACGCACTGTTTTCTAAGCCGTAGGTCCGGGCTTACAAGTACCCTAAGTCTCTTTCACAAGTCGACCTTTCTAGGTCGATGTTGATATGGCTGTATACGTTGACAGTATTTGTTCTACCAATATTAAGTACGCTGCGCTTGCTGTGTTGAATTTAATTTGCCATTTCTCTGACCACTCCTACAGTTTATTTAAATCCTCCTGAAGTGCATTTCCATCCTGCCCGAAAATTAATCTGCCGCCTTATTTTAGTGTCATCTGCAAACTTGCTTATGTCACTGCTGATCCCAGTATCTAGATCTTTTAAACAGATTATGAACAAGAGTGGGCGCAGTACTGACCCCTGGGGAACCCCACTGGTTACACAGCCCCACTCAGATTTAACACCATCTACGCTGACCCTCTGTGTGTTACACTGGTTAATTCCCCAGTTAACCAGGTTGGAACACATATAATATATATTGGGTTTTTGGTAACGAAACCCAATTGAAGTTTTATTTTAAAAGTATTATTTTATAATTCCTGAGTGTATATCAACCGTAAGTTCCACTATTTATGAGTGAATGAGAAAGGACGGCGTTTATGTAATATAAACGTGGATCAACGTTCGTTCGATATTAGTTGATGTGAGTGACTTTGAGTAGTGACCCATCGAGGGAGAAAGGTATTTGTACGTCGTTCCCCCTTTAGGGAAGACGGAGCCTTCCACTGCGGCTCTCAAATAACGTCTTCCTCTAGTCAAGGGTATCAAACTACTGCTCGCTTTAGGTGGCCAGAGAGCCGGCTACTTATGCTTTTACTCAGCATAGTATGACGCAGTTTCCTGTGGGCACACCTTACCAGTGCATTGAACATGTCACCCCATAGCCAGAGGAAAGTTACAGAGGGTAACTCTGAATATAAATCAGATGTAAGTAACCCATTTATATAATACTTCTATTGATGAGACAGGGGCCATTACATCTGTTCTATCGATGAGCCACGATTTTATCCAATTTATAACTTTCCCCTCGATACCATGAGCCTTAACTCTTCTCAGAAGTCACTGATGTTGTACTCTTTCAAACGCTTTGCTGAAGTCTAAGTAAATAATATCGTAATTATCGTCATTATCTACTACCACGAAGACTTTCCGAAAAAACGTCAGCAGATTTGGTAGACAAAATTTTCCCCTTGTAAACCCAAGTTGAGAGTCGTAGATTAATTTGCTTTTCTCTAAATGCGATCGAATGCTAGTTGCTATAATTGATTCAAGAAATCTCCCCACTACTGACGTCAAACTAATCGGCCTGTAATTTGACGCTGATGCTCTGTCTCCCTTTTTGAATATGGATACTACATTTACCTGTTTCCACAATTCATGGCCAGTGCTACTCAGATATGGCCAGTGCTACTTGTGGACGGGGGTGTGCCCTTTTGTGGGCCGAGTTAGACAGGGCAAGGAAGAAAACTTGAAATTCATGGAAGAGATGGCGAGGATGAAGGAAGAGGCGAGACAAGGAAAGCCCATGTCTGACGGAAACCCAGGCGAATGGAAGGTTGTGAGGAGAGGGACAACCAAACTGGTGGTGAAAAAACGCACCAAGGATACGTCAACAACGACAACAACAGCTAAGTGCACCAACTCTTTCAGTCCCTTGATAGATGAATTGGACGTTAGTACAGTCAGGGGCAGGGCTGACAAGGAAGGTAAGAAAACTTTAATTGTTGGCGACTCACAGGTACGGTACTTGGACAGAGATTTTTGTGGTAAAAATAAAAATAGGATGAGGGTGTGTTTGCCAGGAGACTGGGTGGAGGATATAGTTGACAGGATGGACAATATCTTATCTGGTAATGGGAACAAACCCATTATATGCCTCAGTGCAGGAGGCAATGATATTGGCCGGTGTAGGAGTGAGGAGTTTCTTGATAAGTTCAAGACAGCTATAGATCGTATTAGGACTAAGGGAGGGATCCCTATCATAGGTGGTGTCCTGCCTAGAAGGAGAGTTGACAATGAATGGTTGTCAAGGGCAGTTGCTGTCAACGGCCGTCTTGACAGATATTGCAAGTCAATATCAGTCCCATTCATTGACAACTGGGACAACTTCTACGGCAAAAGGGACCTTTATGCTAGAGACTGGGTGCACCTGTCTAGGGATGGGGTGGCAACCCTAGCTGGGTCTCTGGAGAGGGCAGTTCAAAAGGTATCGAAGTCTTTAAACTGCTAGGGAAACATATGAGCACGGGGGTAGAGGAGACTGCAGTGGGAGCGGGTAAACAAAGTGTAAGGTTACAGAGAAATAGTGTTAGCAATGATGACAAAACTTAATTAGACAGGGAGTTAAAACCTAAACGCGACAAAGAGGACTCAGAACACTACTAACTTAAATGTCTACTACGCGAACAGTAGAAGTATGAGAAACAAAATGAATGATATTAAGGCCTTGGTATGTACCGAAAAAATCGATATAATAGCATTCACTGAAACATGGATAAACCTAGACTCACGTGAGTTACCTGTCGAATACCAAACTGCAGGTTACAAATTATTCCATACCGATAAGCAGATTAGGATAGGAGGCAGAGTAGCAATCTATGTCAGGGATAATCTGAAGTATGAAATAAATAAGGAAATAAAAACTGAGAGGAATACAGAAACAATTTGGATAGAACTAATTGACGGTAATATATAGACCTCCCAATCTTGATAGAGTTAATGAGCGACTTATTTGGGAAGAAATGTGCAGGGCTTCCATACACAGCAAAGTCTGTATAGTAGGCGATTTTAGCTTTAGCCAAATAGATTGGATTGACCTTATGGGTAAATCAGAATCAGAGGATTTTCATGAAACGATCCAGGACTGTTTCCTAAGTCAACATATAACCAAACTCAACCGGGGTAATAATATACTCGATTTAATTCTGTCGAACAGAGAAAACCTCATTTGTAATGTCGAGGTAGGGAACGAACTTGCAAACAGCGATCAAAAAGAAATTAGATTCTAGTTAGATTTTCATGGCAGCTGTAAGGAAAATTCCACAAAAGTCCCAGATTTCAGAAGGGCAAATTTCGATAGTTTGAAGAGGCAGTTGAGAGAAGGGGTATTACGCTTGGAGGTGAACTACATCGACCCCACCCCACCCATGGACCTGACGGTTGAGATTGACCTGATAACGAGAACTGTGGTTACCGAGTTCCACGACAATTTAAATATGGAGTTACTTATTGCACAAAGGCAGAACATACAAAAAACTCAGATCAAACAACAATGACCCTAATTGGAGAAAGAATTAATTAAAGAACATTATTGGTCAAAGGAAAGCTATAGGTAGAAGGATAAATGGTGGCGAGGCTTACCTCCGTGATTATTATAAGGTATTGGCCGGTAGGGTTAAGACCGAAATAAGAGAAGCAAAGAGGAATAATGAGCTGAGCATACCAAGGGAGGCGAAATCAAGCCCCAAGGGATTCTATCAAATGTATCAAACTAAAACACGAGAAAAGATTTTACCAATACAGTCGGATACCGGCGAGCTAACTGATAACGACGGAGAAATGAGCAATAATATGAGGAAATATTTTTCAACAGTTTTCACCACCGAAAATTTAAACTGTCGTGTTAGAAATAGGCGATGCTGTTATGGTGAGAGAACCTGATAGGAACTCTAAACTTTCAGCAAAATTTTCTGGTCTATTCTGCATTATCGCCAAAGAAGCGGGCAACAAGTTTAACATTTGGAAGCCTAATGCACAAACTGCAGACGTAATGCATGCGGACCGTCTTAAAAAGGGAAATGAAAACTTATTACCAAAGAATGGTAATGATGTCATAGACACATCTTTTCAAACAGTACACAAACAAAGTGTATCTAATGATTATCGTTTGAAACTTCGATCTGCAAACAAATATTTAAATACATTGAAACATTTACAGAATGGCTTGGATCATCATTGTGCTGCTCCTACTTCTTTGTGGCACCTTTGTGTTTATGAGTATGTCCACAGATGTCCTTAAGCCAGGTGCACTTGTTGCACCCCTTGGACCCGTTCTCATTGTTGAAGACGTGGTGAATATAAAATATGAATTGCACGGACTGCTCAAGCTTCCACGCCAGATGGAACCCATTGATGCTCAACTGCAGACAGCTTTGACTGTCCTTGATGATCTCCGTAAGGATCCAAACAGTTCGGCAATGGTTTCACAAACTGTTGATCTTCAGCTACTTCGTCTCAGAACCCTTCACAAGATTCTCGTCGCTGTCGGAAACACTGCTCCAGCGTCTCAGAATGATCTTGCCAAGAAAGTACGCGTTCCCAAACGCGAAGAAAGCGAGGATAGTTTATTTTTGTTGGTCTTATACAGAACGCTCTATTTGGCACAGCCACTGCAGAGGATGTAGCTACACTAGGAGACCGCATGAACATTGTCGATCAAGCTGTGTTTAAGCAAAATCGTGTTATAACTCAATCTTTTCATGCCATTAGTGCCTTGGAATCAAAAGTTATTGCGATTATTTCTCAGTTAATGAATTAAGTCCCTACGTTGGATTGGCTCCTTTATTTTTCTGTGTATTTGCATGCTGCAGATAGTTCTGTTCAAGATATAATTACTAAAACAGATGAACTAACCACAAGCATCGTGGATGCAGGGTTAGGACGAGTGGATACAAAGCTAGTGGCTGTGAAGACTCTTCTTGAAGAATTACAAATAGCCAAGTTGACTTATCATTTAACTCCAATTTTCTCAGATCATGAGGCAGAATATTATTACCCTCTGTTGGAGTCAACTCTCACGCACAATGCTATTCTTATCCACACACCTATGCTAGGGCAACATAAATTTAATGCATGGCATTTGGAACCCTTCCCTTTGTATTTTAATGACACACTGTATACTCTGGATAGACCAATGGAACTTCTGCTAATTGATGAAGAATGTACCTTACTAGCATTGGATGATCCTAGGGTATTATCACAGTGTAAATCGTCTTATTTACATTTACACATATGTCCAGTCTATGTATTCGCATTTATTCCTGCTGAGGAAGGGATATGTGAATTGGCAGTCATGCAATCAAACATACGCACAGCTTTAACACAATGTAATTATAGGCCAATTTCTATAAAAAACTGTGTTTCATGCGCATCTGCATAATGTGCAATATTTTTTCTTTCCTCATTAAACTAACGTCATTTTAAAGTGCCAAGATGGTGGTAAAAAGTTAGTTGTGAAATGTTATTATAAGGCTCCGGATTACTGTGAAATAACTTGTAGTTCGTTGAAGACCTTGTCTTCTCATCAGCATTTTGCATTGATTTTAAATCTTACTTCAGATTTAATTCCACTGTTTCAAGTCCTTAATTTGACTATTAGTTAACTCAATATTGTCTCAGAAAAGTTGAAAGTTATTTCTTACTTAAAAGAGTCACATTTTGATAATTTAGAAGATCATTTGCCATTTTATTTTGCAGGGGGATTTGCAATACTAAGTTTAACCATTCCCATTATTGTGTTAATTCTGCCAGTGATAATTTTGTTTTGTTATTATAAGTCAGTATCTTCCAAGTTGAATATTGTACATAATATACTATCCCGTAAGACATTTAAGTCTAGGACTCCAGTAGTTAATTCCTCGTGGAAGCTCGGAAGGTGGTGACCATGCGATGTATTAGCCCCTTAGTTTTTATATAAATGTCATATCACCCCCTTGAAGGAGCGGCCCTAAGAATGTTAGGTCAGCACATAGAAGCCAGTTACTGGAGCACTCTTACTCACTCTCTCACACAAGCAGGACGTATTTGTGTACCAGGGACTATTCAAACAAGATTTAGCTCCAATGTATAGTTGCCAACAAAAGTCCCCCCACAAACTTGCTACACAGGGCTGTGGGAGAACTTTTGCTGACAGCTGTACCTCTGAAAAATGGAAGTTGATTCTATGGGAGCGCAAATTCCGAAAGGGTGGCGGTGGTCAATTTAGCAATATGGCCGGTGATAACTTTTGAACTAGATACACTAGAATCATGAATAAAGGGTCATTTTCCACTAATTTTGAGGTGAGAAATCTAATGAGATGGTAAGTTTTTAGTTTGGGCGTCATCTTAACCTCCAAATCCAAGATGGCGGCTATCGCACAGTGCCGCTACTCGTAAGAAACCGTAATATTATTTAGAAATTTAAAAATGGTATATTCTGGATAAATCCTAACATATTTTTTTTTCCGGTATTGTACCAGAGATCACCAGTGAGTAGACATTCGTATGCATCTAGAATCTCATTCCACACCAAGAATTCAACCAACAAGGTCTCCAAGGAAGCTCCTGGCCTTCTTCCTCATATGCTGTGTACCATCGATATGGCTAATGAGTGCATTGAATGGCTAAGGACTAGATAAATCTGGGCAGGTGTATATTTCTGTTGATTGGGAGAAGGGCCTGAAGAGGCTTTACATGCACAGCTGTGTTACTCTGGCCAGTGGGCACATGTTAGTTCAAGCTGAGCGACGCAGACACAAAGAGATCGAACCAAAAGTAAAAGACATTGCAGTGGAAAATATCCCCCAAGATGAACCCAGCGCCCCAAAACTACTCCGCTCCAGCATTAGTGCCATACAGGATAAAACATGATGTGTTTGGTGTATGAAAGGCTCAGATCCGAAGACTTCCAGTCGTGACAAACAGTTGCCTGGAATAGGTTCTAATCACATACTGTTTTTGTTGAAGATCACACATTGAGAGTAAGGCTGTGTATGTTAATAGATAATACTCCTCCCAAAGAAATAGCCTCTGGAATCGATATTCGTTATCATCGCTGGTGTGGGCGCAAATATGTTCTGAATTCAAATGCTATCCATTTGACCATACCAATTAGACAGTTCGTTCTCTGCAGTCAGGAATTCCGGTTTCTGAAATGCTCGCTGCTGTCTTGAAATCTGCAAAGGTAAATAAAATGGAAAAAATGGGGGAATTTCTAAGAGATAGAGTTTATTCCAAAGTGAAGTCACCGAACGACCGAGTTCTGAAAAGCGGACTCTAAAGCTTTACTACCAACGAAGTCAAAGAGGCCAACAAAAATATTATGAAAGGATAGACAGAGAAAATGGAAACAAAAGCAGTGGCTTCCGCCCTTGTCCTAAATGAAGAGAGTGGTTACCTCAAACTTGAACAGGTGTTGCAGCATCGTGTCACAGAAGAGAGTCTGTCGATTTTCAGCACCAATGGCAAGATGCAAAAGGTGCAAAAAATCACGTTGCAAGAGAAACTCACGATGACACCCATAGAAGAATCCGATATATACACGTCGATCGTTAACATGGGCCTAATTTGGTGCCTGGCTACCCCATCCAATGAAGATCGAGAGAAGGGCGATGGTACCAAATACTCCTGGGGATATTATAGACAGAAGGTGGTGCGCACAGTACTGACAAGGCACAAAAGTGTATAGCGGATCATTTGTGTGAATGACCCATACGATCATAGATGGACAATCAAAGACAGTGAACGCATGCTGCGTCAAAAGAATGCATCGATCAGTAACATGTACATGAAATCAGAAGATAAGTGTCCTGCAATCAAAGAATCAAAGACTTCCAAATTGTTATGGGTAAAGCAGAGATAAGATCCATTTGCAGGCATTTCTGCAGGCTGGATTCCAGAGCACTGCAGACATATCTGCTGTTGAACTCTCCCAGTGTGATGAAACTCAGTACCGGCCAACCTGCACCGCAGTTCGCCCGTTCCCATGCATAGGCTGACACTGCAGTGTTTTTCATATATAGTGTCCTCCGCTCAGCTGTCATTCTTGATACAGAAGACACCGATAACTAAGTGCAGACAGCTTTTGTTGCCAAACAAATATCAGGAGTATTATGTCTTAAGAGAAAGATACAATCCATCACCTCTAGAAGTCTATGCCATGAGGAAATGACGGTCAGCATCATTCCACCTCATGTCCTCACCGGCTGCGATCATAACTCTGGCTTCTATGTCACCAGCAAGAAACTGATGGCAGATCGCGTCCAAAGTTTTAAGAAGGAACGTGACCTTTTGGCATCATGCAGCACAGAGTTGCAAGCCCCAAATGAGATCCTCGATGACTTAAAAAAGTTTGTCCGGCTGGCACCTGACTCAGACAGTCTTCACCTCCACTTAAAGTGGAAAAACTATCTCAGTTTTCTGCTGAAGCACCCAAACCTCCACTACTATATTTCCAAACCAATATTTACGTATCTCACGCCGAAATCTATATTTTTTTCAAATTTAAAACCATTGCTACGAGTTTGCTCCTGGTTGGATAGTTTGAGTACCTGTGTTATATCACCTTTGTTTAGCCCTGACTTCCATTTATACACCTAGATCATACACCCCCTCACTTTATGTCTCACGAGGGAGTGCAAATTAAGATGCTTTAACCTGTATCTGTACTCAAGCTTCATAATACCCGGGATTAATCTTGTAATTCTCCTATGAATTCTTTTTAGGGATTCTATATCCATTCTGTAGTACGGTGATCAGAACCGAACTGCGTCATCCAAGTGAGGTCTAACAAGACCAACATATAGTTTTATGATAACCTCGCTAGTCTTGTAACTAACACTCTTTTGTATGGACACAAATACTTTGTTCGCCTTGTTTCGAGCAAATACACATTGTTTACTTGGTTAGTGATTCCTACTTATCATTACACCTAAATCTTTCTCACAGTCGGTTTTCTCTATAACAACGCTGTTCCTTTGATTTCTGGTTTCTCTGTTTACATCTCCTAGTCACGTACTTTACAGTTGTCCACATTAAATACCGTCTGCCATTTTTCAGACCAAGAGAAAAATTTACTTAGATCTTCCGGCAGTTTTGCGGAGTCCTCGTCAGATTTAATTACACAAATTTAATAATGTAGCTGTGATGGCCTTGGGGTACTCCACTAGTGACGTTACCCCAATCGGATTTAGTGCCGTTAATGCTTACTCGCTGTTTCCTGCCGTGTAACCACGTCCTAATCCATTTCAGAATAATTCCTCCAATTCCATGTGTCTCCATGAGTCTTTCGTGAGGGACTCTGTCAGATACTTTGCTAAAGTCGAGGAATACCACATTATAATCGTGCTCGTCATCCACTGATTCGAAAACAGTTGAAAAAATTTTAATAGATGAACGCCCACTCGTTAAGCCATGTTGGGAATCATTGATCAACTAATGTTTCCCTAGGTGATTTCAAATAGAGTTTGAAATTATTGCTTCCAACAATTTGCCTACAATTGATGTTAAACTGATTGGATGATAGTTAGAGGATAGTAATCTATCTCCCTTCTTGAAAATCTGTATCACATTCGCTATCCTTTAGGATTCTGGTAATACACCCGTTTTTAATGACATGTTAAACAAATATGCTAAGGGCTTACTAAGCTCTTCCTTACATTCCTTTAATAATCTGGCAAATATCTCATCGGTACCTGGTGACTTATTAGGCTTTAGCTTGTCTACTCGCTTATTAACATCATTACTGGTCACTACTATCTCGCTTAATCTATTTACTTCACTATCTCTCGATATAGTCGGTGCCTCGAGTATCATATTTAAATTTTCGGTGGTGAAAACTGTTGAAAACTATATGTTTAGATTATGGCTCATTTCTCCATCGTTATCCGTTAGCTCGCCGGTATCTGACTGTATTGATCCAATCTTGTCTCGTGTTTTTTGGAGGAATCCCTTGTTGTTTGACTTCGCTTCCCTTGCTACCTCTAATTCACTATTCCTCTTTGCTTTTCTTATCATGGTCTTAACCCTACTGGCCAATATTTTATAATAATTTCGAAGGTAAAATTCACCACGAAGTATTCTCCTACCTATAGCCTTCCTTTGTCCAACAATATTAGTCGACTTGCTAGGGGAGTGAACACTGCATTTCATAGTGCAAAGAAATCCACTTGGCATAAGAAACTAGAAGCATGTTACCAAGAACTTCTGAACAGTTAGATGAGTTACCCAGCTTCGTAGTACTAGATGACATTGGTGGCGGGGTGATGGTGCAATCATTACACTGGTTAACAGCCAAAATGGTTCACATATGAGATCATGCTCACACAACTAATTTCATATTGCTGAATTCGAATCTGATATTTGTTCTGTTCTATCAGACCAGGTTTTATAAAAAAATCAATAGGTACAAATATTTAATATTCCATCACGTGTCGTGCAAAAGATGAGATTATCTCATGTGACTCTGCTTTCATGACTAATTCCATATTAATGAATATTAATTGGATGTTTCATTCTACCATCAGACCTACTTTCTTAAAGAATAAAAAAAATAGTAAATATAGTAACATTATCGCGTCATGCAAGATACAATTTTAAACCTATCACAGATAAGCTCATAAAAAATTGTACCAAAAAACATAAGTTCAAATCCTTTATAATGACAAAATATGAAGTTCTAAAAGTGCTTCTGAACTTTACTCTTTCTCTTGTACAGCTTGCTCTCTTCTCGTTGCAGTGTCCAGCAATAGTCGGTAACGCGCTGTAGTGATATGCACTCCATCTTCTAGCAGGTTACGCTGCTTTAGTCTGGATCCCAAAACTTCAGCCTTTTCTTTTGACAAGTTTACGTCCCTGATGAGATCATGAAGCGCTTCTTGAGTAAATAGTTTAGGCCTGGTATTTTCAGAGTCATCCTGGTAGTCGTTTTCCATTGAGGTAGAGGTAGAATCGGAATCACTCAATTCTTGTTCAATCGGTGGATTTGGGACTGGAAGTTCAGCACTGTGCGGTACTGGTCGGATTGCAGAAGCAATATTGGGGTACTGTACCTTGCCTCGTGTCTTGATTTTTATTCCCTTAATATTTGTGAGACAGAAGTAGCAGTCACTACTGTGGTCTTTAGGTTTACGCCATATCATTGGTACAGCAAACGGCATTCCTGAACTTCGTTTACCACACATCCACTCGCTCTGGTGGTTAACACAAGACTTACAGGCTACATGAGGTGCCCATTTCTTGTCTTGGTCACCCAAATGACATTTGAAGTAACTTTTGTAGTTCAGTCGAACAGCTTTTGTGATTGGTTTCTTGAGGCTACCAGGAGTGAAGGCACCACATATGTAGCAAAAACTGTCAGCACCGTTCACACACTTGCGACGTTCCATGTTTTGTTAATTTCAGAGTAATTACAAATCATGCAGGTGTAGATATGCAATATCATGAATCAGCAAACTGAAACAAACAAAAAAGCACAAATCAGGACAAAATAATTGCATAAGTGGAGCCAATGAGCATATAAATTACTGTATGAATAGCATGGTACACTAAATATATAGATATGCTGGTTCTGGAAAACTGAGCCTGATACAGCTATACGAATGTCATAATTGAGTTCAGCACATACAATTACACTAGAATCAGACTGTTTTGATCCAGAACCATGAGAATTTTTTTTATGTTGACCAGTGTTATAGTAGAACTTATGAAAACTAACAATGCACTGTGCCACAAAAATTGCAGAAGTGCCGTCAGCAAACAGAAGGTGGAGCGGGTCAAGAGTAAGGTAGAGAGATGAAGTAAGCACCAAGGAAGCCCAATGAAAACACGGCAGATGAGCTCTGGCAGAGATTGTGTCACACGGGAGACCCAGGTTACATCAACTGAGGGCAAGGACTCTTCTGCAACAAAATGCTTTTTTGTGAAGAGTCTGGAGACAAGAAGGACTTGGGAAAAGCTTCCACTCTTGGCCTAAACCAGAGATTCAATGATACTGCAAGGAAAATCTGTGATGTGAAACTTCAGGCAAAATTGTCTAAAGGAGACATGATTGCGATAGATGCTGTGTGCCACCGTGTTTGCCTGAGTAGAGTTATAGAAAGTCAGATACAGTTGATCGTGATTCAAATGAAGGCTATGCTGTCCAAGTAATAAAATATCATGCTTTCAGTGAGCTTCTTGATTACATTGAGGACCACAGTGGATCTGGTACTGTTCTGAGTATGGCAAAATTGACAGCACTTTATGATAAGCGTCTCATATCTCTTGGTTGCCCCCATAATCATGGTCATACAACTCGATTTCCCCAAGATATTGTCAGCATGCTCCCTGACATTAAGGCGATAGAAAAGTCATCTGGCTGCTGGAAGCTGGTGTTTAATGAAGATCTCAGTCAAGTAGTTGAGGAGATAAAGGACACCACATCAACAGACAAGATAATTTGGGCACAGACAGCCAAGATTCTGTGACGAGATATCCTTGAGAGAAAGCAGGTGTTTTCAGGCTCTTTCTCAAGCACCTCAGACGCTGACTTCGTTGTTCTTACACTGAAATCTTTCCTACATATCCTATTAGAAGGCCCTTGTATTGATGTCGATATCCCTCCTACTTCATCAACGAAGGTCGTGTTATCACTCGCCAGACCATCATGCACAACTCTGTGGGGAAAACGTCACCGAATCCCCAGAGTGTGCTTCGTCATCGGCGTGAGCGAGAGACTCTACTGTCTCTGATGTTGGCTATGAAGGTGCATATGAAGGCAGGCAAGGAGAGTCTTGTTGACATGCTGGCTGAACGAGGTATCTGTGTATCGTATCACCGGCTGCGTCAGCTGAGCTTGCCATCTGTGGCTGCTCCAGTGATTCTACATGCTGCATGAATGAGCAGCCCTGTACAGCACTCTGTGGATGTAAGAGTGGCTGTTCACACATGTGGACTAATGAGGTCAGAACAGCAAGAACTGTATGTACTTATGATTGTTTTGAAATCTGCATTGTGTGCACTCTCAAATAAAAGTGACCAATTATGCTTGTTAATGTGGTGTTTTTGTCTTGGCTGTGACCTCAGAAAACGTGCATTACATGAGTTTAAATGCCATCAGCATATGTTTAATGCATCAAGTTTTTCTATAATATAGATAATGACAACTATCTTGGAATCACCTTTAAATGACCTCCTATCACACATGCAGGGCCAGAAATTGCTTTCTCATACCCAAAATAATATAAATTGTTATATCACACAAGTTTGTAGCTCAAACGGTTCAAAAGTTGTAAGGTATGCCTAAATTTCGTCTTACTGACTCTCCTCCTTTAGTTGATAATCTCTCTTCCCTTTCTCTTCGCCGCAATGTTGCTTCACTCTTTCTCTTATATAGGTACTTTAACGGGCAATGTTCGGCGGATTTGGCATCTTGTGTACCGTCTTGCACGTGGTACCCACAGTTTCTCTGTGGCTGTCGGTCACACTAGGATAACCCGTTACAGTACATCCTTCATTCCTCACACAGCCAAACTGTAAAATGCTCTGCCTTCTTCTGTATTTCCATACTCTTACAATCTGTCTTACTTTAAAAAGCTGGTTTTCCGGCATCTTCGCGGTGTAAATTAATATGGTCTTTTTTTATATTTTTAATTTATTTTCACTAGTATTTTTTCTTCACCTAGGCCCCGTTGTGGGTCGATGACCTGTGCCCGGGTGGGTTCTTCCCCGTTAAGAAAGAAAAAAAAATCAAGACCGGGGGCAGTGGCTATCTTGGATTTGAGGGTCAAAATGGCCGCCAATTATCAAAATAACCCCAAAAATAAATACCTGGCCCTAATATTAGCCAGGTTTAACTAATCACACATATGTCTAGGTGAAATGGTATTAAAAGTTAGAAATTGCCTTCTTTTCGGTGCTAATTAGCATAATTTATGGTAACTAGTGAGTTCTATGCATAGGGAATAAGTGTCTCTTTGGATAATTGTTTTCCTTTTGCCCCAAGGAACACCTATGCCAAGTGAGACCCTTGCACTATTGAATGCAGTGATCACTTTTTTTTTAACCCTTACCATGACTATTATATTCTTTAATTTTTTTTTATCTATTTGGGTCTTTGTTATTTGATCGGAGTTTTCTGTATGGCATGTTCTGCCTTTGCTCATTAAATAACTCGTCAACCTCAGATCTCGTGATCAGGTCATCCTCAACTGTCATTTTTGTGAAGCTATCGTTGTCAGGTCACCTGGTAAAGTGAGGACGCCCTCTGTGGGTACTTTGTGTGAGGTCATGTAATAGACGAGTTGTCAGTAGGAATTTTTTCGTAAAATAGCAGGTCAATGGGTAAAGAAAACGTTTAAATTCACTATGGTAATGATATTTTAAAATAAATTGGACCAAAAAGCGTAAAAAATAAGGTTAACAAAGCTAAAATGTCATTCGACTACGAAAAGCTCTGTGATTGGTTGTGACGTCACAGGTTGGCTCGAGCCGCCGAGCAGGAGCCCGGAGGTAGCCAGCTGTGGTCTATGTATTGTTACCAGCAGAAATACGGGACTTGTGGCCATATACAATGTTGATATACACTAGCATACCTTATTTTTAGGTTAAAATAAATTACTGCTCTCAAGTATCATCGTGTGTATTTACTTGCTGGGTGCCAAAATGATGCAAAAGGCCGATAACTCCAACATGGAAGTTTTCATCACTGTTCTCTATATCATGTCTGGAAAAAGTAAGTTTTCGTCACTGAGGTCTATATTAAATGTTGTGGAAGAACTAGGGATGACCATGGCCAGGAAATGGGCTTGAAATGATCATGTGACTAATGTACAGTAATTTAGCGTGCTTCTTTTCATCAGTTTTCGAATCGGTGGACGAGGGGCACAATTATGATGTGGTATATCTCGACTTTAGCAAAGCCTTCGACAGAGTCCCCCACGAAAGACTAATTAGAAAGGTAGAAGCTCATGGCATCAAAGGTGACATCCTTAAATGGATTAGGGCGTGGTTACAGGACAGGAAACAGCGAGTGAGCATTAACGGCACTAAGTCCCATTGGAGCAACGTCACAAGTGGAGTTCCCCAAGGCTCAGTACTTGGACCATTATTATTTATTATATACATAAACGACATAGATATCGGCATTGACAGCAACATAAGTAAATTTGCTGATGACACTAAAATAGGACGTGTTATCAAATCTGACGAGGACTCGGCAAAACTACAGGAAGATCTAAACAAATTTTTCGAATGGTCTGAAAAATGGCAGATGAAATTCAACGTCGACAAATGTAAAGTACTCAGTATAGGAGATGTAAACAGGGAAACCAGATACCAGATGAACAACGATGCCATAGAGAAATCCGACTGCGAGAGAGATCTAGGAGTAATGATAAGTAGGAACCTTAAGCCAAGTAAACAATGTGTTTTTGCTCGTAACAAGGCTAATAAAGTACTTGGGTTCATACAAAGGAGTGTTAGTTACAAGACTAGCGAGGTCATCCTAAAACTGTATCTTGCTCTTGTGAGACCACACCTGGATTACGCAGTTCAGTTCTGGTCATTACAGAATGGATATAGAATCCTTGGAAAGAATTCAGAGGAGAATGACAAGACTAATCCCGGGCATTAGGAACCTTGAGTATAGAGACAGGTTAAAGCAACTTAATTTGCACTCCCTTGAGAGACGTAGAGCGAGGGGCGACCTGATAGAGGTGTATAAGTGGAAGGCAGGGCTAAACAAAGGGGACATTACAATGGTACTCAAACTATCCAACCAGGAGCGAACTCGTAACAGTTGTTGTTGTTGAGATTGTCGGACCGTAGTCCGACACGGGCCTTTGCCTATAGGCGGCCCGTTTGGTGGTTCCGGCTGGAGCTCCAAGGAGCAGCCAGACCGGATTGGGATTGGAGGTGGTCCCACCTGCAGATTGGAAGGATACTGCAGGTTGCAAGTGTGAGCGGACCCCCGATCAGTGGACGCTTACCACCAACCCCCACTCTTGGACGTGGTCAGTTTCGGAGTGGCGCGCCCCCCGAACTGGGGTCCGCACTTGCTGGGAGAGGATGCTTTCTAAGCTATCTGGGTGGTGGGTATCGTGTGATGACCCGGAGTAGGTGGTGAATGTGGTCTGTATGGGCCTTTCGGGTTAGAGTGGCCGCTGGTGTTGTGTGTGTTTCTTGGGAGATTTGAGTTCTGTTTCGGAGGCTTTGTGTGACCTCGCAGTCGAGGAGATAGTGTTCAAGTGGGTTGGCTGCTGGCTCCTGACAGTAGGTGCAATCCATGACGTCATTTCCGATCATCTGCCAGGAGCACTTGTACCCTAGTCGTAGTCGATGAAGGCTGACTTGGGTTTGTCTTGGAGTTTTCTTGTCAGCGAAAGGTGGTTCCCCTTTTGTGGCCGCCAGGTACCATTTGGCTGATTGGGAACCAGCGTTGAGTGCATGAAGGAAGCTCTTTTTGATGTGGAGCTTGCTAGTCTTTCTGAGGTGATTCTTGATCTGTTGCACACTTGCTGGAACTTGGATGTGTACGCTACTAGAACGTGTAGCTGCCTTGGCTGCTTCGTCTGCCACGTCGTTTCCTCCGATCCCTACATGACTGGGAATCCAGTGTAAGACGACTAGTCGGTTTTGGCTTTGGAATTCCTGTAGCTGTGCGAGGATCGAGGTGATGATGTGGACGTTGTCTCTTGGTTGACTGTGTTGCAGCGCCTGCATGGCCGATTTCGAGTCCGTGTGAATTATGATGGACTTGTTGTGTTGTGTTGCAGCGTGTTGTAGGGCCTTTGAGATTGCTACCAGTTCTGTTTGTAGGGTGGAGCAGTCATTGGAAAGTCTCCATTGGAGGGTCTGACCTTGGGTGTAGAAGGCCGCTCCGGATCTATGATGTTTTGGGTCCACCGAGCCGTCTGTGAAGTATGATGCTGCACCAGCCGGTGTCTCGGTGGCTATGGCTTCGAGAGTTATTTTTTTGAGGTCCTCCTTCTGGAGGTTGGCTTTACTATCGTCTAGGTCGGTAAATTTGAGTGTGGCTGGTGGAGGGCTCCATGGTGGAGGAACAGCGTAACCATTGTCTCGTGTGTCTTGGTTGTTCTTGACGAGTGTTTCTACTTGCAGGTGTCGGATGACCTCGCTTGCCTCGTGCGACCAGGTGGCCCCTCGCACTCTGTGGTCGAGGTGGAGGGAGGCACTGATTCGAATCTTGGCAACTGTGGGCTTGTCTGCTCTACAGATTTTGGCGAGGAGACCGGCTGTCACCTGCTTGACTCGTACTGCCAGGGGTGGTAGTTCGGTTTCCATTTGCAGATTGCAAATTCTGGTCCACATGGGTGCTCCGAGCATGGTCCTGAGAGCATTGTTTTGGATGACTTCTAGCTTAGCTATTTGGTCTTCTCTCAGTCCGATGAGTGCTGGAGCACTGTAATCTACCAGCGATCTGATGGCGGCCGTGTAGTAGGCTTTGAGCACATGAAGGTTTGCTCCTGCGGATTTGCTGGTGAGCGACCTCATTATATTGTGTCTGCTCTTCGTCCTGTGCCTGAGATACTCGAGTTGCGGCTTGAAGGTGAGTTTCTGGTCAAACCAGATTCCAAGACACTGGTGGGCGTTGGTCCAGACTACCGGCGTGTTTTGTATGGAGAGCATCTTGTCTGGTGTGTCTGTGCAGATGGCCATCGCTTTCGACTTGGCTGGATTTATCTTGAGTCCAAGTCTGTTGCACTCCTCTTCTATAAGTTGGAGTGCGTGTTGCGTGTTGGCTAGTCTGTTCGATCCTCTTACTATAAGATGTAAGTCGTTTGCATAGCATAGGAGCTTGGCTGTTTGTCTGAAAGGAAGTTTGACTAGATTTTCCATCAGGACATTGAACAGCATTGGACTGAGGATGCCTCCTTGTGGGGTTCCGTTTTCATGGACCCTGTAGCTTGAGGTTGCTCCCTGAAAGCGTACTCGTGCTTCTCTCTGTGTGAGGTAGTTCTGGATCCACCCCAGCAACCTACCTTTGACGCCTTTTTTAGCGAGCGTAGTTGTAATGGCCAATGGATTTGCTAGTTCGAAGGCTTTCTCCAGGTCGAGGAAGACCACCAGAGCTGGTTTGTTGTCCACTGTGGTGAGTATCTCGGCGATGTTGTTGCCTGTGCCGGTGTTCACGGTGTAAGCAAAGATGTGAGGGTGTGGGCTGCCTACTTTCCACTTGAGTCGGTTGAGAGCCATTCTTTCTCCCGTCTTCGCTATGCAGCTGAGAAGGGAGATGGGCCTCGGTTTGTCTGGTTCTCTGGGCTTCGGAATGGGCTGTATATCTGCCTTCTTCCATTCCGGTGGGAGTCTTTGTGCTGTCCACGAAGCATTGATGGCTTGTAGCAGAGCCTCGTGTCCGGCTGTACCGGCATGAGAAAGCATGGAGTAGGTTATCCTGTCGGCCCCTGGAGCTGTGTCCTTGCTTCGTTTTAGCGACTTCTGGAGTTCTTGCTGGTTGAATGGTCTGTCAGTGTCATCTTCACTGTTGCAGGCCTCTTCGATCATCTGGAGTCTGACCTGTCGCAGACGCCGTTGTGTCTCCTCCGCCTGTCTCGGGAGGTTTTTCGTTGCTGCTCGGTCAGAGAACAGTTTTGCAAGTCTCTCGGCTTCCTCTTCTGGGTTGGGATGGGTTGGTGGTGGTGGTGTTGCCTTCCCAGATGCCCTTCGGATCTGGGCCCACATCTTGCCAAGGGAGGTGTGCTCGTTCAGTTCGGAGCACCACTTGAGCCAGCTTACGTTTTTTATTTCTTCCTTCTCTTCCCTGGTATCCTTAACTATGACTTGCAGGAGATGTCTGTTTGTTTCCGTGGGATGTCTCCTGTAGTTTCTTCGGGCCATGTTCACTCTGTGGTTGAGTTTTTTCACCCTGGGACAGTAGTACCAGTAATCATTGTACTTTCTTGATGTGGGTTTTGTTTTTGGGATAGCCTCTTCTGCCGCTTGGTGAAACGCCTCGACCAATTGGTGGTGGAGGGTTGTCTCATCCACGGGTGCTGCGCCGGCCGGCTGTGATTTTTCGCGCCACTAAGCCAGGTGTTTCTTAAAGAGTCCCCAGTCTGCCTTTTGGGTATTGTATCTCCATCTCGGGGGGGGTGGAGTGGGGAGTTTGTTCACCTTCAGCGTTGTTAGGGTGGCGAAGTGGTCGCTGGTCAGCGTGGGGTGTATCTGCCAGGAGGCCGAAGGCTGTAGTGCACTGGAGACGAAGGTTAGATCTAGCCTTCCTCCCCTAGTGTGGGTGGGCTCTCCGGTGTTCAGGAGGCAGATCTCGGGTGTATCTTGAAAGGTGGTGTATAGGTGTAGGCCGTCTTCATTTGTGGGGCTTGCCGAGCTTAGGAAGGGATGATGTGCGTTGAAATCCCCTCCTATGAGTGTGGCGTGGTCAGCGGCCGAAGCAAATAATTGAGTAACCTCCAGTGAGCCCCTTGGGTTCTTGTAGATGTTGTGAACAGTTAATTCCCGTTCTTGGAGGGTTACTTTGACGGCCTGTGTCTCGATGTTTTCCCCACATGGAAATTGCTGCGTGACATCGGCGGAGGGTATGCTTGACTTGACCAAGATCATACATCCTCTTGTTGACGCCTGCGTGAAATGCCTCCTGTATGTCTTGTAACCGCTGAATTTGAAACAGTTGTGTTCTTGTAGAAGTGTTTCTTGTAGCAGTATGATGTCAAGCTTGTCCTTGGCTGCTGCTTCTTGTAGGAGGTGTTTCTTGTTTTTGATGCCCTGAGCATTCCATGTTAGGATGTTCAGGGTGCTGATGTTTTCCACCACTGTTTCATCGGGGACTTCTGGTGGTCCTCGATGGAGATGTCCAAGTTTGATTCCAACTGGATCAGGTTCATATCTTCGTGTTCTGTGGTTTTTGCCTTCTGGGCCGTGGTTCGGTTCAGGGGAGTTGAAACGTCCAGTTTCTTTCTGGGAGCTGTCGGTATCTTGGGTTCTCTGGTGGCCTTCTTCGGTGTAGAGTGTACCTCGGCTGTCACTCGTGTGAGGACCGGCGTGGCTTCCTCCACTGAGTTGGCTGGAGCTGTGGCGACTTGCCCGAGGACGCTCCCCATGAGTATTTGGAGCTGTGTGGGTTGGATCTTGTGGCCCAGTAGTCCGGCTAGGCCCTCCGCGAAGGTTGTCAGTACCTTGGCTAGGTCTGATACGTGTATCATTCCTTCTGGTGCCTTGGTGTGTGCTTCTTTTGTCTTTCTCGTGGTTGTCGTTGTCTGCTGCTTGGGTGGCTGAGGTGTGGCCGTAGTGAGGCCAGGAAACTGGGCTGCACTTTGGGTGTTGACTGGCTGAGGAGGTTGTCTTTGTTGTTTTGGCCTTTGGGTTCCCCACACGAAGGTACTTGGTGGGGCTGGTGTGTAGGCGGTGGGGGCCGGTCTTGCTGCTGGTCGGTTTGCCTGGACCCTCTTTGTTCTCTCGGAGCATCCAGGATTCCAGGCGTGGTGTTTGCCCCCGCAGTTGGCACACTTGGGGGCAATTTTTTCCCCATTTTTCAACTTGGTGAGGCAGGAGTGTGTGCCGTGCTTCTGTGCGCAGACTGCGCAGATTTCCTTGTACGTGCACCTTGTCTGATGGTGCCCGTATTTCTGGCATCTGAAGCACCGCAGGGGCTCTGGGACGAAGGGCCTCACTTCGTAGATCCCCCAGGTTTTGAGGTCTATGGTGCTGGGGGGTGAGCCGTAGTGCGTTATGAGCACTTGTTTCGTGGTGGCCGTCTTGTCGGACAGGGGAGAGCATCTCTCGGCTTTTAAGATCTTCGGGTGGTTCTCCAGGGGTTCGAGAGGTAGTTCCTTTGGGTACCGGAGGACTACCGACTTCATCAGTTTCTGGGCGGGGTCCAGCTTTGTTGATGCAACGGTGGTGGTGTTTTGCAGGTAAGTGTCGAGGGTGGTGGCGGAGTCCTTGTCTTTGGGGTGAATAATCATCTCCCCCTTTAGGTTGGGCCGCACTGAGAACTTGGCCAGTGGATTTAGCTTTTCCATCTCTGTGACGGCGGCATATGTTGTTTTTGCGTCCGTTTTCGTGATCCGGAATTTTGGCAGTGTCGTTGGAGGTGAGCTGGTGGTGGTGATGGGTGCCTTTTGGGCTGCTTGACGGCATTCGTTTCCCGAAAAAGCACGTCGGCGTTTCTTGTTTTCTACCTTCGTCCAGTTGTCCTCAGTGGCGGTAGCAGTGGTGGTGGAGTTGTTGGAGGTGGTGGCAGTGTTCTTACTTTTCAGGGCTTCATTGAAGGCGCGTAACTGGTCCGCTTTCTCTGTGCGAAGCCTGTCGTAGTTCGGGTCGTCAGGTTGGCGGTTCAGGCGGGGGTCGCGGTTAGGAGGGCGTACGCGCTCCATAACCGTTTTTTTTTTTTTAGATCCTACCTATTCCGGTTGAGTAAATAGCAGAGGAATTTCAGCACTCCCAACTGGCTGGTGGTCGTAGAGTGGTTCCTGAGCTTCTCTCCCGGAGCCCCGTTGGGGAAGCCTACTTCCTAGTGTATGTGACTGCTCACTTATAGACGTAACTCGTAACAATGGTTTTAAATTAGACAAATTTAGATTTAGGCGTGAAATAGGTAAACACTGGTTTGGAAACAGAGTAGTGGATGAATGGAACAAGTTACCATATATCATCATTAACTCGAATACGCTGAATTGCTTCAAACATAGGTTGGATGCTCATATGAGCAATAGGGGTTGGGTGTAAACGGGACTGCCCAGTATGGGCCAATAGGCCCGCTGCAGTTTCCTCCATTCTTATGTATGTTCTTATGTTCTTATGACGGAGTTCTTGATAATACTCCACAATCATAAAGACATCTACTTTTGGTAAATTTCTTTCATCTTCCTTGATGAACCCTGGAAGTAGTTGTCCAACCTTCTTGGCTGATCGGCTCTGTAAATAAATATCATTAGATAATTTATTGTGCTTTCCTGTGTAATACATTAATGCTATGTTAAATACATAAATATTACTAAGCACATTAACTAATTCAATGGTCTTTAGTTGCCCCTACTATAAATTTCATATTACTGTATAAACATTCCAAACAATATTGGTATTATTTTGTTTTTGGTCATCTGGGGAACCTTATGATTCTAACTTTGGGATTAAGTACTTTAAACAATAAGGCACATTATCTCTACGGGATTTCTATCGCAAAACATTTATCGACAGCATAAGAAAATACAGGTCATATGATAGGTTTGGTTAGGTTAGGTTAGGGTATGATGAGTTATAAGTTATAAGGTTAGCTTAACATCCATCGGTAAGGGGCGGGTAGTAACTCAAAACTAGTGATTTCCAATAGAAATGAAGGTCAAAATCGTTCATAA
This sequence comes from Homarus americanus, assembly GCF_018991925.1. Lineage (NCBI taxonomy): Eukaryota > Metazoa > Arthropoda > Malacostraca > Decapoda > Nephropidae > Homarus > Homarus americanus. The sequence continues at coordinate 3,572,521 of NW_024748502.1, read as the reverse complement.
CACGTCGCAAACCATCAGAAAATACATAGTCTGCATGTCTAAGTACAGGGATGACCAAAACTTAAAATTTATCCAATATAGCCTATCTCGAATCTAAACATCCAAATACTTATGGTAGTTAAAGTACAAATTTATCCATTAATTAATATAAATGATGATATACCCCAATGCATTTTCAAAACAAAGTCCAGACAATGTCATTACTTCTAAATTGATTCATATCCCCATCTAGTACTGATGTACTCTGTAAATGCACTGGAAAAAAAAAGAGAAAGTCTACCAGGTAAGAATACATGACAGCTGAGAGGGTGTGAACAAGGGAGTTTTTTATGTCCATAAGCTGCTCTTCAAGGCACATTTCTTCACTTACGAAATTTCCATGACTTAGACCATAAAAAACACCCTTAAGACTTACTTGAACATGGTATTTGAGGTCTGAAGAGGCCACCCTTTGTACTACCTCCAACTGCAACAGTGAGTTTGTTGGAGAACGTCGTCTGCGGGGAAACTGGTGACTCATTGCAAATGGCGACCCTGTTTCTAGAGAAATAAACTTATCTCGACTATTATAGTAGGACTTTAAACTTTTATTCCACATTATATATACCGTATCACTCTACGAATGTGGCAGTGTATTTCTTCTGTTTACTCAGAACCGACAATCCGTCCATTCACCCGCAAACGTGATACCCCTTCTCTCAGCTGCCCATCTGAAATCTTGGACATTAATGAATTTTTTTTTGTGATGGAAATTAAGTTCAGCTTTGAATCTCTTCTTTGTGATTGCTGTTAGCTAGTTCGTCCCCTACCTCAACATTATTAATGAGGTTTTCTTTGTTTGACAGAACTAAATTGAGTATATTATTACCCAGGGTGGGTTCGTCTTTAAGTTGACGAAGGAAACAGTCCTGAACTGTTTCAAGAAACTCCTCTGATTCTATGTTACCTGTAAGGTTGGTCCAATGTAGTTGACTAAAGTTAAAGTCGCCCTTTTTTTATAAGATTTCAGAGTGAAAGTATTTTGAATAAAAAATCGAGATAACTTCAAAGTAAAACAACTATCTTATCCATTCTGCCATGCTGGAACTAGTGGAAGAAGAAGCCTCATTCATGCATATAGCTCGATTGGTTTCTTAGTTATAATCTTTTCCCATTTAATAAAGTAAAAATTTACCATCCCATCATATTTCTCACCTCAAAATTAGTGCTCGAGTTAGTGATGAAGATGGGTAACTTGTTCCACTCATCGACTATTCTATTTCCAAACTAGAGTTTACCTATTTCATGCCTCATTCAAAATTTATCTAATTTAAAACCATTGCTACGAGTTCGCTCCTGGTTGGATATTTTGAGTACCTTTGTAATGTCACCTTTGTTTAACCCAGACTTCTTCACTTTACGTCTCTCAAGGAAGTGATAATTAAGATGCTTTAATCTGTCTTTTCACTCACGGTTCATAATGCCCGGAAATAGTCTTGTTCTCCTACTCTGAATGCTTTCTAGGAGTTCTATATCCTTTTTATAGTACGGTGACCAGAACTGGATAGCGTAATCCAAGTGAGGTCTCACAAAGGCAAGTTATAGAGTTTTAGAATAATCTCGCTAGTCTTGTAACTAACACTCCTTTGTATGAACCCAAGTACTTTGTTTGCCTTGTTTCGAGCAAATATGTATTGTCGTTTTGGTTTAAAATTCCTACTTATCATTACACCTAAATCTTTCTCACAGTCGGATTTCTCCATAACAATATTGTTCATCTGATAACTAGTTTCTCTGTTTACAACTCCTAGACTAAGTACTTTACATTTGTCCATATTAAATTTCATCTGCCATTTTTTCAGACCATGATAATTTTTTTTAGATCTTCCTGTAGTTTTGCGAAGTCATCGTCAGATTTAATTGCATGCCCTATTTTAGTGTCATCAGCAAATTTACTTATGTTACTCTACGACTTTATCTATGTCGTTTTTAATATAATTAATAGTAATGGTCGAAAAACTGAGCCTTGGGGTACTCCACTAGTGGCTTTAATCCAATCGGATTTAGTGCTGTTAATTCTGTTTCCTGTCCTGTAACCATGCCCTAATTTATTATAGAATATCTCCTCCAGTTCCATGAGCCTCCACTTCACATATTAGTCTTTCGTGCAGGACCCTGTTGAAGGTTTTGCTAAAGTCGAGGTAAACCACATCATAATCATGTCCGCCGCCATCGACTGAATCGAAAACAATTGAAAAGAATGTTAATAGATTTGTGAGACATAAACACCCACTTGTGAAGACCTACCTGTTGGGAATCATTGATCAACTTGTGCTTGTGAGTGTGATTTCGAATAGAGTTTGAAATTAGTGCTTCCAGCAATTTGCCTACAATTGATGTTAAACTGATTGGACGGTAGTTAGAGGACAGTGATCTATTTCCCTTCTTGAAAATCGGTATCACATTCGTTATCCTCCAGGATTGTGTTACTACACCCGTTTCTAATGACATGTTAAACAAATTTGCTAAGATCATACTTAGTTTTACCTTACATTCCATTAATACTTTGGCAAATATCTCATCAGGAACTGGTTTGTCTATTTTTTACTAACACCGTTATTAGTTATTACTATCTCGTTTAATCTACTTTCTTAACTATTTCTGTATATAGTCAGTGTCTCAAGTATCATATTTAAATTATCTGTGTTGTAAACAGATGAAAAATATCTGTTCAGACTATTACTTATTTCTCCGTTGTTATCAGTTAACTGACTGGTATCTGATTATATTGTTGTGTTCTGACCTCATGCAGATGTGTTCTGACCTCACTAGGGGAAAGGTCACGGCAGGGTTAGCTCCCGAGGGATAATTATCATATATGGCCAGTGCTATGTGTGGTCTGGGGTGTTCGAGTTTGTTGGCCAAGCTGGAGAGAACCAAGGAAGAATTGGAGAGGGCCAAGGAAGAAATAGAGAGGGCCATGTTGAAGAACCTGAAATTAAAGGAAGAGTTGGAGAGGATGAAGGAAAGGGCGGGACAAGGAAAGCCAGTGTCTGACTAAAAGTCAAGCGAGTGGAAGGTTGTGAGTAGAGGGAAGACCAAGCTGGTGATGAAAAAACACACCAAGGATACATCAACAACGTCATCAACAGCTAAGTGTACCAACTCGCTCAGTCCCTTGATAGACGAATTGGAAGTTAGTACAGTCAGGGACAGGGCGGACAAGGAAGGTATAAAAACTTTAATTGTTGGTAACTCACAGGTAAGGTACTTGGAAAGGGCTTTTTGTGGTAAAAACCAAAATAGGATGAGGGTGTGTTTGCAAGGAGCTGGGATGGGGGATATAATTGACAGGATGGACAATATCTTGTCTGGTAATGGGAACGAACCCATTATCTGCCTCAGCGCAGGAGGCAATGATATTGGCCTGTGTAGGAGAGAGGAGCTTCTTGATAAGTTCAAGGCAGCTATAGATCTATTAGGACTAAGGGAGGTATCCTTATCATATGCTGTGTCCTGCCTAGAAGGAGAGTTGGCAGTGAATGGTTGTCAAGGGCAGTTGGTGTCAACGACCGTCTTGACAGATATTGCAAGTCAATATCAGTCCCATTCATTGATAACTGGGACAACTTCTACGGCAAAAGGGACCTTTATGCTAGAGATGGGGTGCACCTGTCTCGGGATGGGGTGGCAACCCTGGCTGGGTCTCTAGAGGAGGCATTTCAAAAGATATCGAAGTCTTTAAACTACTAGGGGAACATATGGGCACGGGGGTGGAGACTGCAGTGGGAGCGGGTAAACAAAGTAAAAGGTTACAGGGAAATAATGTTAGGAATGATGACAAAGCTAAATTAGACAGCGAGTTAAGACCGAAACTCGGTAAAGGGAGGACTCAGAACACAACTAACCTAAATGTCTACTTCGCGAACAGTAGAAGTATGAGAAACAAAATGCATGATATTCGGGCCTTGGTATGTACCGAAAAAATTGATATAATAGCATTCACTGAAACATGGATCAACCTAGACTCACGTGAGTTACCTGTCGAATACCAAATTGCTGATTACAAATTGCTTCATACCGATAGGCTGTCCAGGAAAGGAGGAGGAGTAGGAATCTATGTCAGGGATAATCTGAAGTGTGAAATAAATAAGGAAATAAAAACTGAGCGGAATACAGAAACAATTTGGATAGAATTAATCGACGGTAGGGAAAAATTAATCATAGGAGTAATATATAGACCTCCCAATCTTGATAGAGTTAATGAGTGACTTATCTGGGATGAAATGCACAGGGCTTCCATACACAACAAAGTCTGTATAGTAGGCGACTTTAACCTTTCCCAAATAGATTGGACTGACCTTATGGGTAACTCAGTATCAGAGGATTTCCTCGAAACGATCCAGGACTGTTTCCTAAGTCAACATATAACCGAACCCACTCGGGGTAATAATATACTCGATTTAGTTCTGTCGGACAGAGAAAAAACCTCATTAGCAATGTAGAGGTAGGGAACGAACTTGCAAACAGCGATCACAAAGTAATTAGATTCCAGTTAGATTTTCAGGTCAGACGTAAGAAAGATTCCATTAAGTCCCAGATTTCAGAAGGGCAAACTCTGATAGTTTAAAGAGGCAGCTGAGAGAGGGGGTGTCGCGTTTGGGCGTCAACCTGACAGATGACACAGACCTGATAACGAGATCTGAGATTGCCGAGTTCCACGAAAAATTAAATAATGAGTTACTTAATGCACAAAGGCAGAACATACCATACAAAAAACTCAGATCAGCCAACAATGACCCTAAATGGATAAATAATTATTTAAAGAACATTATTGGCCAAAGGAAGGCTATAGGTATAAGGATAAATCGTGGCGAAATTTACCTCCGGGAGTATAAAAAGGTATTGGCTGGTAGGGTTAAGACCGAGATAAGAAAAGGAAAGAGAAATAATGAACTGAAGATAGCAAGGGAGGCGAAGACAAACCCCAAAGGATTCTACCAAATGTATCAAACTAAAACACGTGATAAGATTGGACCAATACTTTCAGATACTGGCGAGCTAACTGATAACGACGGAGAAATGAGCAATAATCTGAATAAATATTTTTCAACAGTTTTCACCACAAAAAATTTAAACATGATACCCGAGGCACCGACTCTATGCAGAGACAGTGAAGAAAACAAATTAAGCGATATAGTTGTGACTAGTAACGACGTAAATAAGCAAATAGACAAACTGAAGCCTAATAAGTCACCTGGTCCCAATGAGATATTTGCCAGAGTTTTATAGGAATGTAAGGAAGAGCTTAGTATGCCCTTAGCAAAGTTGTTTAACATGTCCTTAAAAAGAGGCGTAGTACCAGAATCCTGGAGGATAGCGAATGTAATATCAATTTTCAAGAAGGGGGATAGATCACTATCCTCTAACTACTGCCCAATCAGTCTAACGTCTATAGTAGGCAAATTACTAGAATCAATCCCGAGGAGTTAAATCGGCCATGTCCTTTCCTCTAGCGAGGTCAGCACACAATAGAGCAAGGTCAGCACACAATTTGAGAGTAGTTTGACTAGTTGAGACTAGATGAGACTAACTTGAACAGGCAGGGAGTGTAGTAAACAATAGCATACACCAATTCCATAGTTTGGTTTGAGTATAGAGTGAGCAGTCCTTTACAGAACCCATGTATTAAGACCGAATATATTATGAGAAGGTTCAAATGTTAATTCTATATCCTAAGTCTCATAGTAGTTTTGTAATAAAAATATAATATTGTATGAGTGAGCCTCAATGAAGAATGGCTTAGTCCGTATATGGTCACTTATTTTTCAAAAATTGGTGGCTTTATTACATATTGGCAGATACAAATATTTTCTTAAACCCAACCCTGATAAATTGCAAGTCGACAATCAAATATGGAACATTAGGAATGTCACGGGGTAGACTTTACGGTAAAAAAAATGAATACAGAACTCTTAAGATACTCCGAGATTAAGATTAGGTAAGAAAGTTAACTGTAAGTTCCACTCATGAACAAAATTGTAAGTTGTGATCCTGAGGAAAGTTATGCAAAGTTAAAGGAATCGCTGTTCAAATAAGAAAATGAAAAAGAACACTGTTGGCACACAACTGTCTTTCCATGTGTATCACTCCTCTTCTGTGTGTCTTTCGACATGTATCCTCCCCCTATAAGTGCCCCGTGTACCACTCCTTCCCTATGTGTCACTCCACGCGTATCACTTCTCCCTGTGTTTCTCTCCACATGTAGCACTCCTCTATGTGTGTGTTCATGTGAATCTCGCTCCCTTTTTGTTTTCTCCACGTGTATTACTCTTCCCCAATGTGTCTCTCCACGTGTATCACCCCCCCCTATGTGTCTCTCCATGTGCATCACTCCTCCCCTATGTGTCTCTCTACGTATATTACTCCTCCCTTTATGTGTCTCTCCACGTGTATCACTCCTGCCTTCTGTGTCTCTCCACGTGTATTACTCCTCCCCTGTGTGTCTCTCCACGTATATTACTCCTCCCTTTATGTGTCTCTCCACGTGTATCACTCCTCCCTCATGTGTCTCTCCACGTGTATCACCCACCTATGTGACTCACCATGCGCATCACTCCTTCCCTGTGTGTCTCTCCACTTGTATTACTCCTCCCCTATGTGTCTCTCCACGTATATTACTCCTCCCTTTATGTGTCTCTCCACGTGTATCACTCCTGCCTTCTGTGTCTCTCCACTTGTATTACTCCTCCCCTGTGTGTCTCTCCACGTATATTACTCCTCCCTTTATGTGTCTCTCCACGTGCATCACTCCTCCCTTATGTATCTCTCCACGTGTATCACATCTCCTCATTATATAGATTACTCCTCCCCCCCCTGTAAAAAAAATGTAGGAGAGAGAGAGATGGTGGCCAGCTCTTAATGAGAAGTTGAAGCACAACTGAGGAAAGGTCCTCACTAGGTAGGTGATTGAGGGATAGTGCAAGACAGAGTGACAGAGGGGGGGAGGGGTAAAAATGAGAGAATATCAATAGTAGTCACTGGACCGAGGTTCATTGGAAGGCCAACTGTATATAACCTGCTTTATTTAAACAGATCCAATTAATGGGTCATACAAAGTAAAAAAATTCTATATCTGACTTTATACCAGAAATAACATACTGACATTTCAATAGGAACCAAATATTAAATTACATGTTCACCGGTTAGATAAACAGTCAAATCCACCCGTGGGTATTGAAACCTGCCAGTTAGAGAATGGAAACACACCCTTTCTCACGCAAAACCACCTAAGACTGTACTTTCAAACTGTATAAATATTCGTTATAACTGGGTTTTTTTTTTCACCAATCACACAGGACATAATCTATGTTATCACATAGAAGGCACAGTGGTATTAGTTCAACCCACTATACGGATGTACCCTGTAAACCCTTGTTGTGGGATACACCAAGGTCCTCAAGTTCCTGCAGAGGTCTTCTGAGAACGTATAGACAATACCTGTACCACTTGGTAGGAAGACACATGGTTATTCCTTTCTTGACATGATATAAATCGTTATTGGTCCCAGCGGCAATCTTCAGTAACATTTGTGTCATCTAACACGGACAGGGGGTGGCTGGGTGGTGAATGGGTAGCGTTTCACTACATGAGGGACCCTTCACACCTGTGTTTCTCCCACATTGATCACTCACACCTTTGTTTCTTTCACATATGTCTCTCCCAATTAGATTACTCACACCTGTGTATCTTTCTTATATAGGTTACTCACACCTGTTATATCTCCACAGTACTGGGGGAGGACTACTGCTCGGGCTACATCGACACCTTCGGCAAGTGGAGCAACGGGTTCCCGTGTCCGAGTCTGGAGTCTGAGGAGCCAGTCTACTGCTGCGGCACCGACAACTTCAAGTACTGTTGTACCAAGCGTGACATGCACGCCCTCACCCACGATATACCCCAGTACGTCCTCTGTGTGTGTGTGTGTGTGTGTGTGTTATACCTATTGTGATACGTCCTGTGATCAGTGTATGTGAATGAATTTTGAATTTTGTCCCGGGTAGCAAGTTTACTGCGCACAATAAGGATTACAGAGAAGAGGTCACAAAGGATGTTTAGCAGACGCCCGTGGTCAGGCTATTATGGTGTTGAATGTTACAGGTTATTTCTAGTCCATTGTTTGTTTAGTTATGTACATAGGAGTTATATTGTTTATCAGGTGCAAAATGTGAATATCCTTTTAAAATATCAGCTATCTTGCCATCAGAGATGAAGTGTTGTGTCATTGCACCTGATCCTGAAAGGTTCTATTTACTCACGATCTAGGATACAGTGTTAAAGCGTGTGGCCATATGTCTAGTCGCGCACTTTATATTTTGTCTTGTTCACATCTGTATGAAGGCCATTCTCCCAGAGGTACAATACATATATCGTGGCCTTAGTCTAGGGGTTACATTATCTTGAGTTTTACTAATCTTGTCACTTGCTCCATACATATGTTTTATTTGATAAATCTGATCATGGTAAACAATGTATTGATTAGTGCTTGTTTGTCCTTGGCTTTTTGCTTTAAATTCGTCAGCAAGTTCTTTCTTGGTTGCAGTTGTTAGGGTTTGTTTGCCAGACCCAGATTATATTCAATAGTGTCATTGTTAGAAGCAAGTTTAGCTCGGGCATCAACCCTGTCGTGTTCACTTAGGTCTATGTGAAAGGGGATTCACATCAGTTTTTTCCTGATACTATCGTCAGCAAGGCATGCATGTATGTCTGGCTTCAGAAACAAGTATGTGGCACTCTGGGTGGAGCGTGCTAAGAGCAAGTACAGTAGTGTTAACCGTGTAATGGTGTTGAATTGATTTTACGTAAATTTATACCAAAAACTTAATTTATATATTCCTAAAATAAAATTTTTACTGTGTGACAGAACTAGATAAGTTATCCTTCTGACTGGAAAGAAATGGCTAAGCAAATGGTAAACCATTGTTTAGATCAGGCATGAGCAACCTTTCCTCAGACATGGGCCGCATTATGATTTCGGTGTTTTTCTGCTGTTCAACCCACCAAAATTTATATCCTACTTAACCCAAAAGTAATGTTAATATTGTATTAGCACGGACAGTGAAACAGTTTATCGTCATGTCCACCTTACGATATTTTCAATTTACAATCAGTCTTTTTTCTCATTTATGAAGCAAATCCATCATAATATTCTCTTAATTAGTATGTTAATGTTACATCGCATTTAAAAGAAGATGAGTGAAGTAGTCTGTAAATACGTGTATTTATCCTTCGGTTTCAAGAATTTTTCTTACGTATGAGACACACCCACCAGAATAATTTTAACATTAATCTTGGCGCATGAGAAACTACAATGAAACAACCTATAGGGACATCCATTTAACTATTTTACATTATATATACACACACACACACACACAAATATATATATATATATATATATATATATATATATATATATATATATATATATATATATATATATATATATATATATATATATATATATATAGAACATAAGAAGTCTGCAATAGGCCGGTTGGCCTGTGCATGGCAGCTCCTGTCCAGAGTTACTACCACTCTCTATCATCCATGAATCTATCTAGCCTCCTTTTAAAACTCTCCAGCGTTCCAGCACTTACTACAAAGTTGCTAAGCTTGTTCCACTCGTCCACCACCCTATTTGTGAACCAGTTCCTTCCTATCTCCCTCCTAAACCTAAACTTATCCAACTTAAATCCGTTGTTACGAGTCCTATCATACTCGGATATTATAAGAACTTTCTCTATATCGCCCTTATTGATTCATTTCACCCACTTAAATACGTCTATCATATCTCCCCGCACTCTTCGTCTTTCTAGGGAATGCAAGTTTAGTTTCTTTAACCTATCCTGATATGGAAGGTTTCTAAGTCCCGGAATCATTTTCGTCATTCTTCGCTGCACCGACTCCAGTGAATTGATATCCATTCTATAATAAGGGCACCAGAACTGAACAGCATAATCGAGGTGCAGCCTGACTAGCGCAAAATATAGTTGCAATAAGACCTCTGCACTCTTATGACCAGGAAGAAGTCTGTTTAACAGGACTCGGGCGATAATGTTGGTAGCTATGGATAGCAGTGAGATCCTGCTGTAGTTGCCACAGTCTGACCGGACTCTTTTGTTTTTATAAATATTAACGACGGAGACATATTTCAGAGCTTGGGCGATTTCCTCCATTTCCCATATATTCTCCAGGAGAGAGTGGAGACAGCTGGTAAGCATAGGTCCTCCTGCTCTATACACCTCGGCTTGGATTCAATCAGGCCTGAGGCTTTGGGTTTTTTCATTTGTTTGCTGGCAGTGTGGAGGATAGCTGAGGTGGATCAGCTTTGGATGCTGAATGAACTGCTGGGTAGTCAGGACATCCACATCGGTGTTTTGGCTGAGCAATGAATGGCAGTGCTCTTTCCAGCGCTGAAGGATGCCTTCATCATCTTTAATTATGGAGTTACCATCGGATGAGCGGAGGGCGGGGAGGGGGGGGGGGCTATTCCACGAGTGATTGGCCCATAAAATTCTTTAGTGGAATTTAAAAATTCGCGCATTTTGTGCTGATCTGCAATTTTTTTTGTGTTTCACATGCTTTATTTTAAACCAGTCGTTCTTTAGATTGTTAAGTTTCCGCTGGGCCTCCTCTTTCTTTTTGCAGAAGGTATCAGCTTTGGTCCGAGACTGAGGGGTGTTCTACCAGTCAGTTAAAGCAGCACGCTGAACATCGACGAGTGCATTGATTACCAGGTCATTTTCATCAAATCAATCCTGGTGTATTCTTTCGATCTGTCCGAGGGTCTTACTGCAGGTGTTTATAATGACAGTGTCGAGAATATCCCATTCGGCACTGGGATTTCGGTTGTTTGTTGTCGGGTTGTTTATCAGCCCATGTTCGAGCTGATCTTTGAAAACATGTGGTACCGCTGTATCCTCCAGACGTTTAGAGTTAAAACCTTTTCTGGAGGCTTGTTGCCTTCGCCGTTTTCGGGCGACGTGAAGTGAGAGCTTGGCTCTGACGAGCCGATGATCAGTGTCCCAGTGGTCTGAGCCACGCATGGCACAGGTGATGAGGATATCTCCGCGATCTCTCTCTCCAACAATGTTGTAGTCAATGACATGCCAGTGTTTAGATCTTGGGAGCTGCCACGAGTCCTTGAAATTGTCAGCCTGCCTGAGCAAGATATTGATGATAGTGTGGTTGTGTGCAGCACACTTGCTAAGTAGGATTAGAGCATTGGGATTACACTTGCCTAGTCCATTTCCCCCTATGGTTCCCTGCCAAATGTCAGTATAGCTGCCAACTCTGGCATTGAAGTGACCTAGGAGCACAACCTTATCTTCTCTGGGGATAGAGGTTAGTACTTTGTCTAGGTCGATATAAAAGGCCTTCTTGATGTCATCCTCTGCAGCCAGTTTTAGGGCGTATGCACTGATGAAAAAGGCATGATGTAAGTGATTTAGTTGGACTCGAAGAGTCATTAGGTGCTCGTTGATTCCAATAGGCATTTCAGTTAGCCTGTGTCGGATGCGTTGGCGGATGGCAAAGCCAACTCCATAAATGAGGTTTCTCTCCTCAGAAGGCTTACCCTTCCAGAAGTAGGTTTAGCCAGTCCCGCGTTCTTTGAGTTGACCCTCGTCTGGGAGCCGGGACGCACTAATGGCTGCTATGTCGATGTTATACCTAGCCAGCTCTTTTGCCACAAGGGCAGCCATAAGAGGTTGTATAGTTTTCTTTTTTTTCATTTGTGATTTTTACTGTAATTTCACCCGCATAAGGATGACCTCTACTGGGTGCGTTTGCTCAGTCAGGTTGGTTTCTTAGGCAGGCTATGTTTAGGGCACCTTTTCTAGCCCCTCCCCATGTAGGGTGAGCAGAGTGGTTCCTCGAAAGGGCTGCTCAGTCGCAAAAACAGGACCGGATTGCACTGCTGCCTAGATTCCGGTGCATGAACGACCATCTTATCTGTGCCGTCCATGTGCAGAGTTGTGACTAGAGACTCCCGGCAGTCATCTCTGCCTGTTCCCATCGCCACTCGTCGATTGCCATAGGACTTTTTGGGGAATAGTAGTTTTGATGATGATGAGAAGTATGATCAGCTGGATGATGGTGCGTGTGAGTTAATTTATGTGGTGAGGCAGCAGCGCAGGCTGCAACCATTCATCTTGGCTCTCCCTTTTCCAGATCCAGTGGTACAAGTGTTGCAACAACTGGGGAGAGGGAGAGTTACAATAGACTGCCGATAGCCACATTTGTTGGGTTTCGCCTTAGTAGCGTGTCCATCAAGCATTGCCTTCGTCCTCTGGTGTAGTCTTTGGGTTCCCATGGTAGTCACCTCTTCCGCCTATACCGCCATTGGGGTCTTCTTCGATCTCTGTAAGCCTGTCTGCCTGATGCGGGGCTCCACAGCAGATTTTTCGTTTGGGTGTATTAGCCCCTGTCTCATGGCAATAACAATTACCCACCGGTATATAAATTTGGGTTAATACATATAATTAATATAATCCAATCACTCTACTGTAATTTATAAACTGTAAGGTGCCATGTGCTGCTCATGTGAAGGGAAATTCCTCTATCAGTAAGCCGACCTTGAGCATGTAGGGTCAGCCCAGCCTCGCCTGCAGAGCCTCCCCTCACAGGCACCAGTCTTGATTTGAGTCTCACGAGAATCGGACGGGTGACCTAACTCAGTCAAGCTGATCCCCCGTCCTTAACTAACACTCACAGCTTACAGTTTTAATTACGGTAAATATACAAGTAGTCTGTGACTAATATAGTTTTACAAATAAATGGAGAACAGACCATTTTGGGTTTGTAGCTTAACCCCTCAACTTATTTATATATAAGCCAAGTTAAGGGAACTCTACCTAAAGCTTATATATGGGGTTTACTCTTCTAGCCTACCAAGGTTAATCCGCAAGGCAGTGGGCAGAGGTTGGTACGCGCCAGAACGTGTCCACATGCCAGCGGGTCTATGCGCCGTCCCTCTGGGGCCCACTGCTACTCCGAGATCCCCCGCTGGTCTAGTCTGGGTCCACGAGGCACCTAGTTACCATGTGTTGGCACGAGGAGGGACAGCAGGAGTCTTGGTGGTGAAGAGGCTGTGTACTGACAGGGGAAGACTTATGAAAGTTGCTTTTTTTTTCGCCACGAGGACTAGACAGAGGAAGCGAGAGGAAGCAAGCAGTGCTTGTATCATAACACCAATGTAATGCTGCCACACTATATGCGTTTCACCACCCTGTGTGTGAACACACACACACACACACACACGCACACTCACACAGTTCAGAGAATGAACCCGTTTATCCCGTAATGCCGCCAGAGCTAAAATTGGTAGTCTGGATTAAAAGATATGTAACACACTATGGCTTAATATACCTTAAAACGATATATAATATGTCCTGGTAGGAGACAATGTACGGTATTGCTACTTTATAATGATGTACAGTATGTTCTGAGAGGAGAGATAATCTACCTGAGAGAGAGAGAGAGAGAGAGAGAGAGAGAGATTGAAATTGAACTTTAAATTGAAATTGAAATACTTTATTGACAATGAAACTATTACATCAAAAGGACAAGATAGTATACTACTCGCATTTTCACCTTTGCTATCCCATTCTGGGGTTTGCCAAAAGTTGTAAATGTTAATACAATAATTATTTTTACATAAATGAAATAGTTTATTTTGGCATGGACACTGTACTATATTAAAAGAACAAATAATTTCATCCTACACCAAATTTAATGTCATATCCTTGGAGCAAAATTTTTATACATACCAAGAATTACTTAATTTTTTCCATTATTAATCATCAAACAACCTTGTTTCTTTAAAGTAGTCATCTCACTGTTCCTCTATGATTGCATTTTTTCACATCCAAATACATAATGTTGTAGTGTATGTGCATCCCTAAGATGACACAGTTGACAAGGCTGACCCGCCCCTCCACTTTTCTGCCAGTAATATTTGTATCCTAATCTTAGTCTCATTATAACAGTATCAACAGATGGTAAGTTAGTCCCGTAAGTTACACTGGTGTTTTGTAAAACATACAAATAGTGCTGAAAACTCTCGCTACATATGGTAATCACTTCTCTTCTTGCTTTTTTCCAGTCCTCTTTTTTTCTTCTTTTAATTTCCCTCTTCATCGTTCTAATACTTACATTGCTTACAATATCTTTTCTGCAGATTTTTTGGCCAATTTGTCAGCCATTTCTTTTTTAATGAATCCCACATGTGATGGAATCCATGCAAACTGCACAGTACATTCCACTTCTTGCAGTACTATGACCAGTTGTTTACAGATATTAACAATAGAAAAGTGGCATGGATTTTTACTATGAAATGTTTCTTTACATTTCTATATAGCAACCTGGAGTCCTTCACATATGGCGTGTAGTTCAGCCAGCATGGATGAGGTGTTGTTACTAATAATTTTACAAACTGTTCCATCTGCATAACACTCATTGATAAAATATACCCTTATAAAAACACCACATTACGCTTGACCGTTACTTAATACTGATCCATCACAATATATATGTACAGTTTTTCGCCTGGTAAAACTATTGATTTTCTCTAAAAAGACATTTCGGAAATAACTGGGATGCCAATCATCTTTTTACCCCTCAAGCTGTAAAATATCTACAACAATGCATCCTTCTTGCCATGGTCTAAGCCTTAAATAAGTTTGTAATGAAATGCAATACTTATCTACTATATACTCCATCATAATATCTTAAAACAATCTTGCACACTTGGACATTTTGCCAAGATCTGTTTTTCATTTAAGCACATTATTGTCCGGGACAACCTTTTATCTCCTCTCCTAATGGTCCTAGGATTAGCGGCTACAGCAAGTTCCTTTACTCTATGTTCTATACTTGGTAAATCTAACTCCATTCTCATTATTTCTATTCTAGTGTTCCGTTGACAACCAAAAACAATTCTCATGGCCTCGTTTTGTATCACTTCAAGCATTTTGAACAACTTTCTTACAATACATTATAAAGATGGGAGCTGCATAGTCAATAACTGAACGTATAGTACTGATATAAACCATTCTTAAAATAGGAATACCTGCGCCATTTCCCTTCCATGCCATAGCTCTTAAAGATCTTTTACATGCACTCTCCAGGTATTGGATCTCACGTACTTTACTGTTGGACTTATACCCACTGTACATCCAAAGGTATTTGTAAACTTCAACTTTTTCTAGCCTTAATCTATCATAAATAAATCCCCTTGTTCATAATTTCTGACTTGCTATTTAGTTTTTTCATTGTTAATTACAAGGCCCATTCTCCAACAAAGTGTACTAAATGCATCTGAAGCCTCTCGCATGTTTCTTATACCTTTACACTGTCAAAGTATATCATCAGCATATATTATAACCTGTGTGTCTCCAGGAAATTCGTAGCGAGCCATTATGTTCATCAATATGTTAAAAAGGGTGGGGCTAAGTACACCTCCCTGTAAAGTCTCCACATCCATCTATCTTTCTTCTGAGTACCAACCATGAAACCATACTCTAGCCATTCTGTTACTCAAGTAACCCACAATCCATTTCAGCAACTTCCCAGAAATTCCTAAATTAATTAGTTCCTCAAGTATGACTTCTTTATTTGCCCTATCAAAGCCCCTTTTAAGTCTACAAAAGTCCTGCATGTAGCTTTGGAGTTATTCAAACACTTTACAACACAGTCTGCAGTACTTCTCCCTTTCATAAATTCATGTAAATTGGGCGCCAAGAAATTTTCAACTTTATACAACAAGCTGTTTAATAATATTCTTTCCATCATTTTACTAAAACAAGAGGTCAAAGATATTGGACAAAAATCTCCATTGTTCTTTGGTATTGGTACAATTACTGCTTTCTTCCACTTAAGAGGGAGCCTCCATTATAAGACATATTAAAGTCTAACAGGGGCCCTTCTCTAATACCACCGAGACAGTTAAGGGTATCATATCTAGTCCATCATCACCGGGTGCCGTAGAATTTCGCTTTTTAATCGCATATAATAACTCGCCTCTCGTTATAGGAACACATGCATCATCCTCTAGTGTACACTGGCTTTGTACTAACTCACGCCTAAGTCTGCTCTTACTTTGTAATGAGGCATGCACACTCTGAGGTAATTTGGCAAAACTAGGAGTTCCAGCCCATTTCTTAATAAGTTGACTGGCCCTGCACTGTGGGTCAGCGTAGCTGTTGCCCTTGCTTCGAACACCACACACTTTATTCACTTCCTTCCATATGTCACCCAAGCTGCTCTTGCCTTTAGCGATTCTCTTTAAAAAGTCTGTCCAGATTTCAGTACACATTTTTGCATCTTCTTTCAATACTTCCGGCAACCAATATCTTTTCCTCTTAATTAACTTCTGTATTTTGTTAACATGTATAGTAATTTGTAATGCAAAATGATCACTAAGCAAATCATTAACTATGTCAGCATTCACTCTTATTTCACATGTATTAAATCATACTACATAATCTAACCTTCCTCCATATATGTGCTATAGGCTCACGATTCCCCAAAATTAGAGTATCATCAAACTCCTCCAAGAAGTGTAACCATCTCCTTCCATTAATGTTGCTGGGTCCCATAGTACCCAGGACTTCGTGTCTAGCATTAATATCACCAACCAAAAAACTAGCATCATTAAATAGGCACTCAGGCATATCATCAATATCCAAACTTTGAGGATGTACACTGGGAAACCATATTCTCTAGCCCACCTGGGTCGGTGCTGGAGGTTAGTACAGTGTCCTTTCTCGACGGGGGCCCACTCTAACTATCATGAGGCAACACACACACGAACAACACAGTCATAGTACGGCTGTATAGATGATATTATGTATAAATATTGTATATGGCATTTTATACTCTGCATTATCTTCATTATATATGAAAACGAAGAAAAAATTACCATAGGTTGTAGTTACGAAAGTATGAATGGAAATAAACACTTCCAAACCACCCAGTGAATCCACATGTAGCTTACAGCACTTGTGGCCAGACCACGATGATTCCACCACACCCCATCTATATCTTTTATTTCCCATCATTCGCGTAACTATATGAAAGATCGTGTTTAATTTAACTATATTATTAAAAAATATTAAATTACATGTGGATCAGTAACTCCTCATTTGACACACGTGTAGTGTAATACTTTGACCATCCCAGCTGGACACATGGAGGCCCACGGTAACTCTCACGGGGCAACATCCTTGCATTTGTTGAGAAGAGTTAAATATGTTATTATATATATATATATATATATATATATATATATATATATATATATATATATATATATATATATATATATATATATATATATATATATATATATATATATATATATATATATATATATATATATATGTATATATATATATATATATATATATATATATATATATACAGTATATATATATATATATATATATATATATATATATATATATTTATATATATATATATATATATATATATATATATATATATATATATATATTTGTATATATATATATATATATATATATATATATATATATATATATATATATATATATATATATATATATATATATATATATATATATATATATATATATATATATATATATATCTTGATAAAATCACACGGGAGAATGGAAACAACGGAGTACCTTAGCTTTCGTCTTTATTCAAGACATCTTCAGAGGCAACTGGATTACATGGACAGAGAGAGGCTTAAATATACAGGGTGACCTTAAAAACATGAGGTCAGGTCATAATGATGACATCCACTAATCCACACACCAACACACACGTAGAGGAGCTTAAGAGAAGGGTGGTGACGTGACTAACCAGGTCAGGTCAGAAAAAAGGACCCACAAAATAACTATCCTACATCTAGATCAAAGGTTTTCAAAGCATTTTTAACCTTGGGCCACTGACAAATAAATTTATGTAACATATTATCAGTTTTGAACTGACCATCACTAAGGTTTATTGATTTTAATTCCTTAATCAAACTAGCTTCAACCAGAAGTCTTTCTGTGACACAAGATGATTTGAATACTTCTAAGCTTTTTTCCCAAGCAATGGGGTGATTATTATTCCTAACATGAACGAACAAGGCACTGCTTTCAGATGCAGTTTTGATATTATACTTATGTTGTTTGATTCTGAGCTGCAGAGTTTTTCCTGTCTGACCTACATAATTACAATTACATTTGCTACATGGAATACAATAAACACTTCCATTTACATTCAAACTAGGGCTATTCCTTATTAACATATTGGTAATGGTTGAGTCATACTTGAAAACAACATTAATATTTAGAAGCTTGAGGGACCGAACTAACGGGACAAATTCATTACGATAGGGCAGAGTCAAAATATTCTTAAGTGTAGGAACTTGTCTAGTTTGAGAGGAATGAAAGGATTTTTTAGCCCTTTTAAAACAACGATCAACAAACACAGAAGGGTACCCTAGTTTCTGTGCAATAGAACGAATGTGTTTCAATTCATCGTCAATAAATTCAGAGTCACAAATACGCAGACATCTTAAAAACATAGCAGAAAAAACTGACATTTTGGTAGACTCAAAGTGATTCGATAAAAAGTGAATGAAACTATCAACCTGTGTGGGCTTTCTATATACCTTAAATTTATAGTTTTGGCCATTTCTCATGATAAGCATATCAAGAAATGGAAGGGATTCATTTATTTCTCTTTCAATTTTGAACGTGATACTAGGGACAATATCATTAAGCTTGTCTAAAAATTCCAAAGGGTCACTGTTTCTAGGCCAAAGACAAAGAACATCATCAACATATCTGTACCATGGAGGAATAAAGTCCACTATATTGGGTAGTAATCTAGACTCAAAAAACTCCATATAAATACAGGCTAGAGGAGCAGAAAGACAATACCCATGCTCATGCCAAATATTTGCTTGTAGAACTTCCCATTTGCCCTAAACACATTGTCAGTTACGCATAACTCTATCAATTTCAGGAAAGTATCGTGTTCAATAGTTAAATCTAGCAGTTGTAATTTATCTTTAAGAAATGAAAGTAAGTCTTTCACAGGTACTCTAGTGAACAGTGAATTTACATCAAAACTTATTAATTCGCAAGGTTCATTGTGTTTCTTGAGTTTATCAATTAAATCACTGCTATTGTGTATATGTGAATTAGATATTTGGCCTGTAAGAGGGGATATCATCTTTACCAGCCACTTGAAAAGAAATAAGAATATCCATATTACCAAGGCTGATAAGTCTAATGCTATTGTTATTTTGGAAAAAAGTGACTACAATGATAAGATGAATTCATTACTTAGTGATGAAAGCACGTATTGTGAGCTTACGAAAGATCCCCTGGAAAATATTAATAATTTATCTAATTCCAAAATGAAGATGTTATTGAAAAAGAACCCCGATCTCATTAAACAGCTCTCTCAAATTAATCCCACTTTACCTTATATGTATGGATTGATCAAAACACACAAGCTTAATAATCCTTTACGTCCTATCGTGAGTTCTGTGGGGTCTGTTACTTACAAATTGTCCAAGTGGCTGGTAAAGATGATATCCCCTCTTACAGGCCAAATATCTAATTCACATATACACAATAGCAGTGATTTAATTGATAAACTCAAGAAACACAATGAACCTTGCGAATTAATAAGTTTTGATGTAAATTCACTGTTCACTAGAGTACCTGTGAAAGACTTACTTTCATTTCTTAAAGATAAATTACAACTGCTAGATTTAACTATTGAACACGATACTTTCCTGAAATTGATAGAGTTATGCGTAACTGACAATGTGTTTAGGGCAAATGGGAAGTTCTACAAGCAAATATTTGGGATGAGCATGGGTAATTGTCTTTCTGCTCCTCTAGCCTGTATTTATATGGAGTTTTTTGAGTCTAGATTACTACCCAATATAGTGGACTTTATTCCTCCATGGTACAGATATGTTGATGATGTTCTTTGTCTTTGGCTGAAACCTAGTGAATACAGGAACAAAGATTTGTACTGGATTCAATCTGAAAAAGATTTATCTACGTTTTCATTGGATTTACATGAAATATATATATATATATATATATATATATATATATATATATATATATATATATATATATATATATATATATATATATATATATATATATATATATATATATATATATACTTTCCCTCACCCTAGCAAACTAATTAGCATAGCATAACCAAACAGCCCCGCAAGGACCAATAGGTCTGGATATAATGTGTCTGCACGCGCTGAAATTTCCTAGTATATTTTACTGTTTCATTGTCCATGGGTTTTCTTACAGTTTGGCTGTGAGTTTTCTATTTTGTCTACCTGCCAGTTCAACAGGACTGCTAACCATCCTCCCAGCAAGTCATATGCCATCCCAGACCCGCCTATATGTATGGTGCAAGACCGCAGTCCAATACATACAAGTCAGGCAGTCAAGCGTTGGTTTGAGGCGCACCCGCAGATTATTCTATTGGACTGGCCCCCTAAAGGAGCCGATTGTAATCCAATAGAAAATCTATGGGCGCATATGGTTGTTGAATGAGATGTTGAGGAGAAAACGAGTAAGGCAGTGAGGAGACACGCACAAAATATGTCGGAGGGAATAAGGAGCAGGCCGAGCATCTGCAGCAATCTGGTAGATTCCATGCCCACCCGATTGAATGAAGTTATAGCAGCAGATGGAGGTTGGACACGGTATTAACCTGTGGTCAAAAATTAAATGTCCGCCCACGACGGTGCCTTGTAGGGGGTGGCGGGGGAGTTAGCTCTCTGGTGTAACCTCGTTGGGGCCACATAGACTTCGTTTCCTAACTCTCGGGAATTTGTCCAGGTATTCTACGATGTGGTTTTACGTCACTTCGCATAAACATGCTTACAAAATCTATGCATTAATATGCATAACTCTTGGGAATCTGTCCAGACCTTAAATACAGTATATGTTATATACTACAATAATCACTTAGATATGTTTACAATGTTTATGCATAATAAATGTGAAAAATATTTTTGGGGTTTCAATTAACCAATAGTCATGCCTACAAAACAATCTTGATGCCCTAAGTGCATGTATGTGTTAAAAAACGTGTAATTGATCCACATTATTTTGGTAAATACAGAAATGAAAAGCATGCACTTAGCCATATGGATATAGTTACACGGAAGAAGGGAAATAAGGATGAACCATTGTTTTGATGGAAACAATGTGCTCTGGGACGATGCTCACAATGACGAATGGGAGAAACTTCTTTATGAAACATCTTACCTACTAAGGATGAAGCTTAATGTTACAGGACACACACGCACACACACCATCTGGGAGGGAGTTACTCCACTACGAGTTTACTGTTCAACACCTACATTAATCTGTATGTTCACTATATGTTCCTTTACCTTTCTCTAATGAAGGCTTTTGTTAAACCACCAATGTATGTCATAAGTCATTTATGTCCAATGTATATTTTCAGCCTTCGGGCTGCAGAATTTTTTCAATAAACCGTTAATTATTATTATTATTATTATTACACTGTAAGTTTGTGTGACGCGTTATCTAACTTGGGGTGGCTTTGAGAGAAACCATACACTTGATGTTACAATTTATGTATCCTTCCTGTCCATGATTTACAACAATAACTGTAGGGTAAAAGTTACAATATTATACTAATAACACTGTCATGTATTGATACTATGACTAGTTACCAAGATACAGAGCAAGATGAACATAACATGATAATGCTAGTGAAGCCTGGAAGGGTTCATATCATAACTTGTGTGTTCGTGCATATGTTGCCCCGTGAGAGTTACCGTGGGCCTCCATGTGCCCAGGTGGGATGGTCAAAGTATTACACTACAAGTGTGTCAAATGAGGAGTGACTGATCCACATGTAATTTAAGGTTTTTGAAATACGTAGTTAAATTAAACACGATTTTTCATATAGTTATGCGAATGATGGGAAGCATCGTGGGCTGGCACACACACACACACACGTTGTCTGGAGTCACTGGGTGGTTTGGAAGTGTTTATTTCCATTTATACTTTCGTTACTACAACCTATGGTATTTTTTCTTCGTGTTCATATATAATGAAGATAATGCAGAGTATAAAATGCCATATACAATATCTATGCATAATGTCATCTATACAGCCATACTATGACTGTGTGTGTTCGTGCGTGTGTTGCCTCGTGATAGTTTGAGTGGGTCCCCGTCGAGAAAGGACACTGTTCTAACCTCCAGTACCGACCCAGGTGGGCTAGAGATTATGGTTTCCGAGTGTACAGAAATGTTAACAATACATATAGACCCCCCTTGGACGTAGAGTTTAACACACAAACTTTCAACCCCATTCTGCTTGTCAGCTATTACCAATGCAACCGATACATTTTTCCAGACATAAGTTAACAGACCTCTTTTATTATTTCTATTATTAGCTGGTAAACAGAAACATTGATAATCATGTAAATTCATCAAATTACCATCCTACGCGCCCGTCTCTTCTAAGGCTATAACATCCACCTTATACAACAGTGCATAAGCATGCATATTTGTGGTCCTAGGACCATTTTCCCAATTAACAACAGAAACTAACCTTATTTCTCATCCACAAACTGTTCCATTTCATCTTTCACTCAAGCTAATACCTTATCATGTAATACTTCGGGTATGTCACCCTACTTGCGGGTTATCTCTTCCCTTATGTTCACATATACGGTCCCCCATAGCAAAGATGGTTTGTCAGATTATATTAGTGTATTATTTTCAACCTTCTTTCCTTTTAGTTCAACATCCACATTTCTATGTTCAAAAAAATGGGCAATTACCTTCTGGTTGTCATCTACCTTTCTTCTAAGCGTCTGAGTTTCTTGCCCGAGTTGAACTACTATACCATACACATCACCAAACTTGTCAATTATCTCATCTTCTGGAACAACTTTTGGTGCAGTCCTGCACCATTTCCTGTTACCTCCAACGTGTCACTCTGTTCCATCCTCTTCTTCCACACGTTCTCAGTTGATGGTAGAGTTGTCTCACCTACAACTCCTCGTCCTTCTTCCCGTTCTCGCTGTTGCATTTTCCCCATGCTCTGCTACTGTGCACCATGCATCTGTGGTTTCTTATTGCAAATTGAGAAGCATGCAATATGCGCCCCCACAATTGCACACCACGGCACAACATGTTGCCCAGACTTTATTTTATTTCCACATTGCATGGAATTATGAAATTTGCCACAGTAACGACACCGACATTCACTTTAACATTTCCTGGCCATATGGCTCCACCTGTTGCACTTGTAACACTGAACAGGTTGTTCAATAAACTTTGCAAGTCTCCTATATCCTATTCCAGAAATTAATATCTTCTCCGGAACGTCTCCCTTCATCAAGGATACCACTTGGTTCTTCTTCTTACCCTGGATTTTGTGTAGCTTTGCCCAAACGAATCGTGTATCGTCAAGAAGAAAATGAGGATCCAGTATAGCCTGGTACATAGTGTGTTGCTCTGTGTCTTGAGGCATCGTCATAATCACCTCCTTAAATCCTGTCGTCATCAAAAACTTTACCATCTCATCCCCAACTACAGTCAGATAGGAATTATTACGACCTTCCTTAAGCAGGGGTTCAAACTCCTTATGCTCTCTTCCCAGTGTAGGAGCCCACAGCAACCGCTCATAAAATGACATCCGTAAATCACCTGGAAAGTTAAACCTCTTCATACCTGAGCGGTTTCCGCCATCGGGGTTGCTTGGCACATTGGTACTTTCACGATGATCCATTCAACTTACCTGCTGTGTTTTATTCCCAGTTAAATTCCTTCTGCCTTCTTCTGTGTGTGCAGTGCTCTTCTTCCTGTCATTCATGATCTCATCATCATCACTTCCTTCACCTTTTTATCCAACTCTCGCCTCCTCTTCTTTTCTTTCTTACTAATCAGCTCTTGAAAACTGTCTGTCAGCACCATTGCTAATGGCCGGGTATAATCTGTTTCCGATTCGCTACTTGAAAGCCGCAAGTCGTCTTCTAAGCTGTCCAGTTGTGCAATTGTTTCTTCTGTAGCCAAAGCCTTTACAAGTTTCTGCCCACCAATTGCCCCAGGCATGGTGCAAGGCATCGGCAACCAGTGAAAATCAGCAGTGTTGTCGCAGAGTACAAGGCTGACACGTCCAACCAGTGCGTCCAGCGTTCAGAGGAGAGAGATAGAGAGAGACCGATAGATAGATGAGACTAGATATCGAGTCAGAAAAAGATAAAGACAGAAAGAGATACAGAAACAAGCGAATCAAAAGAGACAGAAACAGATAGACAGAAACAGACGAAACAAGAATAGAGGAGACAGACAGACAGACAAACAGACACGACGAGACACACGCACACACACACATTGGTGTGAGAAGTTACCTTGTGTGCCTTAGTTATCTCGATACCTAGACCCTATAAACGTGGACTTTATAATTATGTACTATCACCAAACTGTATAGAGGAAAATAAAGTGTGACGTGATACAGTGAAGGTGGCACCTAGTCACCGCCATTAAGGTTGAGGTCAGAGGTCAGACATTGAGGTGTCAGGCCAGCGTTCTGCCTGCTGCCACCTGCCTAGTAGGGGACCGGTGGTAGAAGCGGTACCGTTCTTGCCTCGCAAGCGAGATGTCACGGGTTCGATTCCCGGGCCAGTGGAAGTTGTTTGGACTTACTTCCTGGGCCCCATTAGACCCTGTTCACCTAGCAGTAAAGCAGGTACCTGTTGTAAGTCGAAAGTAGCGAATTCGTATTCAGGGAGTTGTTGGAGCTTCCAATAACTTGATGACATAAACCACTGACTCTTCAGGCTTCTACGCCCTTGACTCTTCAGGCTTCTACGCCCTGAACTCATGAGACATAAAGGCAAGCATGAACTTAGCATGCTTCCCTGTTGGGCGCTGTAAACGCTTCTGCGCTTCACCTTACACAAGGACGTACGGGGGTGCCCAATAAAAACAAAAAAACAAAAAACCTGTCTACCTACCTCCCTCATATGTATAGGACTATAGAGGTCAACTTACCTCGCATCATAAAAGGGTTGCGCCTCCCTGCCACCGTTCACCACCTGTGTACTACACACCACACACTAAGGAAAACCAAACTAACTTATACAGTATTTCGTGCATTGTGCAACAGTGTTATATTTAATGACTTCACATCAGTGTCAGTGAACTATGAACATGTGTAAAGTGGTATTTGTGGGTGTAGTTTTGTAATCAATGTGACAGCTCCTGGCATCCACAGTGCCCTGGTGCCCGCGAAGCCTACTCCCTTCCCTCGCTCTGCTGATGGTTGGCACTTACCACACGTGTTTATGATTTCATGTGGTATCTCACTTGACTACGGTGGTTATACTGGGCTGGTGGGAACAGGAATTTAACAGGAATTTAACAAGTTAGTTGGTGAATATTGGGTGTAACTCCTATCAGTGTTACTCAAGGCTCACTTCAAACAACTCAGACCATTCACACAAGTCCCTGTTACCCGGACACCGCTGGCCTACATATCACCTCTCTGCCCCAGTGTATAAGACCTGGATTCCATTTAAATCTAACCATGTCAGGAGTCGACGCCGGGCGGCGCTCTGCTGATGTTCCTGACGAAGAAAATGAAGGAGATGAGGAGGACAGCCAGAGCGACACTGAAGTTGGCTTTCAGAAATTTAAGGTTCGTCAGCAGAAACGCAAAATGAGGACCCAGGGAAGGAAGCAGAGTAGAGCCAATAGGTGTATTCCCTCCCATCGCTCCCCTAGCTAACTGCATGCGCCGTGCCTTCCCCGAGAACACAACCAATTTGATGAAGACTAAGTGGTTGAGAGCCCTGAATGAGGAATATTGCACGACTATACTGAATGTTGTCATGCCAGGTAGCACCCCTCGTTTCATCTATGTAGGCCGAGAGGAGACGTATGCTATCCAACTCTTCATTGATGGAAAGGTCGGCTCACTACATTTCATCAAGCGAGATGAACCTGTCCGACCCAAAAAATTGAAGGAATACCTTGTCACCCACTTCCCCAAGGGTATTCCCCATGCGGCGCTCTGTTACTTCCGGGCGTCCACATAGCAAGAAGAATATATAAGGATGGTGCACAACTTAGTAGGATCATCATTGTTTGGAAGAGGAAGGAACCACCTCCTGAGGAATATGCTTCTTCGGCAAGTATGGTACCCCTAGTAACATGGGTACATGGACTCCTCCCCCTGTGGTGTGCTACAACTGCTTCGGGGTCGATCATGTGGCGAAATACTGTCACAAGACAGCCACCTGTGGCATCTGCACAGGAATGCATAGCCCGAGCAGCTGCCCCACCAAAAACGCTGCCTCTCGGAAGGGGAGAGAGCAGGCCCCCCCACCTGGGAGGCAGTGTCCCAGGCGCAGGGAGGAAGGTGTGACAGACTGGCACCCCGGTTGCCCTGGGAGGCCGCCTCCACCCACAACAGTGGTCTTACTCAGTGACGACCACCCACCAACACTGCCGGGTCGCCTCCATCACCTGAAATCAAGAGCCACACCTTCCCACCCAGGAGGCAGTGTCCCAGGTGTAGGGAGGAGGGTGTGACGGCCTGGCACCCCAGTTGCTCTGGGAGGCCGCCCCCACCCACAATAGCTGTCCCACTCAGTGATGCCAACGCGGCTGGATCGCCTCCAGTACCTGAAGTCAACAGCCAAAGTGATGCTCCTTCGTTAGCCAATGCAGGTCAGGTTAAAGCCTGCCATGTAAGTGTACCAGTGAACAATGCAGTGATAGTGCCAGTGGAGCTTCTGAAGGAGCTGGTGCCTCCTCTCATAATGATGCAAACTTAAGGGTGAGTAGCCAGATCGAGAGCGATAGTGATGGAAGCATGAATGGGGAGAATGAGCCCCAAACTGCCAGCGTAGTCTCTTTAATAACCCTAGGTTTGAAAACTGTCCAAAACCCTGTACTTCTTCCCAAACTTTCGGAGGAGGAACTCGCGGGACTAATGAAGTAACCTGTGTATAAAAATCCTATTGGAATAAGGGCTATGAGACGCATTATTAAGAACTCCAGGGGTTATGATTTTGAAACGGTTAACTTTTTGGTTAGGTTGATCTTTGAAGCCAACTCGCGACTCTCTATACTCAGTTCAAGGTGGAACGACTAAGACGAACGCTTAGGTTCATTTCATGGAACATCCGGAGTATTAACCGCAGAATTAATGACCTACAATGGTTTGTTAAAGTTTTTAACATTGATGAAATTGGTTTACATGAACCTTACACGTCCAGCACCCTGAAGAAAGCTACACCCAGGATAACTGGGTTTACAGCATACAATAGTGGAGCAGGAAGTGGTCTGCTCACTTATGTAAAGAATGGTTTGGTCTGTAAATGGATCAAAACTCACAATGATGAAAGTATTCACTATCAACAATTTACAGTAAAGACAGCAAACAGTCAATTATCTCTGTATAACATCTATATTCGGTGTAATGAGCTGCGAGCGGACGTGTTACTCAAAGCCATCAGGTAACAATGCTATGCTGTGTAAGGGTAACCTTAACTCTCGTCACACGTCCTCAGTGATGTCCAGTGTAACTCTATTGGGAGGGTATTCGTGAATTACATCAATAATCATAATATCGCTGTATACGACACAGACAAAGTGACACATCCGATGGGGGGGCAGGCTTGATTATGTGATTGGGTATAACCTAGTAGATAGTAATGTCAAGGCTAAGGTCATCTCAGACCACCTAGTCAGTGATCATTATGCAGTACTTACTGAATACAGTTGCTGATGTCAAGTGTGAACCCCATCATAAGCTCAGAATTAACATCCCAGATAATCTTAAACAGCACTTCAAGGCCTACATCCACAGATGGTATCCTGGATATGTACCTGGGTTAGTGGACAAATTTTGCTGTGATTTTGTAATTGTCATTACCACATATTATACCACCTGGGTTAAATCAAGGAAGAAGGAGGGCAGCACTAAACCACCTCTGTGGACACATGAGCCCATCCTCATCAAGGAAGGAGAGAAGGTAGAACAGCTTGCTAACACTTATAAGCAAAATAAAACTAGTGATAACCTCCTGGCATTCCTCAAAGCTAACAGAGCATTTCGTGAACTCAAAGGTCAGGTGAGAAGCACCTATTGGGAACAATTCTTACAGGGGATTAATAGAACAACCACTCTAGCAGAAGTGGGGAACAAAATTAGAGCCATTACCAAGTTACCCACCACGGTCCAACTTCATCACAGCCCTGCATAATATGCTGACATGCTATTAGACCAATGGTCTAGTGTGTCACAAATCACTTCCCTGCCTCTTGACATACAGCAATATCTTAAAACCACATACATTAATATGGGTTTCCATATTGAAATACCTGTTCCTCACCAGACCTTACCAACCAGTTTCATATAATGTACCACGAACTAACAACAGCACTAATAAAAGGTGAATCATCCTCCCCTGGTGAGGATGGCATAACCTATAACACCCTGAGATTGTTGTTAAATGAGGTCCCTAACCACCCACTGCTTCACCTGCATAAAATGAGCCTCACACAGGGTATTCTGCCTAAGATATAGACTCAAGGAAACAGTACCAATCCCTAAAGCTAACTCTCCAAACTTCAGGCCGATTTTACTCACATCCTGTATGTGTAAAGTCCTTGAAAGAGTTGTTCTCAACCGTCTCATGTTTCAAGTCAAAGACAAACTGTCCCCTAATCTGTATGGGTTCATGCCCGGGTGTAGCACACAGACATGCTTTGCAGAATATCTTGTTCACTCGATAGATAAGACACAAACAGCCTTTATAGACCTTAAATCACCCTTTGATGTAGCTAATAGAGACATTATACTTGAGCAACTAGCTAATTTTGGCATCCAAGGTAACCTCCTGATTGATAAAGGGTTATCTGTCCAACAGGTATGCTAGTGTTCTGTTTAGGGGAGTCAAAAGTACCAGAATGAAAGTATTTGAGCTTGGCACATCTCAGGGAGGAGTGTTAAGTCCTATGCTCTTTAATATACTGATGAACAAGCTTATTGCTGACATTCTAGTTCAACCAAACGAGGCTGTAATATCCTATGCTGATGATATCTGCATGACACAGACCAAGCTCAGGCTCTA
Source organism: Homarus americanus (assembly GCF_018991925.1). Classification (NCBI taxonomy): domain Eukaryota; kingdom Metazoa; phylum Arthropoda; class Malacostraca; order Decapoda; family Nephropidae; genus Homarus; species Homarus americanus. The sequence continues at coordinate 3,543,313 of NW_024748502.1, read as the reverse complement.
AGCCTTGCTGGATGCATTTGCTCAGAGGACTGTGGAATGTGGTCTCATAATATCTGTTGACAAGACGAGGATCCTCAATCCTCGCCCTGCTCACCCTCTGCCTCTTGACAATAACATTAACAGCATGCCCTTGGAACTATGTAGCTCTTATAAATAGCTTGGAATTTGGCTGAATAATGCAAACTTTATCGGCATCCTTCGTGCCAAACTAATGCGGCGCATTAAACCCCTCAGAACCCTTGTTTGCAAGGGCTATGGAATTAACATGACCTATACACGTACTTTCTATCTTCACTTCATTCGCCCTGTAGTTGACTATCATGCTCTCCATCTTGTGACTAATCTGCCTTAATAACTCAACAGCCTTGGGGTAGTGCAAAATGAAGCCATGCACATCATTCTAGGATGCCCAAAATCAACTAGAATTGTAAACATGAGGGAAGAACTCGGGCTGCCCTCCCTATCTGAGAGGATAGCTCTACTTAATACCATGTTTTGTGCCAAAATTTAAAGAACAATGGTCCCCAAACTACAGATCAAACTGAGTTGATATTCTATCATAGTAATCCCGACTATCTCGCTAACCGTCCACAAAAGACTCTCTTTGGGGCGTGGCTTCATAAAAGTGTTGCAGATCTCTTGAAACCGAATGTCCCAATCACCCCAGAAGAACCCATTAATGCCATTCCTCCTTGGCTGGATATATCAGTTCCTATTAATTACACTCCTGTTGGTAGTAAGCAAATGTTAAACACTGATGTGATGAGATGTGTCACACTAGAAACAATTAACAGACACATAGAGAGTATGAAATCAAGTGATTGTTATGCTTTTACTGATGGTTCTGTGCAGACAAACACAGGTAGAACAGGTTGTGCAGTTGTATTATATAAAGAAAAAGAGATGATAGTGTGAAACAAACGAAGGCTCAACAACTGGGCCAGCACAACACAAACTGAACTAACTGGAATCTACTTACCTACAGACTACCTTAAAGAAAATGGAGATGGAGTGATATTCTGTGACTTTCAAAGTACTTTGAAATTAATGAACAGCCCGTCAGATTCTATGTCTAAAATTGCATGTCATATTAAAAGAAATGTGATAACTGCCAATGAGAACAACTCTCCTACCGAGTTTGTGTGGATTCCGTCCCATGTTGGAATTAGGTATTATGACTGTGCTGATAGACTCGCCAATGAGGCATGTAAGAAAGAAAATGTTGACCGTGACCTTGGCCTGTCCAATCTTGTATTTAAAAACATTCAAGTCAAGATCATGAACTCTGATCTAGAAGAAATGAGAAATGCAGAGAGACCTGGCAGGAGTAGCATTAGTAAATATGACAAATTTTGTGACAAGAGGTACCGGTATGGCCAGCATAAGGACAGAACTAGACAATGTGATTAGGCTAGGATACAGAAACATCTGGCAAGTTAGTAATGCTGTACCCATACCGGAACAATCAGCATATAAACTTTGTGATAAACCTTTAAAGCATACACTTGAACACTATATTATTGAATGTGACACTGTCAAAGACTTCAGGCCACCTTGCTTATTGTATCATGAACTTTGTAATTACTACATTGAATCAGGGTGCTTGAGGACATTCTTGCTGTTTATCCAAAATTTGCTAGCCCACACTGAATAGTCTTCAATTAGAATATGAGGCCCAATGTGTATGAACCACTGTACTGCATGGCAGTGAACAGTGGCATCACCCACATGACTCTGACCTATATATACTGCTAATGAATATGATGTATTTCAGTGTGTACGAACTTCTGTCCTGCATGGCAGTGAACAGTGATATCACCCTCATGACTCTGACCTTTATATATACTATTAATGAATATGATGTATTTCTTTTTGTACGAACCTCTTTCCTGCATGGCAGTGAACAGCGACATCAACCCACATGAATATGACCTATATATACTGTTAATGAATATGATCTTTTCCTTTGTGTATGAACTTCTGTCCTGCGTGGCAGTGAGAAGTGATACCACCCTCAGTGTCAAGACCTGACTGAATTACTCAGAATAGGCAAACTATACTCCAAGCTTTGTCAATAAATTTATTAAACTAAACCTAATACACACAGACCTCCTACCGCTCACTCAGGACACTTTAAATTAAGTAACTCAATTGGCTGAAGGTTGTGGGTCGCTAAGACAGTGTATTAAATTTGCGGTGAAATTAATCCTTATGTATTATTATCCGTCTAGAAAACAGTGTAAATAACCTGCTCTTAAAAATAGTGCTAAATATAATACAATTCTTCTTCTCTCAGTGGTAAAAAAATAGAATTACCTTACTTTTTAAATTCAACGTCATAGAGCTGGTAAAAAAAATGAAACTACCTTGCTTTTAAAATGTAACACACACACACACACACACACACACACACACTAACTGATAACTAGAATATTCGAGGATACAATGTAGTGACTGACAAGTAAGTCTATTACAGTGTCTGCCCTCTAACTTACGTCAAATTATTTTATGTAACAAGTGATCGTGGGCCCTTCTTGCCCGGTGGCGAGACCGGTGGTACAGTTTACCGAGGTTGTTATAAGCATGGTCGTGGTTGATATAATCATGGTCGTGGTTGTTATAATCATGGTCATGGTAGATAAAATCATGGTCGTGGTTGCTATAATGATGGTCGTGGTTGTTATAATCATGGTCGTGGTTGATATAATCATAATCGTGGTTGTTATAATCATGGTCGTAGGTGATATAATCATAGTCGTGGTTGTTATAATCATGGTCGTGGTTGTTATAATCATGGTCGTGGTTGTTATAATCATGGTCGTGGTTGTTATAATCATGGTCGTGGTGGTTATA
>NW_024748502.1:3335814-3540360 GCF_018991925.1 Homarus americanus | reverse complement strand
TATAGTCATGGTCGGGGCTATATAATCAGGTCGGTTGTTATAATCATGGTAGTGGTTGTTATAATCATGGCAGGTGGTTGTTATAATCATGGTCGGTTATAACCTGCTGTCGGGGTTGTTATAACCGCGGTCGCGGCTGTTATAATCATGGTAGTGGTTGCTATAACTGGCAGTTGCGGTTGGTTACACCGGTCGTGCTGTTATACCGCGGTAGGTTGTTATAATCATAGCGGTCGTGGTTGTTATAACTGGCAGCAGTGGTTAGCCACAATCAGGTTCAAAAAGTTATAACCGCGGTGCAGGTTGTTATAAATCATAGTCCCGGGTTGTTACAACTCATGGTCGGTTGTTATAACCCAGTCGTGGTTGTTACAATCATGGTCGGGTCGTTATAATCATGTTCGTGGTTGTTATAATTATAGTCGTGTTGTTATAATCATGGTTGCGCTTACAGCAATCACGGCGGTCGTTGTTGTTATAATCATGGTCCCGGTTGGTTGGCAATTATGGTCGGCGACATATCCATAGTCGTGGTTGTTATAATTTGGTCGTTGTTATAATCACATTAGTGGTTGTTATAATCTGGTCGGTTGTTATAATCATGGCTGTGGTTGTCATTGTCGTGGTTGTTATAATCATGGTCGGGTTGTTGTAATCATGGTCGTGGTTGTTATAATCATGGTCCTGGTTGTTATAATCATTGTCGTGGTTGTTATTATCATAGTCGTGGTTGTTATAATCATGGTCGTGGGTGATATAATCATGCTCCTTGGTGTTATGATCTTAGTCGAAGGTGTTATAATTATGGTCGTGGGTGATATAATCATAGTCGTGGGTGTTATAATCATGGTTGTGGTTATGGTATTCACGGTCGTGGTTGTTATAATCATGGTCGTGGTTGTTATAATCATGGTCGTGGTTGTTATAATAATGGTCGTGGTTGTTATAATCATCGTCGTGGTTGTTTTAATCATGGTCGTGGTTGTTATAATCATGGTCGTGGGTGATATAATCATAGTCGTGGTTGTTATAATCATGGTCGTGGTTGTTATAATCATGGTCGTGGTTGTTTTAATCATGGTCGTGGTTGTTATAATCATGGTTGTGGTGATATAATCATAGTCGTGGGTGTTATAATCATGTTTGTGGTTGTTATAACTCATGGTCGTGGTTGTTATAATCGTGGTCGAGTTTTAATCATGGTCGTGGTTGTTATAATCATGGTCGTGGTTATAATCATGGTCGTGGTTGTTATAGTCTTGGTCGTGGTTGTTATAGCCATGGTCGTGGTTGTTATAATCATGGTCGTGGTAGTTATAATCATAGTCGTTGTTGTTATAATCTTGGTCGTAGTTGTTATAATCATGGTCGTTGTTATACTCATGGTCGTGGTTGTTATAATCATGGTCGTGGTTGTTATAATCATGGTCGTGGTTGAAATAATCATGGTAGTGGTTTTTATAATCATAGTTGTGGTTGTTATAATCAAAGTCTTGGTTATTATAATGATGGTGGTGGTTGTTATAATCATAGTCCTGGTTGTTATAATCATGGTCGTGGTTGTTATAATCATAGTCGTGGTTGTTATTATCATGTTCGTGGTTGATATAATTACGGTAGTGGTTGTTATGATCATGGTCGTGGTTGTTATGATCATAGTTGAGGTTGTTATAATCATGGTCGTGGTTGTTATAATCGTGGTCGTGGGTGTTTTAATCATGGTCGTGGTTGTTATAATCATGGTCGTGGTAGTTGTAATCATGCTCGTGGTTGTTATAATCATAGTGGTTGTTGTTATAATCGGTGTAGTTGTTATAATCATGGTCGTTGTTGTTATAATCATAGTCGTGGTTGTTATAATCATTGTCGTGTTGTTATAATGATGGTGGTGGTTGTTATAATCATAGTCCTGGTTGTTATAATCGCGGTCGTGGTTGTTATAATCATGTCGTGGTTGTTATAATCATGGTTGGTTGAAATAATCATGGTAGTGGTTTATAATCATAGTCGTGGTTGTTATAATCAATGTCTTGGTTGTAATAATGATGGTGGTGGTTGTTATAATCATAGTCCTGGTTGTTATAATCATGGTCGTGGTTGTTATAATCATAGTCGTGGTTGTTATTATCATGTTCGTGGTTGATATAATTACGGTAGTGGTTGTTATGATCACGGTCGGGTTGTTATGATCATAGTTCTGGTTGTTATAATCCGCGGTCGTGGTTGTTATAATCATGGTCGTATTTGTTATAATCATGGTCGTGGTTGTTATAATCGTGGTCGTGGGTGTTTTAATCATGGTCGTGGTTGTTATAATCGCGGTCGTGGTAGTTGTAATCATGCTCGTGGTTGTTATAATCATAGTCGTTGTTGTTATAATCTTGGTCGTAGTTGTTATAATCATGGTCGTTGTTGTTATAATCATGGTCGTGGTTGTTATAATCATGGTTGTGGTTGTTATAATCATGGTCGTGGTTGTTATAATCATGGTAGTGGTTGTTATAATCATAGTCGTGGTTGTTATAATCATGGTGGTGGTAGTTATAATCATGGTCGTGGTTATTATAATCATGGTTGTGGGTTATAATCATGGTCGTGATGTTATAAATCGTCGGTTGTTATAATCATGGTCGGTTATAATCACGTCGTAGTTTTCATAATCATTGTCGGTTGTTATAATCAAGGTCCTGGTTGTTATAATCATGATCCTGGTTAGTGACTGGCGGTCGTGTTGTATAATTGCGTGGTTGTTATAATCATGGTCGTGGAAATTATAATCATGGCGTGGTTGTTATAATCATGGTCGTGTTGTTATAATCATGGTCATGGTTATTATAATCATGGTTGTGGTTGATATAATCATGGTCGTTTGTTATAATCATGGTCGTGGTTTTATAATCGGTGGTCGGTTGTTATAATCATGGTTGTGGTTGTAATAATAATGGTCGTGGTTGTTTTAATCATAGTCATGGTTGTTATAATCATGGTTGTGCTTGTTATAATCATTGTAGTGGTTGTTATAATCATGGTCGTGGTTGTTATAATCATGGTCGTGGTTGTTATAGTCTTGGTCGTGGTTGTTATAGTCATGGTCGTGGTTGTTATAATCATGGTCGTGGTAGTTATAATCATAGTCGTTGTTGTTATAATCTTGGTCATGGTTGCTATAATCATGGTCGTTGTTGTTATACTCATGGTCGGTTGTTATAATCATGGTCTTGTTGTTATAATCATGGTCGTTGTTGAAATAATAATGGTAGTGGTTTTTATAATCATTGTCGTGGTTGTTATAATCATAGTCTTGGTTGTTATAATGATGGTGGTGGTTGTTATAATCATAGTCCTGGTTGTTATAATCATGGTCGTGGTTGTTATAATTACGGTAGTGGTTGTTATGATCATGGTCGTGGTTGTTATGATCATAGTTGAGGTTGTTATAATCATGGTCGTGGTTGTTATAATCATGGTCGTATTTGTTATAATCATGGTCGTGGTTGTTATAATCGTGGTCGTGGGTGTTTTAATCATTGTCGTGGTTGTTATAATCATGGTCGTTGTTGTTATAATCATGGTCGTTGTTGTTATAGTCATGGTCGTGGGTGATATAATCATAGTCGTGGTTGTTATAATCATGCTCGTGGTTGTTATGATCTTAGTCGTAGGTTTTATAATCATGGTTGTGGGTGATATAATCATAGTCGTGGGTGTTATAATCATGGTTGTGGTTGTTATAATCATGGTCGTGGTTGTTATAATCATGGTCGTGGTTGTTATAATCATGGTCGTGGTTGTTATAATCATGGTCGTGGTTGTTATAATCGTGGTCGTGGGTGTTTTAATCATAGTCGTGGTTGTTATAATCATGATCGTGGTTGTTATAATCATAGTCCTGGTTGTTATAATCATGGTCGTGGTTGTTATAATCGTAGTCGTGGTTGTTATAATCTGGTCGTGGATGTTATGACTCATGGTCGTGGTAGTTATGATAATGGTCGGGTTGTTATGATCATGGTCGTGGTCGTTATAATCATAGTACGGTTGTTTAGTTATGGTCGTGGTTCTTATAATCATGGTCGTGGTTGTTATAATAATGGTAGTGGTTGATAAATCATAGTCGTGGTTGTTATAATCAAAGTCGTGGTTGTTATAATCATGGTCGTGGTTAAATCATGGTCTGGGTGTTATAATCACGCCGGTGATATAATCATAATCTTGTTTTTATAATCATGCTCGTGGTTGTTATGATCATAGTTGTAGGTGTTATAATCATGTTCTTGGGTGATATAATCATAGTCGTGGCTGTTATAATCATGGACGGTTGTTATAATCATGGTCGTGGTTGTTATAATCATGGTCGGTTGTTATAATCATGGTCGGTTGTTATAATCATGGTCGTGGTTATAATACTCATGATCGTGGTTGTTATAATCAGGTCGTGGTTATTATAATCATGGTCCTGGTTGTTATAATCATGGTCGTGGTTGTTATAATCAGAGTCGTGGTTGTTATAATCATGGTCGTGATTGTTATAATTACGGTAGTGGTTGTTATGATCATGGTGGTCGGTTGTTATGATCATAGTTGAGTGTTGTTATGACTCACGGTCGTGGTTGTTATAATCGTGGTCGTGGTTGTTATAATCATGGTCCTGGTTGTTATAATCATGGTCGTGGTTGTTAATATCATAGCGTGGTTGTTATAATCATGGTCGTGGGTGATATAATCATAGTCGTGGTTGATATAATCATGCTCGTTGTTCTTATGATCTTAGTCGAAGGTGTTATAATTATGGTCGTGGGTGATATAATCATAGTCGTGGGTGTTATAATCATGGTTGTGGTTGCGTAATCATGGTCGTGGTTGTTATAATCATGGTCGGGGTTGTTATAATCATGGTCGTGGTTGTTATAATGTGGTCGTGGTTGTTATAATCATGGTCGTGGTTGTTTTATTCATGGTCGGGTTATAATCATGGTCGTGGGTGATATAATCATAGTCGTGGCTGTTATAATAATGCTCGTGGTTGTTATGATCTTTAGTCAGAGATGTATAATCATAGTTGTGGGTGATATAATCGTCGTGGGTGTTATAATCATGGTAGTGGTTGTTATAATCATGGTCGTGGTTGTTATAATCATAGTCGTGGTTGTTGTAATCATGGTCGTGGATGTTATAATCGTGGTCGTGGGTGTTTTAATCATGGTCGTGGTTGTTATAATCATGATCGTGGTTGTTAAAATCATAGTCCTGGTTGTTATAATCATGGTCGTGGTTGTTATAATCGTAGTCGTGGTTGTTATATTCATGGTCGTGGTTGTTATGATCATGTTCGTGGTAGTTATGATCATGGTCGTGGTTGTTATGATCATGGTCTTGGTAGTTATAATCATGGTCGTGGTTGTTATAATAATGGTCGTGGTTGATATAATCATAGTTGTGGTGGTTATAATCATGGTCGGTTGTTATGATCATGGTCGTGGTTGTTATGATCATGGTCATGGTTGTTATGATCATGGTCGTGGTTATTATAATCATAGTCGTGGTTGTTATAATCATCGTCGTGGTTGTTTTAATCGTGGTCGTGGTTGTTATAACTCGTGGTCGTGGGTGATATAATCATAGTCGGGTTGTTATAATCATGGTCGTGGTTGTTATAATCATGGTCAGGTTGTTTTAATCATGGTCGTGGTTGTTATAATCATGGTTGTGGGTGATATAATCATAGTCGGGTGTTATAACTGCGTTTGTGGTTGTTATAATCATGGTCGTGGTTGTTATAATCGTGGTCGTGGGAGTTTTAATCATGGTCGGGTTGTTATAATCATGGTCGTGTTGTTATAATCATGGTCGGGTTGTTATAGTCTTGGTCGTGGTTGTTATAGCCATGGTCGTGGTTGTTATAATCATGGTCGTGGTAGTTATAATCATAGTCGTTGTTGTTATAATCTGGTCGTGGAAGTTGTTATAACTCGGTCGTTGTTATAATCATGGTCGTGGTTGTTATAGTCATTGTCGTGGTTTTTATAATCATAGTCGTGGCTATAATCATAGTCGTGGTTGTTATAATCATAGTTGTGGTTGTTATAATCAAAGTCTTGGTTATTATAATGATGGTGGTGGTTGTTATAATCATAGTCCTGGTTGTTATAATCATGGTCGTGGTTGTTATAATCATAGTCGTGGTTGTTATTATCATGTTCGTGTTGATATAATTGTAGTGGTTGTTATGATCATGGTCGGGTTGTGATCATAGTTGAGGTTGTTATATAATGGTCGTGGTTGTTATAATCGTGTCGGGTGTTTTAATCATGGTCGTGGTTGTTATAATCATGGTCGTGGTAGTTGTAATCATGTCTGGTTGTTATAATCATAGTGGTTGTTGTTATAATCTCGGTCGTAGTTGTTATAATCATGGTCGTTGTTGTTATAATCATAGTCGTGGTTGTTATAATCATTGTCGTGGTTGTTATAATGATGGTGGTGGTTGTTATAATCATAGTCCTGGTTGTTATAATCATGGTCGTGGTTGTTATAATCATGGTCGTGGTTGTTATAATCATGGTCGTGGTTGAAATAATCATGGTAGTGGTTTTTATAATCATAGTCGTGGTTGTTATAATCATGTCTTGGTTGTAATAATGATGGTGGTGGTTGTTATAATCATGATCGTGGTTCATATAATCATAGTCGTGATTGTTGTAATCATCGTCGTGGTTGTTGTAATCATGGTCGTGGTTGTTATAATAATGGTCGTGGTTGTTATATTCATGGTCGTGGTTGTTATAATCATGGTCGTGAATGTTATAATCATAGTTGTGGTTATGATCATAGTCGTGGTTGTTACAATCACAGTCGTGGTTGTTATAGTCATGGTCGTGAGTGTTATAATCATGGTCGCGGTTATTATAATAATATTTGTGGTTGTTATAATCATGGTCATGGTTATTATAATAATGGTCATGGTTGTTATATTCATATTCGTGGTTGTTATAATCATGGTCATGGTTGTTATAATTATGGCCGTGGTTGTTATAATCATGTTTGTGGTTATTATAATCATAGTCGTGGTTCTTATAATCATAGTCTTGGTTGTTATTATCATAGTCGTGGTTGTTATATTCATGGTCGTGATTGCTATAATCATGGTCGTGGTCGTTATAATCATATTCTTGGTTGTTATAATCATGGTCGTGGTTGTTATAATCATAGTCGTGGTTGTTATAATCATGGTCGTGGTTGGTATAATCATAGTAGTGGTTGTTATAATCATGGTCGTTAGTGTTATAATCATGGTCGTGTTGTTATAATCATGGTCGTGGGTGTTATAATCATGGCCGTGGTTGCTATAATCATAGTCGTGTTTGTTATAATTATGGTCGTTGTTGTTATAATCATAGTCATGCTTGTTATAATCATGGTCGTGGTTGTTATAATCATGGACTTGGTTGTTATATTCATGGCCGTGCTTGATATAATCATAGACGTGGTTGTTATAATCATGGTCGTTAGTGTTATAATCATGGTCGTGGTTGTTATAATCATGGTCGTGGTTGTTATAATCATGGTCATGGTTATTATAATAACGGCCGTTGTTGCTAAAATCATAGTCGTGGTTGTTATAATCATTGTCGTGGTTGTTATAATCATAGTCGTGATTGTTATAATCATTCCGTGGTTGTTATAATCATGGTCGTGGTTGTTATATTCATGGCCGTGCTTGTTATAATCATAGTCGTGGTTGTTATAATAATGGTCGTTAGTGTTATGATCATGGTCGTGGTTGTTATAATTATGGTCGTGGTTGTTATAATCATGGTCATGGTTATTATAATAACGGCCGTTGTTGCTATAATCATAGTCGTGGTTGTTATAATCATGGTCGTGATTGTTAAAATCATAGTCGTGATAGTTATAATCATAGCCGTGGTTGTTATAATCATGGTCGTGGTTGGTAATATCATAGTCGTGGTTGTTATAATCATGCTCGTGGTTGTTATAATCATGGTCGAGGTTGTTATAATCATGGTCGTGGTTCATATAATCATAGTCGTGGTTGTTATAATCATCGTCGTGGTTGTTGTAATTATGGTCGTGGTTGTTATAATAATGGTCGTGGTTGTTATATTCATGGTCGTGGTTGTTAAAATCATGGTCCTGGTTGTTATAATCATGGTCGTGGTTGTTATAATCATGGTCGTGGTTGTTATAATCATGGACGTGAATGTTATAATCATGGTCGCGGTTCTGATAATCATAGTCGTGGTTATTATCATAATCGTGGTTGTTATATTCATGGTCATGGTTCATATAATCATAGTCGTGGTTGTTATAATCATCGTCGTGGTTGTTGTAATCATGATCGTGGTTGTTATAATAATGGTCGTGGTTGTTATATTCATGGTCGTGGTTGTTAAAATCATGGTCCTGGTTGTTATAACGGTCGGTTGTTAACGCATTGCTGTTATAATTATGGCCGTGGTTGTTAAAATCATGGTCGTGGTTATTATAATCATAAATGTGGTTTTATAAACATAGTCGTGGTTGTTATTATCATAGTCGGGTGTTTTAATCATAGTCGTGGTTGTTATAATCGCGATCGTGGTTGTTATAATCATAGTCCTGGTTGTTATAATCATGGTCGTGGTTAATAATCGTAGTCGTGGTTGTTATAATCACGGTCGCGGGATGTTATGATCATGGTCGGGTAGTTATGATATGGTCGGGTAGTTTGATCATGGTCGGGTCGTTATAATCATAGTCGTGGTTGCTTAGTTATGGTTTTGTATAATCATAGTCGTGGTTGTTATAATCATGGTCGTGGTTCTTATAATCATAGTCGTGGTTTTTATAATCATGGTCGTGGTTGTTATAATCAAGGTTGTGGTTGTTATAATCATGGTCGTGGTTATTATAATCTTGGTAGTGGATGTTATAATCATAGTGGTGGTTGTAATAATCATGGTCGTGGTTATTATAATCATAGTCGTGGTTGTTATAATCATAGTCGTGAGTGTTATAATCTTGTTCGTGGATGTTATAATCATAGTGGTGGTTGTAATAATCATGGTCGTGGTTATTATAATCATAGTCGTGGTTGTTATAATCATAGTCGTGAGTGTTATAATCATTGTCGTGGTGTATATAGTCATATTAGTCCTTGTTATGTTCATGGTCGTGGTTGTTATAATCATGGTCGTGGTTGTTATAATCATGGTCGTGGTTGTTATAATCATAGTCGTAGTTGTTATAATCATAGTCGTGGTTGTTATAATCATGGTCGTGGTTGTTATAATCATGTTCGTGGTTGTTATAAACATGATAATGATAGTTATAATCGTGGTCGTGGTTGTTATAATCATGGTCGTGGTTGTTATAATCATGGTCGTGGTTGTTATAATCATAGTGGTGGTTGTTATAATCATGGTCGTGGATGTTATAATCATGGTCGTGGTTGTTATAATCATGGTCGAGGTGTTATAATCATGGTCGTGGTTGTTATAATCAAAGTCGTGGTTGTTATAATCGCCGATCGTGGTTATTTATAATCATTGACGTGGTTATGATCATAATCGTGGTTGTTATAATCATAGTCGTGGTTGTTATAATCATGGTCGTGATTGTTATAATCATGGTCGTGGTTGTTATAATCATGGTCGTGTTGTTATGTTCATGGTCGTGGTTGTTATAATCATGGTCGTGAAAGTTTATTTTATAATCATGGTCGTGGTTATTTATGATCTTAGTCGTAGGTGTTATAATCATGGTCATGGGTTATATAATCATAGTCATTAGTTGTTATAATCATGGTTATTGGTTATTTATAATCATGATCGTGGTTGTTATTATTCTGGTCGTGGTGTTATATTCATGGTCGTGGTTGTTATAATCATGGTCATGGTTATTTAGAATTATGGTCGTGGTTATTTATAATCATGGTCGTGGTTGTTATAATAATGGTCGTGGTTGATATAATCATAGTTGTGGTGGTTATAATCATGGTCGTGGTTGTTATGATCATGGTCGTGGTTGTTATGATCATGGTCATGGTTGTTATGATCATGGTCGTGGTTATTATAATCATAGTCGTGGTTGTTATAATTATAGTCGTGGTTGTTTAGTTGTGGTTTGGTTGTTATAATCATGATCGTGGTTATCATAATAATGGTCATGGTTGATATAATCATAGTAGTGGTTGTTATAATCATGGTCGTGGATGTTATAATCATGGTCATGGTTGTTATAATCATGGTCGTGGTTGTTATAATCATGGTCGTGGTTATAATATCATGGTCGTGGTTGTTATAATCATGGTCGTGGTTATAATCGTGGTTGTTATAATCATGTCGTGGTTGTTATAATCATGGTCGTGGTTGTTTAATCATGGTCGTGGTTGTTATAATCATGGTCGTGGGTGATATAATCATAGTCGTGGTTGTTATAATCATGCTCGTGGTTGTTATGATCTTAGTCGTAGGTGTTATAATCATGGTTGTGGGTGATATAATCATAGTCGTGGGTGTTATAAACATGGTTGTGGCAGTTATAATCATGGTCGTGGTTGTTATAAACATAGTCGTGGTTGTTTTAAACATGGTCGTGGTTAAATCATGGTCATGGGTTTTATAATCAAGGTTGTGGTTGTTATAATTCGTGGTTGTTATAATCATGGTCGTGGTTGTTATAATCATGGTCGTGGTTGTTATAATCGTAGTCGTGGGTGTTTTAATCATGGTCGTGGTTGTTATAATCATGATCGTGGTTGTTATAATCATAGTCCTGGTTGTTATAATCATTGTAGTGGTTGTTATAATCATGGTCGTGGTTGTTATAATCATGGTCGTGGTTGTTATAATCATAGTCGTGGATGTTATAATCGTAGTCGCAGTTGCTATAATCATGGTCGTGGGTGACATAATCATAGTCGTGGTTGTTATAATCATGGTCGTGGTTGTTATGATCATGGTCGTGGCAGTTATGGTCATGGTCGTGGTTATTATGATCATGGTCGTGGTTGTTATAATCATGGTCGTGGTTGTTATAATTATGGTCGTGGTTGTTATAATCATGGTTGTGGATTGTTATAATAATGGTCGTGGTTGTTATAATTATGACCGTTCTTGTTATAATCATTGTCGTGGTTGTTATATTAATGGTCGTGGTTGTTATAATCATGGTCGTGGTTGTTATAATCATGGTGGTGGTTGTTATAATTATGGTCGTTCTTGTTATAATCATTGTCGTGGTTGTTATATTAATGGTCGTGGTTGTTATCATCATCGTCGTGGTTGTTATAATCATGGTTGTGGTTGTTATAATCATAGTCGTGGTTGTAATAATCAAAGTCGTGGTTGTTATAATCATGGTCGTGGTTAAATCATGGTCATGGGTGTTATAATCACGGTCGTGGGTGATATAATCATAATCGTGGTTTTTATAATCATGCTCGTGGTTGTTATGATCATAGTCGTAGGTGTTATATTCATGGTCGTGGGTTATATAATCATAGTTGTGGCTGTTATAAACATGGTTGTAGCTGTTATAATCATGGTCGTCGTTGTTATAATCATAGTCGTGGTTGTTATAAACATGGTCGTGGTTAAATCATGGTCATGGGTGTTATAATCATGGTCGTGGTTGTTATAATCATAGTCGTGGTTGTTATAATCATGGTCGTAGTTGTTATTATCATGGTCGTAGTGGTTATAATCATGGTCGTGGTTGTTATAATCATGATCGTGGCTGTTATAATCATGGTCGTGGTTAAATCATGGTCATGGGTGTTATAATCATAGTCGTGGTTGTTATAATCATTGTCTTGGTTGTTATAATCATGGTGGTGGTTGTTATAATCATAGGCATGGATGTTATAATCATGGTCGTGGTTGTTATAATCATAGTCGTGGTTGTTATAATCATGGTCGTGATTGTTATAATTACGGTAGTGGTTGTTATGATCATGGTCGTGGTTGTTATGATCATAGTTGAGGTTGTTATGATCATGGTCGTGGTAGTTATAATCATGGTCGTGGTTGTTATAATCTTGGTCGTGGTTGCTATAATCATAGTCGTGGTTGTTATAATCATGGTCGTGGTTGTTATAATCATGGTCGTGGTTGTTATAATCATGGTCGTAGTTTTCATAATCATGGTCGTGTGTGTTATAATCAAGGTCCTGGTTGTTATAATCATGGTCCTGGTTGTTATGATCATGGTCGTGATTGTTATAATCATGGTCGTGGTTATTATAATCATGGTCGTGGATGTTATAATCGTGGTCGTGGTTGTTATAATCATGGTCCTGGTTGTTATAATCATGGTCGTGGTTGTTATTATCATAGTCGTGGTTGTTATAATCATGGTCGTGGGTGATATAATCATAGTCGTGGTTGATATAATCATGCTCGTTGTTGTTATGATCTTAGTCGAAGGTGTTATAATTATGGTCGTGGGTGATATAATCATAATCGTGGGTGTTATAATCATGGTTGTGGTTGTTGTAATCATGGTCGTGGTTGTTATAATCATGGTCGTGGTTGTTATAATCATGGTCGTGGTTGTTATAATCATGGTCGTGGATGTTATAATCATGGTCGTGTTTGTTTTAATCATGGTCATGGTTGTTATAATCATGGTTGTGGGTGATATAATCATAGTCGTGGTTGATATAATCATGCTCGTGGTTGTTATGATCTTAGTCGTAGGTGTTATAATCATGGTTGTGGGTTATATAATCATAATCGTGGGTGTTATATTCATGGTTGTGGTTGTTATAATCATGGTCGTGGTTGTTATAATCATGGTCGTGGTTGTTATAATCATGGTCGTGGTGGTTATAATCGTGGTCGTGGGTGTTTTAATCATGGTCGTGGTTGTTATAATTATGATCGTAGTTGTTATAATCATAGTCCTGGTTGTTATAATCATGGTCGTGGTTGTTATAATCGTGGTCGTGGTTTTTTAAATCATGGTCGTGTTGTTATGATCATGGTCGTGGTAGTTATGATCATGGTCGTGGTTGTTATGATCATGGTCGTGGTAGTTATAATCATAGTCGTGGTTGTTTAGTTATGGTGGTGGTTCTTATAATCATGGTCGTGGTTGTTATAATAATGGTCGTGGTTGATATAATCATAGTTGTGCTTGTTATAATCATGGTCGTGGTTGTTATGATCATGGTCGTGGTTGTTATGATCATGGTCATGGTTGTTATGATCATGGTCGTGTTTTTTATAATCATGGTCGTGGTTGTTATAATCATGGTCGTGGTTGTTATAATCATGGTCGTGGTCATAGTCGTGTTATTATAATCATGGTCGTGGTTGTTATAATCATAGTCCTGGTTGTTATAATCATGGTCGTGGTTGATATAATCATGGTCGTGGTTGTTATAATTATAGTCGTGGTTGTTTAGTTGTGGATGTGGTTGTTATAATCGTGATCGTGGTTATCATAATAATGGTCGTGGTTGATATAATCATAGTAGTGGCTGTTATAATCATGGTCGTGGTTGTTATAATTATGGTCTTGGTTGTTATAATCATGGTCTTGGTTATAATAATCATAGTCGTGTTTGTTATAATCATGGTCCTGGTTGTTGTAATCATGGTCGTGGATGTTATAATCATGGTCGTGGTTGTTTTATTCATGGTCGTGGTTGTTATAATCATGGTCGTGGGTGATATAATCATAGTCGTGGTTGATATAATCATGCTCGTGGTTGTTATGATCTTAGTCGTAGGTGTTATAATCATGGTTGTGGGTTATATAATCATAATCGTGGGTGTTATAATTATGGTTGTGGTTGTTATAATCATGGTCGTGGTTGTTATAATCATGGTCGTGGTTGTTATAATCATGGTCGTGGTGGTTATAATCGTGGTCGTGGGTGTTTTAATCATGGTCGTGGTTGTTATAATCATGATCGTAGTTGTTATAATCATAGTCCTGGTTGTTATAATCATGGTCGTGGTTGTTATAATCGTAGTCGTGGTTGTTTAAATCATGGTCGTGTTGTTATGATCATGGTCGTGGTAGTTATGATCATGGTCGTGGTTGTTATGATCATGGTCGTGGTAGTTATAATCATAGTCGTGGTTGTTTAGTTATGGTCGTGGTTCTTATAATCATGGTCGTGGTTGTTATAATAATGGTAGTGGTTGATAAAATCATAGTTGTGCTTGTTATAATCATGGTCATGGTTGTTATGATCATGGTCGTGGTTGTTATGATCATGGTCATGGTTGTTATGATCATGGTCGTGTTTTTTATAATCATGGTCGTGGTTGTTATAATCATGGTCGTGGTTGTTATAATCATGGTCGTGGTTGTTATAATCATAGTCGTGGTTGTTATAATCATAGTCGTGGTTGTTATAATCATGGTCGTGGGTGTTATAATCATAGTCCTGGTTGTTATAATCATGGTCGTGGTTGTTATAATCATGGTCGTGGTTGATATAATCATGGTCGTGGTTGTTATAATTATAGTCGTGTTTGTTTAGTTGTGGATGTGGTTGTTATAATCGTGATCGTGGTTATCATAATAATGGTCGTGGTTGATATAATCATAGTAGTGGTTGTTATAATCATGGTCGTGGTTGTTATAATTATGGTCGTGGTTGTTATAATCATGGTCTTGGTTATAATAATCATAGTCGTGGTTGTTATAATCATGGTCCTGGTTGTTGTAATCATGGTCGTGGTTGTTATACTCATGGACGTGGTTGTTATAATCATGGTCGTGGTTGTTATCATTATGGTCGTTGTTGTTATAATCATTGTCGTGGTTGTTATAATAATGGTCATGGTTGTTATAATCATGGTCATGGTTGTTATAATCATAATCGTGGTTGTTATAAACGTGGTCGTGGCTGTTATAATCATTGTCCTAGTTCTTGTAATCATGGTCGTGGTTGTTTTAATCATGGTCGTGGTTGTTATAATCGTTGTTGTGGTTGTTATAATCATAGTCGTTGTTGTTATAATCATAGTCGTGGTTGTTATAATCATAGTCGTGGTTAAATCATGGTCATGGGTGTTATAATCATTGTCGTAGGTGATATAATCATAGTCATGTTTGTTATAATCATGCTCGTGGTTGTTATGATCATAGTCGTAGGTGTTATAATCATGGTCGTGGGTGATAAAATCATAGTCGTGGGTGTTATAAACATGGTTGTGGCCGTTATAATCATGGTCGTGGTTGTTATAAACATAGTCGTGGTTGTTTTAAACATGGTCGTGGTTAAATCATGGTCATGGGTTTTATAATCAAGTTCGTGGGTGTTATAATCAGAGTCGTGGTTGTTATAATCATGGTCGTGGTTGTTATAATCATGGTCGTGTTTGTTATAATCATGGTCGTTGTTGTTATAATCATAGTCGTGGATGTTATAATCATGCTCGTAGGTGATATAATCTTAGTCGTGTTTGTTATGATCATGGTCGTGGTTGTTATGTTCATAGTCGTGGTTGAAATAATCATGGTCGTGGTTGTTATATTCATGGTCCTGGTTGTTATAATCATGAAACCTGGATGTTATAATCATGGTTGTGGTTGTTATAATCATGGTCGAGGTTATTATAATCATAGTCGTGGATGTTATATTCGTAGTCGCGGTTGCTGTAATCATGGTCGTGCTTGATATAATCATAGTCGTGGTTGTTATAATCATGGTCGTGGTTGTTATGATCATGGTCGTGGTAGTTATGATCATGGTCATGGTTATTATGATCATGGTCGTGGTTGTTATAATCACAGTCGTGGTTGTTAAGTTATGTTCGTGGTTGTTATAATCATGGTCGTGGCTGTTATAATAATGGTCGTGGTTGGTATAATCATAGACGTCGTTGGTATAATCATGGTCGTGGTTGTTATAATCATGGTCGTGGTTGTTATAATCATGGTCGTGGTTGTTATAATCATGGTCGTGGTTGTTAAAATCATGGTCGTGGTTGTTATAATCATGGTCGTGGTTGTTATAATTATGGTCGTGGTTGTTATAATCATGGTTGTGGGTTGTTATAATTATGGTCGTGGTTGTTATAATTATGGTCGTTCTTGTTATAATCATTGTCGTGGTTGTTATATTAATGGTCGTGGTTGTTATAATCATGGTCGTGGTTGTTATAATTATGGTCGTTCTTGTTATAATCATTGTCGTGGCTATTATTAATGGTCGTGGTTGTCATAATCATGGTCGTGGTTGTTATAATAATGGTTGTGGTTGTTATAATCATAGTCGTGGTTGTTATAATCAAATTATGCTTGTTATAATCATGGTCGTGGTTGTTATAATCATAGTCGTGGTTGTTATAAACATGGTCGTGGTTGTTATAATCATTATCCTAGTTCTTATAATCATGGTCATGGTTGTTATAATCATGGTAGTGGTTGTTATAATCGTTGTTGTGGTTGTTATAATCATAGTCGTTGTTGTTATAATCATAGTCGTGGTTGTTATAATCCTAGTCATGGTTAAATCATGGTCATGGGTGTTATAATCATGGTCGTGGGTGTTATAATCATAGTCGTGGTTGTTATAATCGTGGTCGTACGTATTATAATCATGATCGTAGTGGTTATAATCATGGTCGTGGTTGTTATAATCATGGTCGTGGCTGTTAAAATCATGGTTGTGGGTGATATAATCATAGTCGTGGCTGTTATAAACATGGTCGTGACTGTTATAATCATGGTCGTGTTTGTTATAATCATGGTCCTGGTTGTTATAATCATGGTCGTTGTTGTTATAATCATAGTCGTAGTTGTTATAATCATGATCGTAGTGGTTATAATCATGGTCGTGGTTGTTAAAATCATGTTCGTGGTTGCTATAATCTTAGTCGTGGTTGCTATTATCAGAGTCGTGACTGTTATAATCATGGTCATGTTTGTTATAATCATGGTCCTGGTTGTTATAATCATGGTCGTTGTTGTTATAAGCATAGTCGTGGATGTTATAATCATGCTCGCGGGTGATATATTCTTAGTCGTGGTTGTTATAATCATAGTCGTGGTTGTTATAATCATGGTCGTGGTTGTTATGATCATGGTCGTGGTTGTTATGATCATAGTCGAGGTTGTTATGTTCATAGTCGTGGTTGTTATAATCATGGCCGTGGTTGTTATAAGCATAGTCGTGGATGTTATAATCATGCTCGTGGGTGATATATTCTTAGTCGTGATTGTTATAATCATAGTCGTGGTTGTTATAATTATGGTCGTGGTTGTTATGATCATGGTCGTGGTTGTTATGATCATAGTCGAGGTTGTTATGTTCATAGTCGTGGTTGTTATAATCATGGTCGTGGTTGTTATAATCATGGTCGTGGTTGTTATAATCATGGTCGTGGGTCGTGGGTTGTTATAATCATGGTCGTGGTTGTTATATTCATGGTCGTGGTTGTTATGATCATGGTCGTAGTTGTTATGATCATGGTCGTGGTTGTTATGATCATAGTCGTGGTTGTTATGATCATAGTCGAGGTTGTTATGATCATTGTCGTGGTTGTTATAATCATGGTCGTGGTTGTTATAATCATGGTCGTGGTTGTTATAATCATGGTCGTGGTTGTAATAATCATGGTCGTGGTTGTTATAATCATGGTCCTGGTTGTTATAGTCATGGTCGTGGTTGTTATAATCATGGTCGTGGTAGTTATAATCATGGTCGTGGTTGTTATAATCATGGTCGTGGTTGTTATAATCATGGTCGTGGGTGATATAATCATAGTTGTGGTTGTTATAATCATGGTCCTGCGTGTTATAATCATGGTCGTGGTTGTTATAATCATAGTCCTGGTTGTTATAATCATTGTCGTGGTTGTTATAATCACAGTCGTGGTTGTTATAATCACGTTCGTGGTTGCTATAATCATGGTCGCGGTTGTTATAAAGATGTTCGTGGTTATTATAATCATGGTCGTGGTAATTATAATCATGGTCTTGGTTGTTATAATCATGGTCGTGGTTGTTGTAATCATGGTTGTGGTTGTTATAATCAAGGTCGTGGTTGTTATAATTATGGTCGTGGTTGTTATAATCATGGTCGTGGTTGTTATAATCATGGTCTTGGTTGTTGTAATCATGGTCGTGGTTATTATAATTATGGTCGTGGTTGTTATAATCATGGTCGTGGTTGTTATAATCATGGGCGTGGTTGTTATAATAATGGTCGTGGTTGTTATAATCATGGTCGTGGTTGTTATAATCTTGGTCGTGGTTGTTATAATCATGGTCGTGTTTGTTATAATCATAGTCGTGGTTGTTATAATCATGGTCGTGGTTATTATATTCATGGTCGTGGTTGTTATAATCATTGTCGATGTTGTTATAATCATGGTCCTGGTTGTTATAATCATGGTCCTGGTTGTTATAATTATTGTCGTGGTTATTATAATCATGGTCGTGGTTGTTATAATCATGGTCATGATTGTTACAATAAGGGTCGTACCTGAGACTAACACAGGTAGAATAAACCCCACACCTTGTCTTTAATCTTAATATACCCAGATTAACCTCACCTAATCAACAGGATTAGAGACCATTAGGATTGTACCACCACTACCGATACATTTCACACTGGATTAATAACAAAACAATTAATCACATTTCCAATTGCTAATGTCTTACGGATATCTTATGAAGTTGTGAGTCTTATATGTCTATATAATTTTGTTTTATTCTTACAAATATTTATAGTTCGTTGTGTATTGTATTGTATATTATGGTATTGTATGGTATTGCATGGTATTGTAATGTATCGTGTCCGGCTGACAGCGTACAGTGAATGAGGGTGCAGCAAGTCCGTAGACTTGCATGGTTACTTAGGGTGCGCCAAGTCCGTAGACTTGCATCGTTTTCCATCGTAAATAAAATGGTTAATTAATGCCTTCCTAAAGAAACCATCGACATGAGACCAGGTTTGTTCCACTCTACGAATTTTTTGCGATTTTTCCACCAAGTTTGATGACAAAAGATTGTGCTATTTCGGCTGCCCAGAACAGACAGACCGACAGACAGACAGGCAGCTAGTCCTACAGTATATTAGATGCTCATATTATAAAGGCAACTAATTCAGTCATGAAACACTCAAGATTAAATTTGATGTGAGAATTTTGTAGCTGCCCTGGTAGTAGGTGCATTGGAAACTTGCCATCATCGTATATAACGCTAAATAGTTTATTATTTTAAAAATGCAAGCTATGGTTTGTTTAATATTCATCCTAACAGTGATACAGCCGAAAATAGATGCACCAATCACAATCCCCATTACATACTAGAGCCTCCTTTCACCAAGTATTGCCAGGTAAAATTAAGAGAACGAGAGCCTTGGAGGGGACGATGGATCTTTGGCTGACTGTACTATCGTGGAAAAAAATTCGTTCCCTCCCAAACTGAAGCAGTATCGACCCCCAATGAGATAAAACAGCACACCCACACCAGATGACAGTCAGGGTTAGGTCAGTTCGGAGACTCATTCCCGTGACTCAGTTTCACCACGGGGAGCGAACTTTTGTCCACGATTGTACATACAGTTGTTTTAACAAGTTTTATATTGACACCATAGTGTGGGTAGTACCCCGCTACAGTGCTTAATGATTTTAGTCTGTCTGTACATTGTTGGGTTAGCTGTTGTATGGCAGGTGAGGTATAGGATTTAGAGACCACCGGAATATTTATAGAGGAGACATAATTTATAGTGTTTGTTGAATTCTTTAGTTTTCTAATGAAAATGATGAAATCAAGTTTTTCTGTTGATGAGAGAGCCACTCACCTAATGTAATATGCATTTCCCTATGTCCATTTTGGCTAAATTGTACAATAAATATGAGTTGCCTATCATTAACAATATCAATTGTAGTTTTTTGGCTAAGAAGTGTGGTTTGCTTGTCTTTCATCACCATATATAGTTAGAAATGTACCATGTTTGAAGCCAGTTGGGTTAGGGGACGTGTTCTCTGACTATATAATACAGTAGTTAATTTACTGCATATCCCAAATTTGGGAATTGCAACTGCTAAATTTTGGGACAAACCAAACTCTGGACATTACGATGGTCTGTCCTGCTCGCAATTAATACTATTTTTCCCCTATCTGTTATAATATCTCTCTTTACCATTTCCTGTGAATTGTGAAGGTAGTCTGATCTTGAATAGCGATTTAGTGTTGGTAACCGGTTCTTATATTCAGGGGATGAGACACGGTGGTTCCTAGTGGTTTTTTGTTAGAGTTTTGGAGTTTAAATATGAGTGAGTGAGCCCTGGGTTGGAAAGTTTATATTCTAACTCAAGGTCCTAAGATTCCGACTGTTTGCCTAGTTACTACATGACAGTCATTGTTAACCTCTCCTAATTCAGAGGTAAGTGTGTCTGAGTCTTGGCCAGACGCTTCGATATTACTAATGTCTCTACTCTCCTCGTCTTGAGAAACCAGTCGTCTAGGACTTTGGAACAAAGACGTGGACGAGCATGATTAGAAAGTAGTCCTCGACAGTGTGTGTAGGGAGATGGTAGCCTAATCCCCACACCGGTAAGATGAGGAGGTGTGTCGGCCAGTTACGGTGTGCGAGGCGGGTTAACTAGTTGACCGTCACTCGCCCGTTCGTTCATCGCTGCTCTGCTACCACGCCCTCTTGTGTTTGCCGTTTCCGGTAGGTGCTTTGGTTCCTGCTGGTGGTTCTGTAGTAATGATTGTGATGTTGGGATGTGAGAAAGTGATGACTTCTTGGCGGTAAGTCCCGAGTGGTGAAGGACTGAAAGTTCCTGTTGTTTCCGTTACTCCTTCCAATAGTAGACCGGTCATTTACCAAAAAGGGCTTTAATTTTTACGGTATTTTCTGTTAAAATCAGGCACCCATG
Source organism: Homarus americanus (assembly GCF_018991925.1). NCBI lineage: Eukaryota > Metazoa > Arthropoda > Malacostraca > Decapoda > Nephropidae > Homarus > Homarus americanus. The sequence goes on along the minus strand of NW_024748502.1, from coordinate 3,519,499 downwards.
CTCGCTCTATCAAACACAGCATAAGAACAAAAGTGTGGCTGGATGCCAACTCTAGATTTTGACTTCAAGGAAATTCTTAAGGTCAAATGCTTCTATTTGGTCAAATCTACGTCAAGATCATTGTACAAAATGCGATGTTGTCTGTTTTTCCAGAACATACAGACAGTGATATAATGAAAAGTGATTGTGGATTTACACTTTCTGTGTGAAAACTATGATTGCAAAATGGTATTTTTCTCAAAATCGACATGGTGAGATGAATCGACATCTCCTAGCAGAGGCTGTTGTCGACAAGTTTGTCAAGAATGGCATTGTCTACATCCCGGACAACATTGCCTTGGAGCGAATGGTCCACTGTTCCTGTGATAACATTGGCGTTCTTGAAGGCCACTCTGGATGGAAAGAATACCTTCCACTTTATACATGAAACGGTGTAGCAGAGAGGTCCACTGCCACCAGAATATGATTCGGAAGAGAGGCAGATCGTGGGATCCTTGGCGATCAAGCCTAATGCCCTGCATGTATTTCAAGCTATTGATCAGACTCATTTACCATATGATCAGAGACCCTTACCCTCCTTCAGTGTAGTTAGCAAGATTGACGTAGATGGCTGTGTCAACACTGATGAAGAAAGGCCAAAGGTAAAGTTAAAAGATTTGTCTTGGATGGTCTCCCACATTCACCATGATGAAAACCTAACATATCCCGGCATGAGGAACCTTTCAATAAATTCATCAGTTTCATGGACCCACCCATTACAACAGCGATTATGCTTCAGGCCCCAGCTGATGAAAACTATACGATGACCACTGTCATAATTGGGACCACGTCGGCCAGAAACACACAACCATCACTGCTTATCAACCACTACAGCAGGGGAAAGGAGTTGGTGTGGGTCAACCTAGAATTCGAAAACGTCGTACTCATATTGGAGGGTCTACACATCAGTTTCAACCTGCCGAAAGCCATTGGGTAACACATGGAGAATGCTGGTCTCTGTTATTTGTGGGCTGAATCTGATGCGTATGCTACAAACATCATGAGACCATGATAGGCGGCAAAGCATACCATCGAGCAATAAGGGGTCCCAGGCTGACCTCTTTGGCGTATTCTGTGGCCGATGTTTAAGTCATGGCTGATGGCAAATATCACGCAGACGAGGCTAAAGTCAAGGAACTTGCCCAGCTGGTGGCCCAACAGTTTAGACAGAAAGACAGCTCAAATAGCGCCGATCTCAACACGGCAGTGGACAAGTTGTCACTGGATCTGGGTGGTGACAAATTCTAAGATCTAATGGAAGTTCTCTGGCAATACACAGTGAACCCGGACTGCACCTTGTGGTTGACATACATGTAAATGGCGGAGATCTTGTTGGGATTCATCAAGGTAGAGAGGAATGGCAACTGGAACCTGCATCTGCATCTGCACTGCTACCGTAGCTTATAATGGGTGTGTGTTCGCACATAGGGTGGTGAAATGCGTATAGTGTAGCAGCATTATGTCAGCACTGATTGCTTCCTCTCGCTTTCAGCTACCGCCGCTGGATAGCCCTCGTGACGAAAAGGGAAGCAACATGCATAAGTCTTCCCCTCCAAGTACATAGCCTCTTCATCATCAAGACTCCTGCTGTGCCTCCTCGTGGCAACACACGGTAACTGGGTGTCTCGTGGGTCCAAGCTAGACCAGCAGGGGATGTCGGAATAGCAGTGGGCCCCAGAGGGTCGGCGCATAGGCCCACTGGCATGTGGACACGTCTTAGCACTTACCAACCATTGCCCCGCGAATTAACCTTGGCAGGTATAAGGCTACGGGAATAAACCCGGAAAAAAAATCTGCAGAGGAGTTTCGCATCAGGCAAATATACTTACAGAGCTCCAACAAGACCCCCAACGGCGGTATGGGTGGAAAAGGTAACCACAATGGGAACAAAAATGGCTACACCGGCGGACAAAGGCAATGATCGTTGACAGGCTACTGAGGCGAAACCCAACAAACTGGGCTATCAGTAGTCCATTGTAACTCTCCCTCTCCGCAGACGTTGCAACACTTGCACCAGTGGATCAGGAAAAGGGAAAGCCAAGGTGTGTAGTTGCAGCCTGCGCTCCTGCCTCACCACATAAATCAACTCACGCACAACCATCATCAGCTCGTCATACCTCTCACCATCATCAAAACACCTATACCCCCAAAAGTCCAATGGCGACAGACGAGTGGCGACGCGAACAGGCAGAAATGACTGCTGGGAGTCTCTTGTCACAACTCTGCGCATAGGCGGCACAGATAAGATGGTCGTTTATGCACTGGGATCTAGGCAGCAGTGAAATCTGGTCCTGTCTGAGCGACTGAGCAACCCTTCGAGGAACCACTCTGCTCACACCACATAAAGAGGGGGATACAATAAGGTGCCCTAAACATAGCCTGCCTAAAAAGCCACCCTGACTGGGTAACCGCACTCATTAAGGTCATCCTTATGCAGTAAAAAACACAATCATAATCACAGATTAAAACAAAAACAAAGTACAGTATATAACCTCTTTTGGTCGCTACATGGAATGTCAGGACCCTTCTGGATGCTAGCACAAATGAGCATCCTGAAAGAAGAACCGACCTTGAGGCAAAAGAGCCGGCTAGGTATAACATCGCCATAACAACCATTAGTGAGTCCCGACTCCCAAACGAGTGTCAACTCACAGCACGGGGGTCTGGCTGTGGAAGGGTAAACCTGCTGTGGAGAGAAACCACATTCACGGAGTTGGCTTTGCCATCCGCCAACGCATCCTACAGAAGCTAACTGAAATGCCTATTGGGATCAACGAGCCCCTCATGACGATCGGAGTCCCACTGAATCACTCACGTCATGCATTTCTCATCAGTGCATACGCCCCAACACTTGATGCAGAGGCTGACATCAAGGGGGCCTTTTACGCCGACCTTGACAGAGTGCTAACATCTATCCCCAGAGAAGATAAGGTTGTGCTCCTTGGTGACTTTAATGCCAGAGTTGGCAGAGATGCTGACATTTGGCACGGAACTATAGGGAGAATGGACTAGGTAAGTGTAATCCGAACGGCCTACTCCTCCTCAGCAATTGTGCTGCACACAACCTCACTATCACCAATATCTTGTTTAGGCAAGCCGACAAGTTCAAGGGCTGGTGGCAACACCCACGATCCAAACACTGGCATCTCAATGACTACACCATTGTCAGAGAAAGAGATCACCGAGATGTCTTCATCACCCATGCCATGCGTGGCTCAGACCACTGCGACACTGATCATCGGCATGTCAGTGCAAAGCTCTCACTTTACGACGCCCCAAAACGGCGAAGGCAGCAAGCCTCCAGAAGAGGTTTTAACACTAAGCGTCTGGAAGAACCAGTGGTAACATATGCTTTCAGAGAGCAGCTCGAATATGGGCTGATAAGCAACCCGACAACAAACAACCGAAATCCCAGTGCCGAATGGAATATTCTCGCACTGTCATGACAAAAACCTGAAGAGAGACCCCCGGCCAGATGGAAAGAATACACCAGGACTGATTTGATGAAAATGACCCGACAATCAGTGTACTCCTCGACGATAAACGTGCTGCTTTAAATGACTGACAGAACAACCCTCAGTCTCAAACCAAAGCTGATACCTTCCACAAAAGAAAACGGCGGCCCAGTGCGAACTTCACAATCTAAGGAACAACTGATTTGAAAGCAAAGCATGTGAAACACAAAATAAAAATGCAAATCAGCACAAGATGCACGAATTCTTCAATTCCACTTAAACATTTTATGGGTCAATCACTTGTGGCGCAGCCCTTCCTTCGCTCATCCAACACTGACTCCCAAATTAAAGATCGATGAAGGTATCCTTCAGTGCTGGAAAGAGCACTACCATTCACTGCTCAACCAAAACACCAATGTGGATGTCCTGACTTTACCCAATTATCTTGTAGACCACACACTATAGTAGCACCAGAAATTTCTTACCTCGTCCATCTTGAACTCCTGGTATATGTGGCCCAACTCGTTCAAGAAGTTCATGGATGCATTCCTTGGACAGCTTATACATCCTTATGAACTCCTCCTTAGAGAGATAAGCAAAAGGATTTTGATGCTCTCTAATAACAATCCTTGGTAGCCTCACAGTAGCAGCTAGCTCTGCATACCACGATGCTACAATGCCAGCCTGAAAAACAAAACAAAATCTAATATCTATTATTTATATAATGCGGTAACTACTGTATATTAGGTAAATTACTTTTGATGATAGTTTACAAGCTTGTTGTATAGCTATTACAGAGATTTTCCTTAAGAAATTTGTCCATAGTATATTTAACTTTTGTTTATTATTGTTCCAATTAAGTTAAGATAGGACTGACACGATTTAAATCGAGTGATTGAATACACCATTAATCAATTATAGCACTTTTTTCTAACCCTGAGTTCGAACATTTCATCTAAAAATGTTTTATGTAACCGAACCTAAACTTACAAACATTGGTAGTACCTAAACACAATAGGAACAAGAATCCAGACAGTGAAATAAAGCAGGAGAATTTTTTTCCATGGTAATTATCACGTGGGTCACAGATAACGCTTGTAAACTATTACCTCAGCAATCTACCTAGTACATTCGGCTCATCTTAGATCTTTCCTATACAATATATAGGCGAATTGGAAATGCCATTACATCTATCTATCACAAACAAAAGTGCGTTACTTACCATACTTGAAGCTTTGAGAGGATGATTGTAGGAATGCAATGCTTGATAAAATTGAAGAAGGGCGATGGGGAGACGAAAAATCTTCGGAGTTGAAGGTAAAACATCACGGGGGTACACGGCGGTCTCTTAAAAATAGATACATTTCCGTCGGAACCGGTTATAAGGATATTTAAATATTTGTTTTCTTTATTATTTCATCTTAATTTTCATATATTGTATTTCAGAGACTTTTTCTATTCATTTATAACTAGTTTGAACATTCGGGATAAGTCTTTCGGGTACCTACCCACACCCGAACTTTCCAATAATATTATCGTATTACAAAATGGTTTAAAACAATGCATTGCGGCTTGGAGGGCGCTTTCAGGATACTATAAGTAACCCGAGTGTTTACAAAAATGGCTGATAGATAACTTACACCTATATGTGTACATTACCCTTTTGTCAATCCAACTACATGTAGATTAGGCTGCTCAAAATTTAACGCAAAGTATGAGATCCTAATAAAATATTTCAGAGAATTAATGGAAATTTCTTCTGGATGTTTGGTTGTACTAACACACAGTTGAAACGTAAAAAAACAATACGGTACTCCTCAAACATTTTCCTTTCTCGTTATAGAAATTCTTACGCAGTTTTAGATATTCGTTCTTATACAGGTTTATAAATAATCTCTAAAATTTATTGATTTTTTTACCTGTACAGTATATACACGTCCTTCCCTCAGTCTATAAACAACTTCTCCCTCAGTCTGTAAACAAACGCTCTCTCAGTCTATAAACAACTTCTCCATCAGTCTATAAGCAAACGCTCTCTCAGTTTATAAAAAAACTCTCCCTCAGTCTACAAACAAACTCTCCCTTAGTCTATAAACATATTTCTCTCTGAGGTTATAAACAACGACCTGACCCTTAACCAGCCTCCCTCCTTCCATAGTGCCCCATAAACTCTCTCCTCTCTCACCCTCATTAATTGTCGTCCTCTCTGAACAGTATGACTTGCCCGTCGACTTCAATTTCATTAACAAATTAAGCCCCTAAAACCGGGGACAAATATTTGATTTTGTCCTCGAGTTCTTTCCTGTTACTTTAAAAATTGTCTTTGTAAAATTATTCAGTAGTGTACCGCCGTAAAACTCGTCAATTTCACCAGAGCCAGGGCCTTAAATCACCGTCTCTTCAAATAGTTTTGCCAAGAAATGGAAGCGAAATGTGAAGTTCTTCACTACTATACAAAAGTTAGCTGGCTTTCCAGAGGACGATTCTTCAAACGCTTGATTATTCTTCGGCCACACCTTTTCATTTTTTCTTTTTTTTTATGAGAGAAAAGGAAACCCCAATATCAGAACAATTTGACAGGGAGTTCATTCATGGCGTGGCTTACTTGGCTGATATTTCGGGCCATATAAATGAAGTACGACTAGATCTTTCCATTCAAGATCCTTTAGTCACCATCATGGATGCTGCTGAAAACTACGAGCTTTTTTGATCAACCAGCCACTCTGGAAGATAAGATTGGAAGCGGACAACTATGTGAACTTTCCATTGTTGGAAGAAGTGCTTCTACAGACTGCAGTTGAAAGTGACAAAGCCTTGTCAGTTTCTCTGTAGGCAGAAATCTAAAAACACCTGGAAACACTGCAGAACTCTTTCGAAGGCTACTTCAGCTCAGACGACTTTAAAATATAAACGTGGACTCGTAATCCTTTCCTTGCTGACCTGAACAGTATCAATGATGCAAACTTTGCCAAAGATGACCTCAATGACTGGAAGACAAAGAAAATGATGCGACATGAATTTAATTCGAAGAGTCTTGGAGAATCTTGGTGATTTTGACACAAGCCTACCCTCGTCTGTTTACTACTACATACCATGTGACTCAGGAGGATTTTCAATACTTGTTGCCATCAAAACGAAAAGTCGAAATCGACTTCTTATTGAAGCCAAACAACAACAGCGATAGTATTTAAAATTACTTTTGGGCAGGATTAATTTTTTTTTTTTTTTTTGGCACAATTTTGAGTTTATTAAATTATTCAGGAAATGGCCATTAATTTTTTCATGAAAAAAAAAAACGAGAGTGAGAGAGACAAGTCTCTGGTTTCTTTTTTTTTCTTTTTTTTTATTGTTAGGCATATTTCTTTTTTATATATTTTATATTATGTTTGTGTAAAGGAAAGCAATTTCCAAAGCAATAAACCTTAATGATAACACTGGGGAACAAAATTCAACTTTTTGTCAGTTGCATACATTTTGAAACCTGTTTCTGGGTAAATTGAGGTCACTGATTTCAAATATGGCACCGGTTTTTTTCTATCGGGTCTAGTTTTGTTACGGTGAGTTACCTACCATTTACTACTATATATAGTTAGACTACCATATACTACTGCTAAAAATCTAAACCAGCACACAGAGAGGAATTACCAAACACGTAGAATTAATTTTTAATTACTTTTATTTACCTTGACAAGCATATTTTGGATTCATCAGTTGCTTTTGTGAACTATGCCAGATTTATTCAGGCACAAACTTGCGTTTAATGGACCGTCTTGAATATCGCCTCTCAGTGCAGTCTCGCTGAATGCTCCAGCAATAGTCCGCCATCATGTGAATGTCCCAGCGACCTTGATACCTGTCTTCCATGACTTTGATATCCTGGTGAAAGCGTTCACCTTGCTCATCACTCACGTCCCCCAAGTTTGCCGGAAACAGTTCAAGATGACTGTTCAGGAAATGCATCTTAATGCTCATGTTGCAACCTAACACATGGAAACTTTCCATCAAAGATTCAACGAGCTTTTTATAGTCCTCTGATTTCCTGTTTCCAAGAAAGTTCCTTACAACAGAAACGAATGCTCCCCATGCATTTCTCTCAACATCAGTCATGGATTGAGTGAAGGCTTGGTCTTTAATCAGCGTCCTAATTTGAGGGCCGTCGAAAATACCTGCTTTGAGTTTTTCTAGCGTTAAACCAGGGAACACTTCACACAGATACTTAAAACAGTCACTGTCAGTATCGAGCGCCTTGACAAACTGTTTCATAAGGCCCAGCTTGATGTGAAGGGGCGGGAAAACAATTTTTTCATGTTCCACTAGGGGTTCATAAGTGATGTTCTTTTCCCCAACATTGAGGCTTTCCCTAACTGGCCATTCCTATTGAATCCAGTGTCTGTCTTTGGCTCTGCTGTCCCAGAGGCAGATAAAGCAAGGAAATTTTGTATACCCACCTTGCTGTCCTAGCAAAAAATTGACCATTTTTAGATCAACACAGATGATCCATTTGTGTTCTTCATATTTGAGTAGCTCCAAAACCGTTTTGATGTGTTCATATTTTTCTTTCAGGTGTACTGAGTGTCCTATGGGTATTGCGCCAAAGATGTTGCCTATATGTAATAAAACACACTTCAGACTCCGCTTAGAGCTATCTATAAAGAGGCGCCACTCTTTCGGATCATAACCTGGAGCTCCCATCGCGGTGACTAATCCAGAAATATCACAACAGTAGACGAAGTCAAATTTAGAATCAAAGAACTGTAAGAAGTTCTTTTCTCTGTTGCGAAAGAATGTTACCTTTGTGTCTATTTTCAGCAAGTTTTTATCTTTTAACCGTAAAGCCAGCAATTCTGACAGCTTTTTAGACAGACCCAGATCTCGAACTAAGTCATTGAGTTCTGCTTGGCTAAATGTTTGCGGTTCTGTTGATATGCCTGCAAAATCTGAGTCACTATTTCTGTTAGTTGACTCCTCTGTGACCTCAGTGTCATATTCACTGTCAGATTCAACGGAAGCAAGTTGAGTGCTTATTACCTCCCTTTGCTATTTTCAGAATCTGTGACCTGATATGTAAATTGCCGCGTAGCATCAAAACTAGACCTGATCTGCACAAACGAATGCCATTTTCAGAATCTGTGACCTCAAATCTACCAGAATCAAGTGTCAGAACTCATGCAACCGAAAGTGTGTTCCCCAGTGATTAATAAATAAATTAATTAATTAATTCCCCCGAGTGTCAATGCCGTTCTGGTAAGGCGGCGTCTGCCAAGGACTGCTTTCAGTGATAGTGATAGATTTTTTTTTCTGATTTATCATTCAAGTAATTAATTCCAATTCTTCGAGTTTATGATTTTTGTTAGCATATTGACAGTCTGGGCATTTCTTTGAGCTTGTCAGTGTCAAAAGAATAAGGCTATTGAAAGAAAACTGTTCAAATCTTATTTAACATCCTTGACTTTTTTTTTATTGAAACAAGGTGCAAAATGTCAAACCACAATTTTGTGTGCATGTTTGTGCGCAATTTTCTGTGGAGGGGGGCCCGTAGTTTTCATCAGATTATCAAAGGGGTCCGTGACCCCAGTAAAGGTTAAGAATCCTTGCCTGGTCAGATGACTTCCAGTCTTAATTGGCTCCAGTCTGAATGGACTACGCTCTCATTGGGTCTCTCATTGGAACGAATTAGGGTTGGAATCTATTAGGGCTGGGGCTCAATTGCTCTATAACCTTCCATCCCAATGTTCAGTAGACTGTACACACCCACACTAAACCCGATAAAAAGTTATATTACAACAGTCAGACTGAATCCACTCCTTACGCATTGTATATTCACAAACACTTCTCCCCAACCTGCATTAGAGGGCTAGAACTTAATAACATAACGTTTACCTAAGACATGAACAATTAATTGACCTGAACTCCACAAGTAGGTAGTAGGCCGTAGGCAGCTATCAAGCAGGGAGGTACTACCCCCTGGGAAGATATTAGAAGCATTATGTATCGTCTAATGGTAGACCCTGCTGCCATATGGCATCACAAAAAAATTGTGACCAAGACCCAGGTTGCTCATGTGACTTTCTGCCTCATTTACACACAATTGCAGGATCTTAATTGTTCCTCTTACTTTGACAACACAACATACATATACTATTTTTTTTAATTAGTGTTGTTATTGTTATTATCATTATTATTTTATTATGTGATTTTTAATTGTGCATTTTATTATAAATTTAATTTACTATGGATTATTATTATTATTAATATTTCTATTAATATTATTATTATTATTATTTCTATTAATATTATTATTATTATTATTATTATTATTATTATTATTATTATTATTATTATTATTATTATTATTATTATTATTATTATTATTATTATTATTATTATTATTTTATTTATTTTTTTTTTTATTATTATTATTATTATTATTATTATTATTATTATTATTATTATTATTATTATTATTGTTATACTTTCGCTCTCCAGGCCCCGATGTGGGTAAGCGACCTGAGCCCTGGTGGGCTAATGCCTGAAAAGAAAAAAGTTCGCCTTTCTGAGCATTTAGATTGGTCTCCCTCTCCTTGCCTACGTATGCAAGAGCTGTGTAAATGTCCCTGTTACTCATAGGACCTCACCCTCCGAACATTATAAAGTATATCTACACGAACCCCACCCCCTCTCTGTTCACAAAAACAGCCCCTTCCCTAAGCCACAGAAATCGCCTTCCTCCTGAGCCCATAAACAGCACTCTGAGCCCTATAAATACCACCTAAGCCTCATCAACAGTTAACCTTGAGCCTCCTAAACAGCCTCCTTGAACCCCATGAATTACCTCCCTGAGCCCCACAAGCAGCCCAATGCGCCCCGCAAACAGCCCCCTGAGTCCCACAAACAGCCCCCTGAGCTCAATCAACAGCCACCAGAGCCCCATAAACAACCCCCATAAGCCCTATAAACAGCCCCCCTGAGCCCCATAAACTGCTTTTTTTTTATTTTTTACGGGGAATAGTCCAACCTGGCACAGGTCATCGACCTAGGAAGCGAAAAAATAAGAGGAAAAAGAAATTAAAGATAGAGAATAAAAAGATTATATCAATCTACACAACGAAGATGCGGGAAAACCAGCTTTTTAAAGTGAGACAGATTGTATGAGTATGGAAACACAGAAGAAGGCAGAGCATTCCGCAGTTTGGCTGTGTGAGGAAAGAAGGGTGTACTATAACTGGTTATTCTAGTATGACCGACAGCCACAGAGAAACTGTGGGCACCGCAGGCAAGACAAGTGTTTCGAGCCGACGGCATTGCTGGCGGTACAGAGGATGCGAAATCCACCGAACAGAGAGTAACTAAAGGAGGAGAGTCAATAAGACGAAATGCCTTTGATTCCACCCCATCTTATAGTTGTACAGAAGAAGAGCCACCCCAGATATGAGAGCAGTACTCCGAGTTAGGACGATTGAATCGCTTATAAAATTGAATCAACTGCTCAGAGGTGAAGTATGTATGGCATCTGTCCAGCATTCCTAGATTTCGGGAGGCGGCCCCCTGAGCCCCATCAACAGCCCCCCAATGCCCATAAACAGCCCCTGAGACTCCAAAGCCCCATAAACATTCTCTCTGAGTTCAATAATCAGCCACCCCTAAACCCCATCAACATCCCTCATGAGCCCCATCAACAGCGCTCCTGAGCCCCATAAACAGCTTCAAGGAACCCGATAAACAGTCCCTTGGCCCAAAAATATCTCCTCCCTGAGCCCCAAAACAGCTACCTTACTGAGCCCCCAAAATAGCTACCTCATTCATCCTCAAAAACATCCCCTCTCTGAGTCCCACAACCAACCCCCAAGTTGAGAGTGGAGCTCTTCCAGCATCGGAATGGCGGTTGGCTCTTACGGCACCAATCAAGAGCCGGTCATGGCGACTTTCTGATTGACTGGCAGCAGATCATCCGCCTGCTCGAGTCTACTGATTGTTCCCTCCACTCTGGCCAGCCTCGTTCACTTCATAGTATTAAATTGTTTATCCTTCTCTTAGAAACCTATTTTCTTTATTTGATGTTCATATCTTATTATGTAGTGCCATATAGCATTATCGTCTTAAAAGTTGTATTGATTCCAAACATCTTTAATTGATGCCTTCACTATGGTCGAATTCAAAATATAGTAATGTTACATTAAAATGAGAGAAAATGTTCCACTAATGTAGAATATATGACCAAATACAAGCCAGACGACAGTGTTCGGAAGCAAGAGACGTGTGACGTAGTCCTCAAATATTATCAAATTTTAATAAAGGAATGTAAGAATCACATAATGCACTATTTCTGTTGAATACTTATCAAAATGGCATCAGCACCAGTCTAGGCAGTCTAGTGTTGATATGGTCTAGTACTCTAGATTCTAGAGTATTCTTTCATATAGCTGCAGCCTGGTTTGCTGGTGCACAAAATCACATACATATAGATTTACATGCACGAGAGAGTCTACATTACCACTAACTTTTCTCAACAACTAATTTTAAGTTTAGCTTACCTGCAGAGAAAAACAGTTTTCAAGATGAAAGTACGGGGTTATGTGGAGTCAGGATAGTAGAGGGTTTCAAGGTTGTACTAGATGATTCCTGCTATGTTTGGACAGTGAAACAAAAATTATATAATAAAAGGTAAAGGAGATCTATGAGGGAGAAGTAAAATCCTGCATTTTTTCAGCATTGCTTCAACAGGTGTGCCTTTCATGAAGTAAGTGTGACCTGGCAACACAACTTGGTGATCCTGGGTGTGTTGTTGTTGTTGTTGTTGCTGCTGCTGTAGTGCTATAGTAAAAGTAGCCTCCTATCCCTCCCAACTTAATGATCCTTGGTGTTTTATTGTTTTAGTAAGAATGACCTCCTGTTCCCACAGGTTACCGCTGATCCTGGGCGTGGTATTCGGCGTAGCTGTGGCCTTCGTTGTCATCGTGGTTGTCTCCTGCTTCCATTGTTCCTGCTGCCTCCTCTACAAGAAACGACAACCCACTAACGGAGGTGGGTGTCTTCGTTTTGTTTCTGTTTTGAATAAGTTACTGTTTGAGTTTTCCTTAAAAAAAATGCTCAAATATGTTTTCTATCATTCGTAAGATTTGTAAAAACTCCCACATGATTATGTTGTTTTTCAAAAGCAGTAAGCCAAGAACATCTCCTTTGCTCATCACAGGAAATCTCGCTTACATTCAAGACAAAGTCTTCCAACTCTTAATGTTTTCTTGCGCATTTATGATTTAACTGAAGACTGTTATATCTTAAGACAAAATTGTGCTGGTTTTAATAAATTTCTTACCCCATATTATCCAAAAATATTCAGAAAGCAACGCTAAGATCCCTGGCTCAATCCTGCAGTTGACTTTTATTGGTCTATGTTTTACAAACTTAAAGGATAAGTGTTTTATATGTTAAATTTTCTGCGAATATCTCGAGTTTATTGCTTCAAGTCGTCCCCCCCCCCCCCCCCCACCTTATCCCTCATCTCAGACCTTCCTCTTCCCCGACCCTCACCCTTTTCAGATCCTATTCCACTGTCCTTCCTTTCTTCCTTCACCCTCCTTCTCTTCTTCTGACTGTCCTTTTCCCCTAATAATTCACACTCCCCTTTGTCATTTTTATACCTTATCCTTAACTTTTTCACTTACTTCCTCCTAATCTATTCTCATCTTTTCTTATTTGATCCTTTCTTCTCTTTCTATATTTCTTATTCAATCCACAGTTTTTCAATTTCTGCCAAAAAAATTCTCACTTTTCCCCGCGTACTCACTTCACTTTTACTATCTTCACCCCTCACTCCAACCAGCTTCCTACTCCTGTTTCCTCCTTCTCTCCCTGCGACGTTCTTCCTTCTCCCCTAATTTGAGCGTGCTACAGCTCTTGCGAATTTTATTCATCTGTACTTTCTCTTCCTCCTCTGAGATAACGCTTCCTTTTTTTATTCCGCTGCTTTCTCTACCATTCTCTACTCTTCTACCTCAGTTTTCTGCTCTGCCGCCGCAATCGTCCTCTTGTTTCCTCTGTCAGTGACCTTTCTCATATCTCTTTAGCTTACTTGGCGTCCGTTTTTTCTTTTTGTTTTCTTTTTTTTGAGAGACAAAGGTTGGGAGGGAAAGAAGAATTTGGGACAGGGAAAATGAAGTAGACAAATAAAAATAAATACATTCATACATGTAGAGTGTACAGATTGATGGTGTATTTTCTTTTCCATGTTTCTGAGTGGTTTTTCGAATTTATTTTTCTGGAGCCTTAGTTATATACCCACAAACTGTGTGTTTAGTGATACTCTACATTGGTTTAAAAAAAATAGCTGAGCTGGCCTAATTGATATTCATTTTATATAGTGATGGGAGGTTAGTGTTTCCCTCTGGGATCGGAAGGTGTCTGAGGGAACCATATGAGCTCCATATTTCTTGTATCTTCCAGTTATTGAGTGTGTCTGTAATACGACTTCTTTGTATTTTATTTATGCCGTATCTTCTTAGATGTTTTCTAAAGCATGTGTCAGCTGGTTTAGCGTTAAGTCATAGATTATTTGTCCAGTATTTTCGTCGGAAGAGATTTCTCATTTGTGACGAAACACAGTGCCTGGTTTTGTATTCTCTGCATCATGAGCATGATTAATTTGAAAGCCAAGTAGAACATAAGAACATAAGAAAATAAGGAGTGCAATAGGCGGTTGGCCTGTGCATGGCAACTCCTTTCGAGAGTTACTACCACTCTCTATCATCCATGAATCTGTCTAGCCTCCTTTTAAAACTCTCCAGCGTTCCAGCACTTACTACAAAGTTTCTAAGCTTGTTCCACTCGTCCACCACCCTATTTGTGAACCAGTTCCTTCTTATCTCCCTCCTAAGCCTAAACTTATCCAACTTAAATCCGTTGCTACGAGTCCTATCCTGCTCGGATATTATAAGAACTTTATCTATATTACCATTATTGATTCCTTTCACCCACTTAAATACTTCTATCATCTCTCCCCGTACTCTTCGTCTTTCTAGGGGATGCAAGTTTAGTTTCTTTAACCTATCTTGATATGGAAGGTTTCTAAGTCCCGGAATCATTTTCGTCATTCTTCGCTGCACCGAATCCAGTGAATTGATATCCATTCTATAATGGCACCAGAACTGAACCGCATAATCGAGGTGCGGCCTGACTAACGCAAGATATAGTTGCAATAAGACCTCTGCACTCTTATTACTTACACTTCTAGATATAAAACCCAATACTCTGTTTGCCATATTTCGAACATTAGGTTGATGTTGTTCAGGCTGTATACGTTGACCGTATATGTTCTACCAATATTAAGTACGCTGCACTTGCTGGTGTTGAATTTCATCTTCCATTTCTCTGACCACTTCTGCAGTTTATTTAAATCCTCCTGTAGCGCATTTGCATCCTGCCCTGAATTAATCTGCAGCCCTATTTCGGTGTCATCCGCAAACTTGCTTATGTCACTGCTGATCCCAGTATCTAGATCGTTTATATAGATTATGAACAAGAGTGGGCCCAATACTGACCCCCTGGGGAACCCCACTGGTTAAACAGCCCACTAAGATTTAACACCATCTACGCTGACCCTCTGTGTTCTATCGGTGAGCCACGATTTTATCCAATAAAAAACTTTCCCCGCGATACCATGAGCCTTAACTTTTCTCAGAAGCCTCTGATGTGGTACTCTGTCAAACGCTTTGCTAAAGTCTAAGTAAATAATATCGTAATTATCGTCATTATCTACTTCCTCGAAGACTTTCCTAAAAAAACGTCAGCAGATTTGTTAGACAAGATTTTCCCTTTGTAAACCCATGTTGAGAGTCGTAGATTAATTTGCTTCTCTCTAAATGCGATCGAATGCGTATTGCTATAATTGATTCAAGAAATTTCCCCACTACTGACGTCAAACTAATCGGCCGGTAATTTGACGCTGATGCTCTGTCTTCCTTTTTGAATATGGGTACTACATTTGCCTGTTTCCACAAGTCTGGCACAACTCCCGTGTCTAATGATTTTGTAAATAAATTTACGAGGGGTCCGCTAATCTGTACCTTACACTCTTTCAAAACTCGAGGAAAAATTTCATCCGGCCCTGGGGATTTTGTCTTCTTTAATTTATTTATATTCTTAAGGGACATCCTCTTTTCTGATAGTGATATTCTTTAATTTATCTTGTTCATTTCCCCTAAATATCAGTTCCACCTCTGGAATTTCCTCGTGAATTTCTTCTGAGAATACTGATAAAAAGTAGCTGTTCAATGCTTTGCTTATTTCCTTACTGTCATCGATCACTGCGCCGCTCCCTGAATTTAAAGGCCCAACTTTGTCCTTGACCTTTGTCCTATATACTTAGAAAAATCCCTTGGGATTCGCCTTGGATTCTCTCGCTATCCTGACTTCGTAGTCTCTCTTTGCCTTTCTTACATTTTTCTTAACATTCCTAGATAGTTCATTATACCTATTTCTGAACTGCTCCTCGCCTCCCTTTAATTTCTTATAAATTCCTTTCTTTATTCTTATGTCATGTTTAAGTTTTCTGGTCATCCACCTTGGTTCATTCTTATTTGACCTAATTTTTCTGTATGGTATATTTTGTTTTTGTGCTTCACATAGTATACTAGTGAATATATTATAGTCATGATCAATTCTTGTGTCATCTGTGACCTCACCCGTTCCTACTGGGGACTGACCTGACTGTTCCCAGGCACCCTCACCTAGGTACCTTCTTAACGCCTGATAAGTCGCCAATCGAAAGTTTGGGACTCTGACCATATTGTCATGGTTTTTCGTTACAAAATTTAGGGTGAACCTGATTTCTCTGTGATCGGTGTTCCCTAGTTCTTCCCCTACTGTGATATCTCTGATAATACTTTCTTTATTTGTCAATACTAGGTCTAATATATTGTTACCTCTTGTAGGTTCTGTAATTAGTTGTTTAAAAAAATTTTCCTGTACTGCGTCTAGGAAGTCTTCAGATTCATAGTCACCTACGATGTTGTCCCAGTCAATATTTCTGAAGTTGTTCTATCTTGCTGCCCTACTCATTTCCTGCCATATGGGCTGAGATGCTTCTTTCCCAAGACTTGGGGCCTGTAAATCACTCCCATAATTAGTTTTCTCTCCTTCCGCAATTTCTACCCATACAGACTCGGTTCCAATTTCACCCTTTATTGAATTATTAATACAACATTTTTATGTATCCCTAACGAAGAGTGCGACACCTTCCCCCTTCATACCTTCCCGGTCCTTGTGAAAAAGATTGTGCCCTTCTATGTGGTACTCTGATAAAAAGTTCTTGCTCTCCAGGTTCATCCAAGTTTCGGTGATTGCTATGACGTCTATATTCTTGATACATACAACCGCTCTCAGCAAGTCTATTTTATTTCTAACGCTCCTACTGTTTGTATAGTATACATTTAAACCTACCCTTACCTGGTCTTGTTTTACCCCTTGTCCTGAGTAACCACTTTTACTCCCCAGGACCTGCTTGTTTTTTGACTCCCACTTACCCCGACCTCTCCTACTGGCGAAACCCCCCTTTTGAGTGACAATTTCACGCTCCAAGGATACAGACAACGTCTTTACCCCCGCGCGAGACAAATGTACTCCGTCACGACCGTACAGGTAGTCGTTGCCATAGAATGGTTGCCGGTTATCAATGAATGCCCATTGCTTGCACAATGTTTTTCCAGTCGGCAATTTATAGCGATTGCCCTGGATAGCCATTCACGACCAACTCCTCTTCTAGGCAAGACACCACATACTATCGGGATCCGTCCCCTATCTCTGACCTTCCCCAGCGCCTCCCTATACCTCTTGAAAAGTTTCTCACTCCTAACTTTTCCTATGTCGTTACCTCCGACACTTAGACACATTACTGGATTGGTAACCTCCCCTGACAAAACCCTATCTATCCTCTGAGCTATGTCCCCTATCCCAGCCCCAGGAAAACACACCCTAGTCCTATGTTTCCTATCTCTTGCACAAAAAGTCCTATCTAAGAACCTCACCTGGCTGTCCCCAACTACCACGACGTTACCACTGGGCAGGGTCTGAACAACTGCCCCTTTCTCTCCTGGCACCACACCGTCCTGCCTCTTCTCTTCCTCGTCCTGCCTCTTCTCCTCGTCCTGCCTCTTGTCCTCCTCGCCAGCTTCCTCCAACACTTGGTAGGGGTTACTGCACTCCACACCCTGGTGAGCTTTCCTGAGTCTCACCCTAGTCCCCTTGGAAGCAACCACTCTCCACGCCTGTTTCTCCTTCGTAGGTGTCCTGCTAGGCAGGACACCTACCTGAAGGAGTTCAGTCCTGAGGGTTTCGTTCTCCCCCTTTAACACGTCCATCTCTCTCCTCAACTGCTCCATCTGACTTTACAAAGTAGCCAGGTTCTTTACACACCGTCCCTCTTCCCCCACAACACAACGATCCACGGCGGCTATTTCCTCTGGTGACTAACACGAACACTTAGGGGCAATTCCTTCTCCAAGCTAGGTCAGGTAAGGTCTGAAGCTAGGTCAGGTAGTTCAAAATTGAGAAATCTATTGACTTAACAAAATGTAGTTTTAATTTTCCGGATAGTGCAAGAACCTGAAAACTTTTATTATTCTATCAGTGATATTTTTCCCTGCGCCATTCCTTTATATAGAGGGTTTACCATACAGTATACAATATCAATCAGTCATAGGAATAATCACCAGTTAAGCTTTAAAAAGTATATAACTGACGTTTCTGCCAAATAGGAATAACTTTCTCTTATTATTGATATAACTTAATGGTAATTAATTTGCATATGGTAAAATATCATATAAGTCATCGTTTACCATCATAAGAAATCCAAATTTTGCCTAAGGGTTAGGTGATCGATGGAGATCCCTTTTTACAGGGCGGTGACGTATATCAGCTGTCAGTATTCTGTTAAGTAACATAGTTTATTGTCGCAATATTTAGGGTTAACTCCTAGAATTATGTGTTTCATAAGGAAAATTTCGTATCTTCTTAGCAATGATGGACCGTTGTTTCTATATTTAAGCATAAATACTGTTTTGGGCTATGTTGTTATTGTCATTTCTACGTGACGCTTCACTTAACGTAACTTGATATTGTGTGACCACTGGTCTATGTTGTTACACACCCGACTTCCCCAGTATATTCTGAGTTAAGCAGGTAAATGGACACACAAACATACACACACACACACACACACACACACACACACACACACACGCACACACACACACACACACACACACAAATTATATATTACAGTATAAGGTTTGCTACATTTAGTAAACATGATATTAGCATCACTCCTCATCTTTCATTAGTAGCTTCACCCACTCATATTGATAAACATCCTCCGTTACACCTAGTGTGTCGAGTCTTGTCCCATATCATTCTGATTCGTTACCAGATCCACTTTATGTGTTGGGTCGGTGGAGAGATTCGGCACACCGACACGCCGTCAAGTAAGAGTGGAACGGCTTGCTCACTCTACAGCCTGGCTGTATCACGAATTCCTGACCCCGACTTACATACTATCTACTGAGATAACAAAGAAAAGAAATTACATGATATAGTAATGACTAGTAACAATGTAAATAAACAATAGGTAAACTAAAATCTAATAGGTCCCCTGGTCCCGAAGATAAATAGTCAGAGTATTAAAGGAATGTATTGAAGAAATTAATTTGCCCTGAGTTAACGTTTAACATGTTAATAAAATTGGTTGTAGTACAAGAATCCGGGAAGATTGTGAATGTGATACTAATTAAAAAAAAATGGAGAGACATCGCGATCCTCTAACTACCGTCCAATCAGCCTAACATAAATTGTGGGAAAATTACTGGAAGCAAATTGAGGAATGAGTCTCACAAATCTATAAACATTATTTTAAATTGTTTTCAAATTAGTGGATGACAGACTAGATTAAGACAAGGTTTACCTTGACTTCAGCAAAACCTTCGACATGGTCCCCCATAAGAGAATACGTAAATGGGGGCTCACGAAATTGGGTAGTATGTTCTAAATTTGAATAGGGCGAAGCTAAAGAAGAGGAAACAAAGAGTTAGCATTAATGACACCAAAACCGATTGGGTTACATCACTGCTGGAGTACCCCAAGGCTCAGTACTTGAACAATTGCAATTTATTATTCACATTAACAACATAGATATAGGCGTAGACAGCAATATAAGAAAATTTGTTGACTTCACTAAAATAGAATTTGTGATCAAATTAGACGAGGCTCTCCGCAATACTACAGAGAGACCAAAAAAAAAAAAAACTTTTCTCGTGGTCTAAAAAGTGCAAGATGAAATTTAATGTGGAAATAAGTATAATACTTAACCTAGGAAATGATCAAGGGATACAAATAAGTAGGGTAACAAGATGCTTGGATTAAATGTCGAGGTATTTTAGTTATGATACTCGCGAAATTATCCATAAATTATATCCCGCGTATATGAAACCTCGCTTGGAATATGTAGTTCTGAGCATTCAGAGGAGGATGGCAAGGCAAATCCTTGAGTATGGTCAAATATTTGCACTCCCTCAAGAGACTCGTAGTGTGAGGGGGCGGTATGATCGAGGTACATAAATTGAAATGAGGGATAAAGAAAGGTAACAAAAGTTGTTAAACTATCTGACCATTTAACAATGTTCATAAAATACACAAAATTAGATCTAGGCAGGAAATAGGAGAGCACTGATTTGGGGATAGATTTGTGGATAAGAGGAACGAATTACCACACACACACACACACACACACACACACACACACACACACACACATACATACACACACACACACACACACTGTTACTTTACGGTCACTCGGAATCGAGAATGAGGATCATCCACCTATACAATGATATGAGTTATTAAGGATGTCACCTTCGTTGGAGAGTTCTGAGGTGACTGAAAAGGCCGATACGGTACCGGCAGGGTCGTTCACTGATGTTGGGCGTGTGGAGGGCTACATCTAGTGCTGGAGAGGCGGCGGCAGCGTCTTTCCGGAGTTGGAGCTTGTCTGCCTAGGTATGCAGTCGGGCTAACTCGAAATTTTTGAAAAATTCTTGTTTGGTGGTCCTCCAAGAGTATAGACTAATCGTCTCCCTGGTGAGGAGGCCGATTTGGCAATTTTTCAAGTTTGTCTTAAAAACTATCCATATACCTTTTCAGTTGCCTGCCAGTGTTACGTTTACTATTCGTTAAGTGACTGTAAGGTAACTGCTTTGTGAGTCTACTGTCGTCCATGTGGGTAATATGGCCACTTCAGCCTAGTTGTTCATGGATAATGGTAGCCTCGATGCTACTATATGTGTTAGCGAGAATACTGACATTTGTTCTCTTGTCTTCACAACGAACTCGGAGGATGGAACGTAAACTACGTTGGTGAAAGTTTTCAAATGCCTTGATGTGCCTCCTGTATGTGACCCATATCTCGTTGCCATATAGGAGGGTGGGAAGGACCACTGCTCGATATATGTGCAACTTTGTAGATAATTTCAGCTCACTACAGCTGAAGACATGGGTACGGAGTCTGCCAAAGACTTGAGATGCACATTTGATCCGATATTGGATCTCTTCATCGATGTCTGTAGTGGTGGACAAATGGGAGCCGAGATACTGAAAGTGGTTAACATTAGAGAGGGTAGTATAATTAAGTTGGATGGATGGTGGAAGTGTGGCTGAATCAGGGGCAGATTGAAAGGAAATCTGATGTCCTACGTACATTCACCTCAAGACCGAAGTGTGCATGCGCATCTGCGTAGGTGTTCAGGATCTCCTGTAGGTCGCGCTCAGTGTGAACGAAAAGGGTGAGGTCGTCTGCATTCTGAAGTTCAGTAATGGAAGCTGCCACCACCTTTGCTCCTGCCTGGAGTCGTCATATGCTGAACAGACCCTTCATCCAATACTCGATATCCACTCAATGTCTGTCATGGAATTGCCTCACAATGGCGATGAATTTTGGTGGGCAGCTAAAACAGCTGAAGGTCCGCCAGAGGGTTTCCCTGTTGACCGAGTTGAAGGCCTTGGTTAGGTCTATGAAGGCCATGTACAGGTCAAGATGCTGTGCTCTGCACTTCCCCTGTATCTGTCGGGCAGCAAAGTTCATTTTAGTGGTGCCACATGGTGGGTTAAAGCCACATTGAGATTCTGGGAGGAAGTTTTCCACCTAAGGAAGGAGTCTGTTTTGGAGGATTTGTGCGATAATCTTGACAGCTATGGACAGCAGCGAGATCCCACGGTAGTTACCACAGTCTGACCGGTTTCCCTTGTTCTTATAAATATTGATGATGGAGGCATCTTTAAAAGCTTGGGGGATTTCCTCCTTTTCTCATATATTCTCCAGGAGAGAGTGGAGATGGCTGGCAAGCAGGTGTCCTCTTGCTTTATACACCTCGGCTGGGAATCCACCAGGCACTTTGGCTTGGTTATTTTTCATTTGTGTGAAGGCAGTAGCTACCTCATCCAGGGATGGAGGATAGCTGAGGTGGGTCAGCTCTGGATGCTGGGGGACCTGCTGGGTAGTCAGGACATCCGCATCGGTGTTTCGGTTGAGCAGCGAATGGTAGTGTTTTTGTTGTTGTTTTTTCCAGCACTGAATGACGCCTTTTTCTTTTTTATTTATGGAATATCCATCGGTTGAGTGAAGTAGGGGAGCACCATAAATGGTTGGCCCGATGGCCCATAAATTGTTTAAATGGAATTAAAAATATCGCGCATCTTGAGTTGATCTCCAAGTTTTGTGTTTCACATGCCTTATTTTTAAACCAGTCGTTCTTTAGATTGTGAAGTTGGCGTTGGTCTACCACTTTCTTCTTGCAGGAGGTATCAGCTGAGGGTTGGTCTGCCAGTCAGTTAAAGCAGCACGTTTATCATCGATGACTACATTGATTTCTGGGTCATTTTCGTCAAATCAGTCCCGGTGTATTCCTTCGATCTGGCTGAGGGGGTGTCTGCAGGTTTTGTCATGACAGTGTCAAACATATCCCATTCGGCACTGGAATTTCGGTTGATTGTCATCTGGTCGTTTATCAGCCCATGTTCGAGCTGCTCTCTGAAAGCATGCACTACCACTGGATCCTCCAGAACGCTTAGTGTTAAATCCTCTTCTGGAAGCTTGCTGCCTTCGCTGTTTTGAGGAGACATGATGTGAGAGCTTGGCTCTGACGAGCTGATAATCAGTGTACAGTGGTCTAAGCCATGCATGGCTCGGGTGATAAGGACATCTCGGAGTTCCCTTTCTTTGACAATGATGTAGTAAATGAGATGCCAGTGTTTGGATCGTGGGTGTTTTCTCGAACCCTTGAACTTGTCGGCCTGATTAAACAAGGTATTGATAATAGTGAGGTTGTGTGCAGCACACTTGCTGGGAGGGGTAGGCCGTTGGGATTAAACTTGCTTTGTCCATTTCTCCCTAAGGTTCCCTGCTAAATGTCAGCATCTTTAGCACCTCTGGCATTGAAGTCAACTAGGAGTGCAGGTTAGCACTCTGTCAAGGTCGGCGTAAAAGGCCTCCATGATATCATCTCCTGCATCCAGTGTTTGGGCGTATGGACGGATGAAGAAGGTATGAAGTCAGTGATTCAGTGGGACTCGGAGCGTAATGGGGTGTTCGTTGATCCCATCATGCATTTCAATTAGCCTATGTGGGATGCATTGGCTGATGGCAAAGCCAATTTCATAAATCCGGTTTCTCTCTGCAGCAGGCTTACCCTTCCAGAAAACGGTATTGCCAGACCCCTGCTCAGTGAGTCGATCCTCGTCTGGGAGCCGAAACTCACTAGTGGCTGTTATGTCGATGTTATTCCTAGCCAGCTCTTTTTCCATAAGGGCAGTTCCTCTTTCAGGATGCTCATTTGTGCCAGTATCCAGAAGGGTCAAGACATTCCTTACAGCAACCATAGAAGGTTGTTTAGTATGTTTTTGTTTTGATTTGTGATTATAGTTGGGTTTTAGACTGCATAAGGATGACCTTACTGGGTTCGGTTGCCCAGTCAAGTTGGTTCTTTAGGCAGTCTATGTTTTGGGCATCTCTTCTAGCCCTCTTTCCGTGTGGGGTGAGCAGAGTGGCTCTTCGAGAGGGCTGCTCTGTCGCACAGACAGGTCTGGATTGTACTGCTGTCTAGATCCCAGTGAATAAACGACTATCTTATCTATGCTACCCATGTGCAGAGTTGTGACTAGAGACTCCCGGCAGTCATCTCAGCCTGTCCCCTTCGCCACTCGTCTGTCGGCAAAGGTCTTTTGTGGGTATAAGGGTGTTGGTGATAATGACAAGTATGATGAGCTGGATGACGGCTGCACATGAGCTGTTATATGTGGCAAAGCAGAAGCTTAGGCTGCAAGTACACATCTTGGCTCTCTCCTTTCCTGATCCAGTGGTGCAAGTGTTACAACGACTGGGGAGAGGGAGAGTTGCAATGGACTGCCAATACCCCAGTCTGTTGAGTTTTGTTTTGTTTTAGTAGCCTGTACATAATGCATTGCCTTCGTCCGCCGGTATAGTCGTTGGGTTCCCATGTCGGTCACCTCTTCCGCTTATACTGTCGTTGGAGTCTTACTGGAGCTCTGTAAGCATGGCTGCCTGATGCGGAGCTCCACCGTAGATTTTTCAATCTTGGTTTACTCCCAATGCCTTATACTGACCAAGGTTAATTAGCAAGGCAGTGGAGCAGTGGTTGTTAGGCACCAGGTCGTGTCCACATACCAGTGGGACTATGCGCCGTCCCTCTGGGATCCACGTAGCACCCAGTTACCGTGTATTGGAACGAGGAGGCACAGCAGGAGTCTTGACGGTGAAGAGGCTGTGTACAGGCAGGGGAGGACTTATGCAAATTGCTTCCCTGCTCGCCACGAGAGCTAGCCAGCAGCGGTAGCTGATAGCGAGAGGAAGCAAGCAGTGTATGTACCTTAACACTAAAAAAATGTTGCCACACTAGACGCATTACACTACCCTGTGCGTGCGCACACACACACACACACACACACACACACACACACACACACACACACACACACACACACACATACACACACACATATATATATATATATATATATATATATATATATATATATATATATATATATATATATATATATATATATATATATATATATATATATATATATATATATATACTGTATATATGAGTGTGTGTGTGTGTGTTTAACTAGTTAGACTCTTTGAGTTGCTTCGAAAACAATCATGCCTGTAAGTAGCGCTTCTGCTACTCTGGCTTAAGAATGGCGATTATTGTTTCAATTTGTCTCGCCTAACTCACCTCTCGTTCTTTCACCCCAACCCCTTGGTCCTCTACCCCCCCCCAACCATCTGTCCCCTGCCTCCAACCCTTGGTCCCTTGCCTCCAACATTCGTTCCTACCTCAAACTCTCAGTCCCATGCCTCTAACCCTCAGTCCCCTGCCTCCAACTCTCAGTCCCCTGCCTCCAACTCTCAGTCCCCTGCTTCTAACCCTCACTTCCCTGCCTCCAACCCTCCGTCCTCTGTCTTCATCCGTTAGTTCCCTACTTCCATCATTCAGTCACTTACCTCCATCTACCAGTTCTCTGCCTCCAACCCTCAGTCCCCTACTTCCAACTGTCAGACCCCCCTGCCTCCATCCCTCAATCCCCTGCCTGTATCCCTTTGTACCCTACCTCCAACCCTCAGTCCCCTGCCTCCAACCTTCGTTTCTCTACCTCCAACTGTCCGTTCCCTGCCTCCAACCCTCAGTCCCCTGTCTTCATCCTTCAGTTCCCTACCTCAAACGCCCAGTCATCTATCTCCAACTCCCAGTCCATTGCCTCCAACCCTCGTTTCCCTACTTCCAACTGTCGGTTCCCTCAGTCCCCGGCCTCTAACCCTTAGTACACTACCTCTAACTCTCAGTTCCCTGCCTCTAACCCTTAGTACACTACCTTCAACTCTCATTCCCCTGCCTCCAACCCTCAGTCCCCTGCCTCGATCCCTCAGCCACATGCCTCCAACCCTTAGTCCCCTGCCTCCAACTCTTAGTCCCCTACCTCCAACCTTCAGTCCCATGCCTCCAACCCTCAGTTCTTTGCCCCCTGCCTTTGTTTAGTCCTTGTTTCATTAGTCTTATTATCTTTAGCCATACCCTCCCTCACAGGAATCCATCTTTCTCCGTTCTTCTTCAAATCTTGTTTCTTCCCTATAGCCGAGAGATAAAGAAATATGGGTTTGATTTTCAGTGTCTTGGCCCATAACAGAACCAGAAAGTCGGGTATCTAAACCATGTCTATTGACTGAAACTTCAGGTACTCTGAGACAATACTCCTCGAAATCCAAAACAAAAATATTTATTCCCAGAGGTGATGCTGTAATATCAGAACCAATTATTATTTTAGCTAGATTTTAACTTCCATAAAACCCTTAACTATTTCATAATAAAATAAAATAAAGAGTATTTCTTGATAATGTAAATAAACTGAGCACTAAGTGAATATAAAAAGTGTTGCGTACAGAAATTATGGACACATTAATGAAATTACAAGCCACTCAACATCTGGTACAGTAAAATATGATGCCAAGTACATAACAGGTATTTTAAACTTTTGACACAGTTAATGCATAGTGGTGCAAGTATAATACGGAGGTTTGAGATGTATACAACTATTTTTGGGAACACAGAGCCCCTGCTCTTCACATTTTCTCTGTACCTCAGACACCTAATTTTGCTAAATGGAATCTCACTCCATGACTCTGGCTGGCTTAAATGTTTCCAACACTCAATTCTGCCTAAGTAACCTCGTTCCATGACTGCTTCCCAGACATGATAAACATTGGTTAAAGTTCCCATTAAGTTTTTTCTTTACTGATTACTAAAAATTTATGTTCATTGAAAACGTGGAAATTTTTTTCCCGTTCTTCTATCTGAGGGTTGGCTCTAAGCGTTTACAGGCTGTTTTTACCAATCCTCTAAGGTTTTATAACTCTCTGGAGACCTAGTTTTTAATTTAATTCATCAACCCTATTCTCTTCCTTCCTCTGGCCCTCCTAATCCTCAACTTTCCCATTAATATTTTTGTTATTAGCCCCCTCATCTCTAATTATATGACCAAAATATCTCATTTTCTTCTTAACATTTCAAGAATTTCTCTTGAACTTTTTGCTAATCTTAGTACTTCTTATTTAATTTTCCAGTCAGTGTAGCTTATTCGCCTATATAGGCGAATAAGCTACACTGACTGACCCTATAACACAACATTTCAACGGCCTTCAACCTCTTTCCGGTTTATGTTGAAAGTGTCTACTCTTCTGACCCCATTCATCAGTCTTTGCCAAGTAAAGCCTTTCATCAGCATTTTATTGAAATTGAAGTTAATGTCCATTTTCATTAGGTCCTTTAGATTATTTAATACTGTTTTTGCTTGCCCGATTCTTGATTTGATTTTTTCCGTACATCTGCCATTACAGCTAATGCTACTTCCCAAATACATAAAATTCTCCAATTGTTTAAGTTCCCTGTTGCCTAACATAATTTTTCTTTTAGGATCTATTTTCAATTTTGAAACATCCATTACTTTAGTGTTTACAACAATAACTCTTAAACCATATTTTCCCACTAATCTGTTAACGAGTTTTTGTATTGCCTTTCATTATCTATGATGAGAGCAGTTGCATCTGCATAGCATTTATTTGATATTACTTTTATTCCTTAATTGTCACGTTTAACTTCTCAATAATTCCTAATATATAATATACAATCTTGGAGATAAAATACAAACTTGTCTTACTACCTGTCTAAGTGTGAACCAATTAGTAAGTTCATTACTTCCTAACACTGCCAGCAAAGATTCGTTAAAATTTTAATATTTCCTTCATTAATTACTTTTTTCTAAGATCTCTATAAGCTTATTGAGTATATCCATATCAGAAGCTTTTTCAAAGTCAACAAACAAGATGTACAAATATTTTTGGACCTCTTTAGCCCTTTCACTGAAAAATGCTCAACCAAATATAGCTTCTCTAGTTCTTTTTACCTTTGTAGATCCATTTTGCTCTTCAGATAACTCACTTTAGATTCAAAACTTTATTTTACTTAAAATTATGTTGAATAAAACTTTACAGGCATTACTTATTAATCTTATTGTTATAAAATGGGTCCACTAATGCTTCTGACTTTTTAGGTAATAATACAAATATTGTTTTCTTTGTTTTTAAAATCACAGGGAAGGTCTCCTTTGAAGTATATAGAATTACATATTTTTGTCAGACATTATATCACATTCTTGCCCATTTGTTTCATAAATTATGTTGGAAGCTGATCAACCGCACAAGCTTTATCATATTTCAATTTACTCACAGCTGCCCTTACTTCTGTTTCCAGACTTGGTATTTCGATCTTTATTTCCTTTTCGTTTCTTACCTCTACTCTATCTTTATCAATGTATAGCTCTTCTATGTGCTGTGCCCATTTGCCTTTTAGTTCTGCCTCAAACAGGATCTTATTGTTTTTGCTTTAAGTAATCCCACACAATTTATTTCCTTTTTCTTGGATCATATGTTTAATCTTTCTAAGAATTCCCTTATAATTATGCCTCAGAATCAGATGATATACATATATATGTGTATATATATATATATATATATATATATATATATATATATATATATATATATATATATATATATATATATATATATATATATATATATATATATTTATATGTAACCGGTCGGAAATCTCTCACTTGGGGATTTTGATTATAGTGGATGGTAATGCAGTGGAAGCGCCCCTTTAAAAAAAAACGATTCAGCACAAACACAATTAACTTAAAACTATTCTCCGTGACCCGTGAAAAGTTAGCACCTGTGATTGGGGTGAATGAGACAAGCACTATAAAATTTGACACTTCTATTCCCTCCAACACTACAACCACAATCAATAATTAATGGTACACCAACTTTAGCGCACTTCTTAACCTGGCTTAAAACACTACACTGGGGAACAAAGGTTATACATGATATAAAAAATAGGTAAAAATATTAAATGCCTTATGAGCACTACTAAGGTAACAGTGCTACTTACACCAGAATCCCTTAGTGACACATAAACATTAGAAAACAATAGCATCAAATTATTAAGAAATGTTGCTTACACACATGAACAGGCCTTAAAGGCATTCAACAAAATAATATCAGTCACTGAGAGAATGGTATAAAAAATATTAAGAACTTATTAACTCCACCATGAACAGGCCTTAAGGGCATTCAACAAAATAATATCAGTCACTGAGAAATGGTATAAAAAATATTAAGAAAATATGAACTACATACATGGATCAATCATTGCCTGTCTGGGATGACCCACAACTACTACAATCCTAACTGCCCAATAACCCGAAAGGTGTAACTACTAGCCTGCCAAGGAGGCCGGCATTTACAAGAAACCAGAGAAAATCACTCATGACCCATTAGGCAGGCTGGTGCTCCGCGGTTTTTTGTCAGTACTTTCTCTAGAATCTCAGGAGTCATGAATGTTTTTCTCCACCAATACCCGTAAAACATGCTTCTTAATCTCACACATAGGTTCCAAATGCACCCGTATTTTCAAGGCACTAACAAGCCCTTCACAACTCTGGACAGAAATTCTAGCATCTCACGTGTGAAAATCAACCATGAGGGGCGCTGTTTTCACACCTGGTCTTGGGAAATTCTACACACACCTTACCACCATTTCCCGTAACATGCATCACACAAACTCAGAACACACCCACACTGGGGAGATAAAATGTCTCTAAGTACCCACTAGACTCCTGGTCTCAGTGTGTGACCGTTCATTCACTCAGACTGCCTCAGTTTTACGCTCAGAACATCCATGAACCAGAAGAGAGAGAGGGCCAGTCAGCCAATGAAACCTGCCCAGCTGAGGGGGGTTCTATTTTCCCGTTAGTAGGAGTTTTTACTAAACTGACTGAAGATATGTGGTATTGTGAATTATGGTGGGGGAGAACTGGTGACCCCAAATGATCGTCAACCGAGGGCGGACGCTGGTCCCACTTAGTTAGTTGTCAGGAACACTCGTTCCTTCGGGCTGTCCCAGTTAAAACTTCGCTAACCAGTGGTCAACACAGACAGCTCACTCCACTCCACCCCTCAAACTGCTCAACTCGACCGCGTGGGCTCTACAGAATCCCTGCGATAAACCCTCTGTTAGCTATTGTTAACTTCTTCTCCGACCTATCTAAACCTTGTCTGCATCATCACTACAGATCGGTAAAGTAGTTTCTGACATTCTCCTGCGGAAACACAGACAAACAGACAGACTTCTTCGTTTTATATAGATAGATTGTCTAATCATCACGACATATAATAACACCACCCATCATCACTACATATAACAACAACCATCATCATTACATATAACATCATCCATCATCACTATATATAACATCATCCATCATCACTATATATAACATCATCCATCATCACTACATATAACACCATTCATCATCACTACATATAACACCATCCATCATCACTACAGATCAGTAAAGTAGTTTCTGAGATTTTAGTGCGGACACACAAACAAACACACCACACACAAACAGACATACTTCTTTGCTTTATATACTGTAGATAGATAGATCATCACTACATATATCACCACCCATCATCACTACATATAGCATCACGTTAGAATCGCGTTAGTTGTTGGTTGCATCCCACTCTAAGGCGGCTCGTTTTTATTCCTGTAGACGTTTGCTTTCGTGTTGGATGTCTGTCCGTAGCTCTCTGTACAGGTCCCTCAGCTCTTGCGTCCACCCGCTGATACTGGCTAACTGTCTCACGTGATCGTTCTGGACACTAAGCTGCCTCAGCTGAGGACTAGTCTGAAGGTGGGGAATGGTCCTGTGGTCGTGGTCCAGATGTTGCTGCTGCTCGCCTCCGTTATCACATTAATGAACTGTACCATTGCTCGACCGCGTCTTCGATGTCATTGGGGCTGCCCCCTTCCAAGTTCCTCCTCTGCTTGAGACTTAAAGACTCCTTGAAGGAGTCCCAGTCTGCCTGTCCGAAATTTGACCTGATTTTGGTGGGGATTATAATGGAGCTGGATGCTCTCGTCACGAAGACTGGTAGGTGGTCGCTGGTACAGATGGGTCCGGCGCGGTAACGTGCCTGTTCAGGACGGCCTCGTTGTTAGAGATGATTATGTCTGGTGTTGTGGGCACGCGAGAGTTATGTCGGGAAATCTGGTCAGAGGTTTTTTTTTTTTTTTAACGGGGATTAGCCCACCCGGGCACAAGTCACTGACCCACATCAGGGCCTTGGGGGCGAAGATATTATAATAATAGTGATAATAATAATAATAATAATAATAATAATAATAATAATAATAATAATAATAATAATAATAATAATAATAATAATAATAATAATAATAATAATAATAATTAATAATAATAATAATAATAATGATAATAATAATAATAATAATATAATAATAATAATAATAATAATAATAATAATAACAACTATTATTATTATAATAATTAATAAAATTAATAACAAAATAATAAAAATAAAATAAATAATAAAAATAATAATAACCATAAAAAATACAAAACGAAAAAAATTAATCAAGAATGAGATACGATATGTACATTATGTATTTTGTGTTGTCAAAGTAAGAAAAACAATTGAGACCCTACAATTGCGTGTAAATGAGGCGGAAAGTCAGCTCAGCAACCTAGGACTTGGTCACAATTTTTGTGATGCCATATGGCAGCAGGGTCTATCATTAGACAACACATTATGCTTCCAATATCTTCCCAGGCGGTAGTGCCTCCCTGTTTGATAGCTGCCTACTACCTACTACCTACTACTACCTAATGCCGCTTTCCTTTGCTGGGGTCCTCATTACCGTGTCCGAGTATGGCATGGCGCACATTTAATTCCCATGTGATGTATGTCAGTTTTTTGTGGCGCAGCAGCTGGTTGAAGGCGTGTTCGAGTAAGTAAAGACGTCTAGGAGGTAGGTACATCGTGCATATGATAACGGGTCCTCTGGCGGTCTCCATCTTCACTTTAGAACTGAATCCTCGAAGCCCAGCAACAATCTGTGACTCAGCCGTAACCAGACGGCCACAGCGACACCGTCGCTCAGCTCACCTGTCATGTTCCTTTGGGATATAGCGTTGTCAAAATTCTTCACCTTTCATACTTTATGCCGGTACTATTTAGCAGAATAATGTCTGGGTCTAATTGATAGTATAGGTTAGACAATTCGTTGCATCTACTAAAAAGTTCCAGTGTAGGACATTATGTAGGACAATTTCCATCTTGCTAACGACTGTCATTTCGGATACTGTAGCTTGGGTGTCACTTGAGGTGCTTGCTCGAATTTTGTCATTATTGGGGGCCACAACTTTTTAGCAAAACCTTCGAAAATCTACCTATCAGTTATGGCAAGCCCTCAAACTTTCTATCAGCCGTGTACAGGGAGATGTTCAGGTCCTGGACCTGCATGGCAAAGTCATTGAATGGCGCCACAGCTCGAAGGTCTCGTTTCTGTGTGGAGTAAGCCACCATCACCCAGTCGCAACCACACTGGCTATAGTTGCAGTTCGATGGTCGTTGTCGCCGCTAGGATTCCATGACTTAGAGTCAAGGAGATTTATGTTGTCGCTGGCCATGTCGAGTCTACGATTATGCTGATTTTGGCCTGAACCAGGGAGGTCGTCATCCGCGTCTGGCGCGGGTTGAAGTCGTCGTGAAGTCGTTGTGTGGGTTGCTATCTTCTTGATTTGTTTTGAGGAGATGTCGCTTATTTCGACAGGTCCAATGTTGTTCTTGGATGAACCATGTTCATGTTATACCCTGTAGATATATTAATAATTATTTTCTTATTTAATATAATAATTAGCTGGAGTCTCTCTCTCTCTCTCTCTCTCTCTTCCTGACCTCCGGTCTCCGTGTATTGACAGGTCCACTCTACCAGATGCACTGTTCCTCTACAGCATCGGGTGTGGCCAACATGTACAGCTTCTCCGGCACCACTACGCCCTCCGAGACTCCCAGATCACTTTCCAGGTCAGTATCACCAGGGCATGTCAAAAGTGAACCTCTGATTCATACCTAGACAACTGTGAGTCAGTGTCTTCACTCTAGGTAAGTGTGATATCTGGAAGACGAAAACAAGAAATATTGTGTCAGTGTGAAGCTTTCAATAATGACTAAGTGAACAGAATTTTTACCTTATGACTTGGTCAGCAAAACTTCATAATTCCATGGCAAGGTCTATAAAAGATTTTAAGTTCTCACTCATATCACTACTATATCACTACGGAGTCAAAACATGTTAATTTAAGTAAATCTGAACATCTTGTTGATGATCACACAGACTGGTCAAGATCAGGCGCCACCTGTGACTTATCACTGTCCCCAAGTTGAAGTTATAATTTTGTTTAGAAATATCGTATTTCATGGGTGTGGCAGCCGAGTGGATAGAGCACTCATCTCCTGACCCAAAGGCTACCTTTTTGAATCCTATGGCCAGTCACCAGGTGGGATGTCCCCAGTCGTCCTAGTTGCAGAATGAACATTTAACTTTACAGCTGTAGCAGTGCCGGCCATGCTGACTCCATGTGTATCGATGAATTAATCATCAATGTGTTGTATCCATACCACCCCTAACTGGCCATATTTCACTAGGTAGTGATGTATTTCATAGTTGCCCGTCCCTTTGGACTCTACAGTATATGTATAATTTTCAATCATCCACCCTCTTTCCTGTCCGCTGAATTTTCTAGGTACTAAAATATGTCTTATTTTACTGTATATTTATTTCCTAGGTTTTTATTTATTTTACTGTTTATTATTATCAGTGAAGCACCCACTTATTTTGTGTTAAACGAAATGTAGAAGGAAGTGAACCTCGCTAGTCTGGGCGTCTGGTGTAGAGGTCTGAGAGCTCTTTAATTCTCTGCTCTCCTCTGGCTAATAATGGGTATGCACGAAAATTGCTTAACTAGCCAGACTGGGAGCTCTTCTCATTCCTAGCTTCGCTAGTGCCATGTTAACATATATTCTGATTAGTTTTATAATAATTATATAACTTGTTTTTATCTGTGATTTTTATAATTTTTTTTTATCGTAACTTAATTTAACATAACCCAACCTGATTGGAAAAACGGCGATCATGACGGTAGTCTGGTTAGGATATGGTATTACTATTGATTGCTCAAACCTTCCTACTGAGGTATATACACTATCTCCCACCATCCTATGGAACTATAAAATCTATCCCCCACCTTCCTATGGAGATATAGTGTACCGGTCATGGATAGTTGAAAATCCACCTGGTAATAATTTAATGTAACTTTGTGGTGGAGAATTATAAGAGTTTGTAATCATCACCACTGTTACATTTTGAATCTGATGAAGCCTGGTCGCTGCTCTGCTGACTTCACTCCTTGTTTTATTGATTGTACATATTACTTGCTGTTACTGTAGTATCCCTAGGAGTAATAAGTATTCTATGTTTGTGTTTGTCTCAGAGTGTTAATGCTCAAAGTGAACACTTAAAACCTTTTTACATTTATTATAAAAATATGGTTATATCTTGTCAGAAATTGTTGGACTGGTTTGCTGATTAAACAAAACACGGCTATGAGAAAATATATTCGGCTCAGGGCTAGAGCCATAAGTCACACATCTGATAGGTGTGAGGTACAATCTAAATCTGGCTTGAACGCCGGTAACTTAAATGCTAACTCTAAAAGTTTATTGGTTCGTGGTGAAGATTTGAAGGCCATTTGAAATGTTACAAGAAGTGATGAGATAAGCAATGAATGCCTGTGTGCAAAATGACAGGATAAGGTGAAATATGAATCTTCGCCCTTATTCTGTTTAATCTGGATAGTGTACAGTATATAATGATAACATGTACTTGGCCCACATTTATACAAGTACTGTCCGTCTATATGCTGATAGAGATATATAGAAATTATCTCTCACCTTCCTATGTAGGTATGAGCACTATCTCCCAACATCTTGTTGCAGTTTCCAGTTACCTGTGGAATCACTAATTAGAGGTTAACTGGAAGTTGCATTCATAAATGTTTATGGGTTAAGTTTTCAAACCCAAGTGGTCTTTTCTCCATTAATTAAGAAAATAACTATTGTACAATGACTGGGATATCACCATATTTAACGCTATGAACTGTGAGCGTTAATAAGCGATGAAACTTGAGCATAAACTAGCTTCTTAAAGCACACGTCTCAGTGGCTCAGATATGGGAGTCGAACTGGCGATAGCCAGCAACTTAATTGATGACTCTGTGGTCAAGGTGTGAGGGCATAGGAAAGTTACCGTGGGTGATGTAATTATTTAAACCTAATGTATGTAACCCACATTTATACAAGTATTACTGTCTGTTAGACAGGGGCTAATACATTACTCGGCCACCACCCTCCGAGTTCACCGGAGGAGTAAACTAACCACATAGTACAACATAATACCTATGGATGTCTATCAATGTTATAAAAGATAAAATGTACTGTAGCCTAACTGAGGAATCTACAATCGGGGGTTGATAGTCTAAATTCCTAGCCTTAAATGCCTTATGTAACAGGACTGTAACTTGTACAATTGCAACTTTCGAAATGACGTGTCTGTAATATCAAAACATACAATAAATTGATAAAATGAGTCTGAAAGTTGGTAGAACATAACTGGGAATCACAAAAACCCATATACAAATAATATCTTCAAATTAAGGGGTTTGTGTTTCATTGAGATAAGAAAAAGGGGGTTAAATTGACAGAAACTTGATTGTGTTTGCTGGGAACAATACTAACATTTAAGGAATAAAGATATCTGATCTGAAGTTAAATCAAATTAAAGGAAAATAATACAAGATGGGCTGGCAAGATTATGACGGCACTACTGCTGATGAATTCATAATAGTCTGAAGCCATATAATAAAATAATAACCTTGAACTACGAAGTACTTACCACCATCCTGACATAGTAAAAAGACACAGGACTGGTCAGGAAAAAAATCACACACTATGAAGATGTGCATGAAACACAATATTCGTGGACCTAGGAGTATAAACACATTGCGTAAGCACTGTGTGAGCAGCCGTTTGTATGAGTGCCAGTTTGCTTATTTCTTCTGCAACAGGAATAAACATATGAACAAAAGAATGGAGAAAATTGCAGCAAGCCTATTGGCCCATACTGTCCAGTCCCATTTACACCCAACCCCTGTCGCTCATATATCCATCCAACCTATGTTTGAAGCTATCTAGCGTGTTCGAGTTAATGGTGATGTTTGGTAATTTTTTCCACTCATCTACTACTCTATTTCCAAACCAATGTTTACCTATCTCACACCTAAATCAAAATTTGTCTAATATAAAACCATTTCTACGAGTTCGCTCCTGGTTGGATAGTTGAGTACCTTTGTTATAGCACCTTTGTTTAGCCCTGACTTCCATTTATACACCTCGATCATATCGCCCCTTACTCTGCTACTCTCGAGGGAGTGCAAATTACGATGCTTTAACCTGTCTCTGTACTCAAGGTTCCTCATGCCCGGAATTAGTCTTGTCATTCTCCTCTGAATTTTTTCTAGGGATTCTATATTCATTCCATAGTATGGTGACCAGAAATGAACTGCATAATCCAATTGAGGTCTCACAAGTGTAAGATATACTTTTAGAATAGCCTCGCTAGTCTTATAACTAACACTCCTTTGTATGAACCCAAGTACTCTGTTAGCCTTGCTTCGAGCAAACACACATTGCTTTCTTGGTTTAAGATTCCTACTTATCATTGCTCCTAAAAATTTTTCACAGTCGGATTTCTCTATAACGTGAATGCAGAGGCTGGACATACATACAGATATAGATATGACGATTTACACTGAGATATCATAACCTTAGAATCAGCCATTGCTAAAACAAATGAGAAGTGATCAGGCACTACTAATGTTCAGTTAGTTTATCGAGGGTCACAAGTGTGTCATAACCTACAGTATATTAGGAAAGGTTCCATTTGTCATGCGGTGAAAACATTGGACTGTAAATTACAAGAGAAGTATAATATGCAGTAGCATTGCTTCTAGTTAAAGGAGAAAAAGATCCCAGAATTGTGGCATACAAAATAGAGGTTAAATGAAGAGTGTGTACTAGCAAGAGGTGGACATCCACGCGTCATAAGCCCGTGTTTATTAAAGCAGCAATGAGCTTGTCATTGGTAATAATGATCTTCAATCAGATTGTCATTAGTCTTAATGTTCTTCAATGAACTTGTCACTGGTATTAATGTTTTTCTTTGAGCTTGTCACTGGTTTTAATTTAGAAATTGTAGATAAAAAAAATTCATTATTGGTTTGCAGAGCGTAATTTTAAACGATAATCATTAGATAAAGCTGGTGTACTTGATGTGTTTGCGGTTTGAGCAGATGTGTCCGGGATATCGTTGACATTCCTATGTAGGAACTCTAGGTGTACCCTTTTAAGTCTGGCCGCATGTGCTACATCTGAGATTTGTGTTTGGCTCCAATTTTTTTTAATGTGTAGCCCCCTTTCCCTTGCAATAATCAGGGATGGACCTAAAAATTTTAGCGAAAGTTGGGAGATTCGCTCAGGTTCTCTAACCATGATAGAGTCGCTTATTTATAGTGTTGTAGGCTTAGCCTGTTTGTGTTTCTTGTAATTCATTTCAGAGTGTGACGCTGCTAAATGTGTCTGCACTTGACCATGGATGTCTGTGAAGACGCTGATTTGCTAAGTAGCGAAATCGTCCGTACTGAAGACAGAGTGAGATTTGCCTGGAAGTATGTCATAAGGTATAACATTTGTCTGTGCCATAAACAGTATATTTGGGTGATTTGCCCGTGAATGGAGCTATTGATCGACCCGCTGATAGAGGTTGCGACATGAAGTAAATCCATCCTACCATGCATTGTGCATTGGATTTACAAGATAACGAAGAATCTCAAGGATTTTACGATTGGTTCTTTCAAAAAGGCTATTTGCCTGTGGATGAAAAGCTGTGATGAAGCTTTGTTGGGCACTCATCGAGGAGGCTTGATTTGTAGATTGCTCGCTGTGATAATTGATTTGTAGAGTGCTTGTTGTGGAGGCTTGATTTGTAGGATGCTATATTGCAGACATATTTTTGCTAAAAGTTGATTCTTGAACTCTAATCCGTTGTCAGAGAGAAGAACCTTGGGCGTAGTAACAGGGCATATGAGATGCATAACAAGGGCGTGAGCCACAGATTCCGTTGATTTATCCTGCAGTGAGACTTAAATCACAAATCTGGAGAAATGATCGACACACTTCAGTACGTACAGAGATCCTTGGTGATTCCTCAGAAGTTGTAACAAGTCACTGGTGACTGTGCCAAACGGAAGTTCCGTTGTAGGGTATTCCATCACTAGAGCAGGTGGAAAAGTAGTACCTTGCGCTGTGCACAGGATGAAAATTTAGTAATGTGTTGCACTATGTATTTTTTTTCGTATATTCCAATAATATATATATATATATATATATATATATATATATATATATATATATATATATATATATATATATATATATATATATATATATATATATATATATATATATATATAATATTCCGATTTTGCAAAGCATGTGTCGAGGATTGCCTGTTTGGGTACACTCGGAAACCATACTCTCTAGCCCACCTGGGTCGGTGCTGGAGGTTAGTACAGTGTCCTTTCTGGACGGGGGCCCACTCTAACTATCACGAGGCAACACACGCACGAACACACACAGTCATAGTACGGCTGTATAGATGACATTATGTATAAATATTGTATATGGCATTTTATACTCTGCATTATCTTCATTATATATGAACACGAAGAAAAATTACCATAGGTTGTAGTTACGAAAGTATGAATGGAAATAAACACTTCCAAACCACCCAGTGAGTCCACACAACGTTTACAGCGCTGTGTGTGTGTGTGCCAGACCACGATGCTTCCACCACACCCCATCATTCGCGTAACTATATGAAAAATCGTGTTTAATTTAACTACATATTTCAAAAACCTTAAATTACATGTGGATCAGTCACTCCTCATTTGACAGACTTACAGTATAGTGTAATACTTTGACCATCCGACCTGGGCACATGGAGGCCCACGGTAACTCTCACGGGGCAACATACGCACGAACACACAAGTTATGATATGAACCCTTCCAGGCTTCACTATCATTATCATGTTATGTTCATCGTGCTCTGTATCTTGGTAACTAGTCATAGTATTAATACATGACAGTTTTATTAGTATAATATTGTTACTTTTACCCTTCAGTTATTGTTGCAAATCATGGACAGGAAGGATTCATAAAATGTAATATCAAGTGTATGGTTCGCTCAAAGCCACCCCAAGTCTTACAACGCGTCACACAAAGTTACACTGTCTGTGTGTGTGTGTGTGTGTTCTGTAACATTATGCTTCATCCTTAGTAGGTAAGATGTTTCGTAAAGAGGTTTCTCCCATTCGTCATTGTGAGCATCGTCCCAGAGCACATTGTTTCCATCAAAACCATGGTTCATCCTTATTTCCCTTCTTCCGTGTAACTATATCCATATGGCTGAGTGCTTGCTTTTCTTTTCATTATTTACCAAAATAATGTGGATCAATTAATCGTTATTTAACACATACATGCACTTAGAGCATCAAGATTGTTTTGTAGGCATGACTATTGGTTAATTGAAACCCCCAAAATATTTTTCACATTTATTATGCATAAACATTGCAAACATATCTATGTGATTATTATAGTATGTAGCATATAATTAATGTCTGGACAGATTCCCAAGAGTTATGCATATTAATGCATAGATTTTGTAAGCATATTTATGTGAAGTGACGTAAAACCACATAGTAAAATACCTGGACAAATTCCCGAGAGTTAGGAAACGAAGTCTATGTGGCCCCAACGAGGTTACACCAGAGAGCTAAGTACCCCCCACCCCCTACAAGGCACCGTCGTGGGCGGAGATTTAATTCTTGACCACAGATTAATACCGTGTCCAACCTCCATCTGCTGCCATAACTTCATGCAATCTGGTGGGCATGGAATCTACCAGATTGCTGCAGATGTTGGCCTCCTCCTTATTCCCTCCCACACATTATGTGCGTGTCTCCTCACTGCCTCACTCGTTTTCTCCTCAACATCCCATTCAACAACCATATGCGCCCATAGATTTTCTATTGGATTACAATCTGCTGCTTTAGGGGGCCAGTCCAATAGAGTAATCTGCGGGTGCCCCTCAAACCAACGCTTGACTGCCTGACTTGTATGTATTGGACTGCGGTCTTGCACCATACATATAGGCTGTGGGTCTGGAATGGCATATGAGTTGCTGGGAGGATGGGTAGCAGTCCTGTTGAACTGGCAGGTAGACAAAATAGAAAACTCACATCCAAACTGTAAGAAAACCCATGGACAATGAGACATTAGTAAAATATACTAGGTCATTTTAGCGCGTGCACACGCATTATATACAGACCTATTGGTCCTTGCGAGGTTGGGTCATCGCGTGCCGCGGTCTGTAGTTCCTCAAGGGCCTGATCGCTGTCGGGTGGCGACACTGAGGCCTGGGTGCTAGCGAGGGACTGTACGGCCTGCAAAGTGACGATGTTGATGACGGAGAAACCGGCCTCGGTGCTGAGCATCTGGTCTTCAGGTGTCGGGCGGCTGACCGGGGAGTGGGAGAGGGCATCCGTGATGCACAACTCTTTACCTGCGCGCCAAGCCGCGGTGTAGACGAAGGCCAAAATCTTCTCCTTCAGGCGCTGGAGGCGGGGGTTCTCGATGGCGTCCAGGGAATAGTGATTAAGAATGGAGACTAAAGGCCTGTGGTCTGTGATGAGGTCGAAGTGCTGTAGGCCAATCAAGTAAAACTTGCACTTCGATAAGGCCCATACCACTGCCAGCAGCTCCAGCTCGATGGTAGCAAAGCGAGACTCAGCATCGGTGAGGAAGCGAGAGCCACACTGTATGAGCCGGTGCTTCCCTCCACCGTGATCCTGGAGAAGGGCGTAACCAACCCCGTACAGGCGCGAGGCGTCTGTCTGGAGGACGGTGGGGAGCGCTGGGTCGAAAGTAACGAAGATAGGTGGACTTGACAGGGCCTCCTTCACCTTATGAATGGCGAGGTCGTGGTCAGGGGTCCACGTGAAAGTCCTCTTGGGGCTCATTAGGGGGCGGAGAGGCCCGGCAGCGGCGGAGATGTCAGGAAAAAATTCTGCCAGCTGGTTCACCAGGCTCATGAAAGACCTGAGATCCGTAAGGTTGACAGGTTTGGCAATTTCCGCTATGGTGCGAGCTTTCTCCGGGTCCGCAGCAATGCCATCCCTTGAGAGTCGGTAGCCGCAGAAAGACACTGCAGGTGCGGCCAAGACGAACTTCTCGGCATTCAGAGTGATGCCGTGTGTCCTGCACCTGGTCAGTACCTCGTCGATGCGGCGAAGATGCGTCAGGTAGTCGTCATCGTAGAGGAGGACGTCATCCACTACCTTCACGCAGTTGGTCACGCCTTGAAGTGACATGTCACCACGGAGACAGAAGGCGTCCCCCGTAGCAGCGAACCCCATAGGGCCACGGCAGTAGCGGAAGCGTCCGTAAGGCGTGATAAAAGTGGTCAGTGGCTGATCCTCCTTCAGTGGGATCTGCCAGTAACCACAGAGGGCGTCCATCGTCGAGAAGTGCTGTACCTTCGGATCCACACTCCGTATAGCTGCAAAAGGTGTGGGTGAAGGGTGGGCGGGACGGGACACCTGGCTGTTAAGCTTAGACAAGTCGGTAGTAATTCGCACTCCACCATTAGTCTTAGCCACAGCGACTAGAGGGTGGCACCAAGGGGATGGGTCGTCACCAACGGGTATGATGACACCCTGGGCCACCATGGAATCCAGTTCCTTCTTGACTGAATCCCTGAAGGCGAGAGGGATCAACCGGGGAGTGTGTATGGCAAACGGCTGTGCATCTTCCCGCAGGTGTATCCTCATAGGCGGACCCGCCATAGCCTTCAGTGGCGCGGTCCGTAGGGCCTCCTTCGTCACCAGCACTTTCGAGTACTCTTTCAGGAAGTAGGCCCTTGCGGCTGAAGGAGACGTCTCGCTGTGAAGAGGAAGCGGCGTGACTTGGGTGGAGGCGGGGCGGGAGTGGACACGGGTTCTGGGCAGCTCTGTGCGGCAGCTGCGTCGCTCGTTGACCCAACAAGGGTGTAGCGAGAGTAGGCTGCACGTCCATCCATCCGTGACACGACCTGTCGCCGTAGGTAATCTCCGCTTGAAAGGATCCCACAGCGTCCGGCATCTGGGAACCGTTCGCATTGTAGTAGTGCAGCTGCGGCGGTGGTCCCAGGTCGCGTTTGGTGAGGCCCAGCTTCTGGAGGTGCTTCAGGTCTATCACCCAGAGTATCAGCGCCGGTGTCCGGTATCACCTCGATGTGACCCGACACATCACCGTGTGTGACGGCGACGCGGATGGTAGGGGAAGGGGTAGCCCTGCGGCGTGTGGTCAATTTCACCCTCCTGATGTGACTCGGCTGCTGCTTGGGACTGCGTGGGCCATCTGAAGGGGGCTGCGTGCGAACCACCCCGAGGGAAGTGCGCTGCTTTCTTCCTTGAATTGGGCTTTTGGGCTTGGGTTGGCGGCAGCACTTGTCGTAATGTCCATAGCAACCGTAGGCCTGACACTTGTGGCCTCATGCAGGACACCTGTCTGTATTAGACCAGTGGCCCTTACGGTCACATCCACGACACAGTGTTTCGGCGGCCGGGCATGTCTTGGGGCCATGCTGCTTTCCACAGCTGCCACGGGAAGCACTAGGCGGAGGCATGGAAGGACGTGCAGCAGCCTTTACGTTGTTGGCCGCCATCTTACCCTTCTTGTACTGTGAGATAGCTCTCACAGCAGGTGGGGCCCGTAAGGCAGAGGTGGCGGACTTGGTGGCCTCGTATGACCGACATTCAGTCACTACCACTTGGAGTGTGGAGGAAGCGTCTAGGGGGATGAGTCGCTGCACGAACTCTTCTTGCCTGACACCTGTCAAGATCCCGTGCTTGATCCAGGCTTCCTCACATTCCCTGCTGTGCGCCTTGCAGACGTCGATCTCCTCCGACAAACTCTTCAAACTTACAAAAAAGTCGTCAAAGGATTCATTCTCCGCCTGCCTGCAGCTGGTGAAGGAGCGGCGACGCAAAGCCTCGTTATTCCGACCCTTAACGTGCTCCTGCAAAAGGTCGAGCACATCCGTCACTGAAGACGTAGAATCGGTAGGCACTTGCAACGTGTGCTCCAAAACTCTCTGGGTCTCCAGCGACAAACACATCCGCAGTTGGATGAGCTGTTTGTTTGGAGGCATGCTGTCAAGGTCCACCATCGTGGAGTAATCTGTCCACCGCCGCCTCCACTCACGAAAAAGCTGAAACGTGACGTCCGGTGAGAGGGCGGGTGGGGGTTGAACAGATGCCTTGGGAGCTGTTGGAGTAGCAAGAGTACCTGGAGGATGCTGGTGTGGTGGAGGACGGAGGGTACTGGCGCCTGCGCAAAACCTGCGAGTGAGGGAGGGTGGGTTAACACCAGGGTCGCCAATATTGCATCAAAGCCCGCCTT
This sequence comes from Homarus americanus, assembly GCF_018991925.1. Lineage (NCBI taxonomy): Eukaryota > Metazoa > Arthropoda > Malacostraca > Decapoda > Nephropidae > Homarus > Homarus americanus. Next base: position 3,476,338 of record NW_024748502.1, on the reverse strand, counting down.
TTCCTCCTCTCTTCGTATCTCCTCCCTCTGAAGTTCCATTTCTGTGTCTCTCGTCCCTGTCGTCCATCCACCTCAGAATTTTGGCAATGTCCGTCGCTGGAGGTGGAGGAGAAGCTTCATCTGCGCCCGGTAGAGGAGAAGGTGGGGAGTCGTGTCTCCCATCTTGACGATGTCCCTTCTTACCGCCCATCTTAGTATGCTTGAACAGCGCTGTTTAGTATATAAAGAGGCGCCTCATCAGCTCGAACCACATATATATGACGTAAACAGCGCAGAAATAACGCATAGAGTCCACTGTTCTGTCCGTGAGTGCGTGCGTGCATGCGTGTGTGTGTGTGTGTGTGTGTGTGTCTGAAAGAGCAGATCGTGGTGGCCTTAATGCGGGTGGCTGGCGCTGCCGCGGAGTTGAGAACGTTAGTGTCTCCCCGGATGTCACAAGAGAAGGGTGTACGCCTGCATGCTCCGTGGGTACCACAAAAAAAAAGGCCAAAGCTCAACTCTCAGCTCTAGACACACTAATACACTGACACTAACACTGCCACCGTCACTAAAACCCACTGTGACGGCGCAACACTGCACGTCGCGGAGAAACACAAAGCAACACAGTAAGAGTCGACACGCACATCAACCGGCAAACGTAACTGTCTCGGCATTGTTCGCGACACTTGTAAGTCCAAAAATCCTACTCACTGCGCCATGAAGGTTCCAAGTGTTCCCTGAAAAAGGCAGTGATGGGTAGGGAAACACCGGGTAACACTGAAGTCCATTTATTAACGAATAGGAGAAATACAAGTGGTGACTAGCGTGTGACTTGCACGACCCACAGAGACAGACTGAGGCTGCATTGCCATATGGCAACTCGGGGCAATGTTGCCACATAACACGTGCAGTGTTGCCACGTAATTACATATATAAATACTACTCGGCACAGTAGCTTATATACAAGGTTGCTACTCGGCACAGTAGCTTATATACAAGGTTGCTACTCGGCACAGTAGCTGATATACAAGGTTGCTACTCGGTACAGTAGCTTAGAAACATAACCTACAGAATGTATAGCCGCTATTATCACTTCAACTAGGAGGCATAACCGCTATTACAGTATCACCTAAACTCGAAGGTATATCAGCTATCATAAAAACATAAAATTGGAGGAAACTGCAGCGGGCCTATTGGCCAATACTGGGCAGTCCCGTTTACACCCAACCCCTATTGATCATAATCCATCCAACCTATGTTTGAAGCTATCCAGCGCATTCGAGTTAATGGTGATGTTTGATAACTTGTTCCACTCATCCACTACTATATTTCTAAACCAACGTTTACTTATCTCGTGCCTAAATCGAAATTTGTCTAATTTAAAACTATTGCGACGAGTTTGCTCCGGGTTGGATAGTTTGAGTACCTTTGTTATATCACCTTTGTTTAGCCCTGACTTCCATTTATACACCTCGATCACAACGCCCCCCATTCTACGTGTCTCGAGGGAATACAAATTAAGATGGTTTAACCTGTCTCTCTTTTCAAGGTTCCTAATGCCCGGAATTAGTCTTGTCTTTTCATCTGAATTCGGTCTAGAGGTTCTATATCCATTCTATAGTACGGTGACTAGAACAGAACAGCTTAATCCAAGTGAAGTCTCACAAGACCAAGATATAGTTTTCGGATAACTAACACTCCTTTGCATGAACCCAAGTACTTTGTTAGCCTTGTTTTGGGAAAATACACATTGTTGAAAAGTTTAAGATTCCCACTAATCATTACTCCTAAATCTTTCTCACAGTCGGATTTCTCTATAACAACGTTGTTCATCTGATATCTGGTTTCTCTGCTTACATCTGCTAGAGTAAGTACTTTACATTTGTCCATATCAATTTTCATCTGCCATTTCTCAGACCATGCAATTTTTTTTAGATATTCCTGTAGGTTTGCCCTATTTTAGAGTCATCAGCATATTTACTTACAGTATGTTGCTGTCTACGCCTATGTCGTTTATGCATATAATAAATAGTAATGGTCCAAGTACTGCTCCTTGGGGTACTCCACTAGTGACGTTTCCCCAATCGGAATTAGTGCCATTAATGCTTACTCGCTGTTTCCTGTCCTGTAACCACCCCCGAATCCATTTTAGAATATCTCCTCCAATTCCATGAGCCTCCACTTTTCGAAAACAGTTGAAAAGAATGTTAATAGATTAGTCAGACATGAACGCCCACCTGTGAAGACATGTTGGGAATCATTGGTCTACTTATGCTTCTCCAAGTGATTTCGAATAGAGTTTGAAGTTATCGCTTCCAGCAATTTACCTACAATTGATGTTAAACTGAATGGATGGTAGTTAGATGATAGTGATCTATCTCCCTTCTTGAAAATCGGTATCACATTCACTATCCTCCAGGATTCTGGTACTACATCCGCTTTCAATGACATGTTAAACAAATTTGAAGGGCATATAAGCTCTTCCTTACATTCCTTTAATACTCTGGCAAATATCTCATCGGGACCTGATGACTTATTAGCCTTTCGCTTGTCTATTTGCTTACTAACATCGTTACTAGTCACTACAGTACTATCTCATTAATCTATTTTCTTCTCTATCTCTGTATATAGTAGGTGCCTCGAGTATCATGTTCAAGTTTTCGGTGGTGATAACTTATTTGAAAAATATCTGTTCAGATTATTGCTCATTTCTCTGTCGTTATCCGTTAGCTCGCCGGTATCTGACTGTATTGGTCCAATCTTGTCTCGTGTAATAGCTTGATACATTTGGAAGAATCCTTTGGGGTTTGACTTCGTTTCCCTAACTAACTTCAATTCGGAGGTATAACCGTTATTATCACGTCAACTTGGAGGTACAGTAGCCATTGTCACCTCACTTCGGAGGTATAGACACTATTATCACTTCATTTAAGATGTATAGCTTTCATTGTCACGTCAACTCTGAGGTATAGCCGCTATTATCACTTCAACTTAGAGCTATAGCCGCATTTATCTCTTCAACTTGGAGGCATAGCCGCCCTTATTGCTTCAACTTGGAGGTGTAGCCGCTATTAACACCCCAACTTAGAGGAGGAATAGCCGCTAAAGTCACCTCAACTTGGAGTTATAGCCGCTATTATCACCATAATTTAGGGGTATAGTTGCTTTTGTCACCTCAATTCGGAGGTATTGCCGTCATTCTCACTTCAGCTTGGAGGTATAACCGGTATTACACCTTAACTTGGAGGTATAGATACTATTATCACCTCAACTCAGGGGTATAGCCGCTATTATCATCTCAACTCGGAGGTATAGACATTATTATCACCTCAATTTGGAGGCATAGCCAGTATCATCACCCCAATTTGGAGGTACAGCTGCTATCATCAACTCAGTTTGGATTTATGGCCGCTATTTTCTAGTCAATTCGTAGGTATATCCGCTATTATAGCCTCAACTTGAAGGTATATCCGCTATTATCACATTAAATATGAGGTTGTTGAAACAGTTTATTTAGCCAGAAATGCGCAGATACAGAGTTGATAATAATAACACAATTAACATGGCTGAGCCAGTTGAGAACCTGAGCTCTCTTTTAGGCACCTGATATATACTATAAATTTATCTCAACGAAGTATTATGTAACATTTAGTAACATCTGAAATATTATAATAGCATGGTGGTAATAAGAACATCTCATAATGTTTCCACGGTTATCACTTCAATATTTATTTATTTTATTTATTTATTATTAGTTTAATTATTTTTTTTAATTATAAGTATGTACATAAATTACAGTGGAATTGAAAAACATAAGTATAATGGGGGAGCAGTGTAGGTTATGTATATAAGCTACTGTGCCAAGTAGCAACCCTGTACATAAGCTACTGTGCCGAGTAGCATTTATATATATTATCACGTGGCAACACTGCACGTGTTATGTGGCAACATTGCCCCGAGGCTGCCATATGGCAAGGCGCCTCAGTCTGACTGTGTGAGCTGTGCTTGGCACACGCTGGTCACCACTTGTATTTCTCTCATCCACAATAAACGGACTCAGTGTTACACAGTGTTTCCCTAGCCATCACTGCATTCTTCAGGGCACACTAGTAACCTTCATGGCGCAGTGTCCAGGATCTGTGGATTTACAACGTGTGTGAACAATGCCGATAGTTACGTCTGCCGGTGATGCACGTCGACTCAGTGTGTTGTGTTGTGTTGAGCTGTGTTTCGCCGCGATATGCAGTGTTGCTCCGTCACAGGGCGTTTTAGTGACGGTGGCAGTGTTAGTGTCAGTATATTAGTGTGTGTCTAGAGCTGAGTTGTGCATTGGCCTGTTTTTTTGTGGTACCCACGGAGCACGCAGGCGCACACCCTTCTCGTGCGACATCCGGGGGACACTGACGGTCTTGCCGGACCACGCAGCTGTCCACGATCCCTCCGCTCTCTCGGACACACACACACACACGCACGCACGCACGCATTCAATCACGGACAGAACAGCGGACCATATGCTTGAGTTTCGCGCTGTTTATGTCATATATATGTGGTTCGAGCTGTTGAGGCGCCACTTTATATATTAAACAGTGCAGTCCACGCACACACAAAGATGGGAGGTAAGAAGGGACGTCAAGATGGGAGACACGACTCCCCACCACCTTCCCCTCCACTGGGCGCAGACTCTCATCCTCCACCTCCAGTGACGGACATCGCCACAATTCTGAAGTGGATGGACGACCGGGACGAGCGACGTAGAGAAATGGATCTTCAGAGGGAGGAGACACAAAAAGAGGAGGAAAAGTTGCGTTTTGAGGCGCTATTGGCGACCCTGGCGCTAACCCACCCTCCCTCACTTGCAGGTAGCGCGCTTCAAGGCGCCAGTACACTCCCTCCTCCACCACACCAGCGTCCTCCAGGTACTCTTGCTACCCCAACAGCTCCCAAGGCATCTGTTCAACCCCCACCCGCCCTCTCAACAGACGTCACGTTTCAGCTTTTTCGTGAGTGGAGGCGGCGTTGGACAGATTACTCCACGATGGTGGACCTGGACAGCATGCCTCCAAACAAACAGCTCATCCAACTGCGGATGTGTTTGTCGCTGGAGACCCAGAGAATTTTGGAGCACACGTTGCGAGTGCCTCCCGATTCTACCTCTTCAGTGACGGATGTGCTCGACCTTTTACAGGAGCACGTTAAGGGTCGGAACAACGAGGCTTTGCGTCGCCGTGCCTTTACCAGCTGCAAGCAGGAGGAGAACGAATCCTTTGACGACTTTTTTGTACGTTTGAAGAGTTTGTCAGAGGAGATCGACGTCTGCAAGGCGCACAGCCGGGAATGTGAGGAAGCCTGGATCAAGCACGGGATCTTGACAGGTGTCAGGCACGAAGAGTTGATGCAGCGACTCATCCCCCTGGACGCTTCCTCCACATTCCAGGTGGTAGTGACTGAATGTCGGTCATACGAGGCCACCAAGTCCGCCACCTCTGCCTTATGGGCCCCACCTGCTGTGAGAGCTATCTCACAGTACAAGAAGGGTAAGAAGGCGGCCAACAACGCGAATTCTGCCACACGTTCTTCCACGCCTCCGCCTAGTGCTTCCTGTGGCAGCTGTGGAAAGCAACACAGCCCCAAGACTTGCCCGGCCGCCGACGCACTGTGTCGTGGATGTGACCGTAAGGGCCACTGGTCTAACAAAGACAGGTGCCCTGCACGAGGCCACAAGTGTCAGGCCTGCGGTCGCTATGGACACTACGACAAGTGCTGCCGCCAACCCAATCCCAAAAGCCCGAGACGAGGAGGAAAGCAGCGCACTTCCCTCGGGGTGGTTCGCACACAGCCCCCTCCAGATGGCCCACGCAGCCCCAAGCAGCAGCGGAGTCACATCAGGAGGGTGGAATCGACCACACGCCCCAGGGCTACCCCTTCCCCTACTATCCGCGTCGCCGTCACACACGGTGATGTGTCGGGTCACATCGAGGTGATACCAGACACCGGCGCCGATACTACGGTGATTGGGTTGAAGCACCTCCAGAAACTGGGCCTCACCAAACGCAGCCTGGGACCACCGCCGCAGCTGCAGTACTACAATGCGGACGGTTCCCAGATGCCGGACGCTGTGGGCTCCTTTCAAGCAGAGATCACCTACGGCGACAGGTCGTGTCACGGATGGATCGACGTGCAGCCTACTCTCGCTACACCCTTGTTGTCGTGGGAGCACTGCAAGGAGTTAGGCGTGGTGCCCAGAGACTTTCCCGAGCAGATCCCAGCTGCTCGTTACACCGCCAGCAGGGTGCGTGAGTCGACGAGCGACGCGCCTGGCGCTGCCACACAGAGCTGCCCAGAACCTGCGTCCACTCCCTCCCCGCCTCCACCCAAGTCACGGCTGCTTCGTCTTCACAGCGAGACGTCTCCTTCAGCCGCAAGGGCCTACTTCCTGAAGGAGTACTCGGATGTGCTGGTGACGAAGGAGGCCCTACGGACCGCGCCACTGAAGGCTATGGCGGGTCCGCCTATGAGGATACACCTGCGGGAAGATGCACAGCCGTTTGCCATACACACTCCCCGGTTGATCCCTCTCGCCTTCAGGGATTCAGTCAAGAAGGAACTGGATTCCATGGTGGCCCAGGGTGTCATCATACCCGTTGGTGACGACCCATCCCCTTGGTGCCACCCTCTAGTCGCTGTGGCTAAGACTAACGGTGGAGTGCGGATTACTACCGACTTGTCTAAGCTAAACAGCCAGGTGTCCCGTCCCGCCCACCCTTCACCCACACCTTTTGCAGCTATACGGAGTGTGGATCCGAAGGTACGGCACTTCTCGACGATGGACGCCCTCTGTGGCTACTGGCAGATCCCACTGAAGAAGGAGGATCAGCCACTCACCACTTTCATCACGCCTTACGGACGCTTCCGCTACTGCCGTGGCCCTATGGGATTCGCTGCTACTGGGGACGCCTTCTGTCTCCGTGGTGACATGGCACTTCAAGGCGTGACCAACTGCGTGAAGGTAGTGGACGACGTCCTCCTTTATGATGAGGACTACCTGACGCATCTTCGCCGCATCGACGAGGTACTGACCAGGTGTAGGACGCACGGCATCACTCTGAATGCCGAGAAGTTCGTCTTGGCCGCACCTGCAGTGTCTTTCTGCGGCTACCGACTCTCAAGGGATGGCATTGCTGCGGACCCGGAGAAAGTTCGCGCCATAGCGGACTTTGCGAAACCTGCCAACCTTACGGATCTCAGGTCTTTCATGGGCCTGGTGAACCAGCTGGCAGAATTTTCCCCTGACGTCTCCGCCGCTGCCGGGCCTCTCCGCCCCCTGATGAGCCCCAAGAGGATGTTCACGTGGAGCCCTGACCACGACCTCGCCTTTCATAAGGTGAAGGAGGCCCTGTCAAGTCCACCTATCCTCGCTACTTTCGACCCAGCGCTCACCACCGTCCTCCAGACAGACGCCTCGCGCCTGTAAGGGGTTGGTTACGCCCTTCTCCAGGATCACGGTGGAGGAAAGTACCGGCTCGTACAGTGTGGCTCTCGCTTCCTCACCGATGCTGAGTCTCGCTACGCTACCATCGAGCTGGAGCTGCTGGCAGTGGTATGGGCCTTATCGAAGTGCAAGTTCTACTTGATTGGCCTACAGCACTTCGACCTCATCACAGACCACAGGCCCTTGGTCCCCATTCTTAACCACTATTCGCTGGACGCCATCGAGAATCCCCGCCTCCAGCGCCTGAAGGAGAAGATTTTGGCCTTCGTCTTCACCGCGGCTTGGCGCGCAGGTAAGGAGTTGTGCATCCCGGATGCCCTCTCTCGCTCCCCAGTCAGCCGCCCTACACCTGAAGACGAGGTGCTCAGCACCGAGGCCGGTTTCTCCGTCAGCATCATCGTCACCTTGCAGGCCGTACAGTCCCTCGCCAGCACCCAGGTCTCAGTGTCGCCACCCGACAGCGATCTGGCCCTTGAGGAACTACGGACCGCGGCACGCGACGACCCCTCCTACACTCAGCTCTTAGAGAGTGTGAGGACTGGGTTCCCTCACGACCGTTTTGACCTCCACAACGCCCTACGCCCGTATTGGAAGATACGTGAGGACCTCTACGCAGATGGGGACCTCGTCCTGTACGGTGCCCGTGTGGTCGTCCCTGCAGCTCTCCGTCGTCGCGTTCTGACCCGCTTACACGACAGCCATCGTGGAGCAGAGGCCACCAAGCGCCGCGCAAGGCAGGCTGTGTACTGGCCCGTCATTGACGCGGATATCGTCAATACGGTCCGTGCCTGTGAGCCGTGCCAGATCATGCAGCCCAGTCAACAGCAAGAGCCCCTCTTGTGCGACAACGAACCCACCAGGCCCTTCGAGTCCGTGTCGGCTGATTTCTTCAGCACAGCTGGGAAACATTTCCTAGTTGTCGCCGACCGACTCTCTGGCTGGCCTGTGATGGTAATCTGTGGCTCGGACACGACGTCCGCGGCCACCATTCGCCACTTCCGGCACCTCTTTCGTGACCTGGGCGTCCCCGTACGTCTGCGGACGGAGGGTGGGCCACAGTTCACCAGCCGGGACTTCACAGGATTCCTGGAGCGTTGGGGAGTCCGCCACATCGTGTCAACACCCCACTACCCACAGTCAAACGGCCATGCTGAGGCTGCGGTCAAGACAGTCAAGCACCTCATCCTCAAGGTGGCCCCTTCAGGCAACATAGACTGTGAGGCGTTTGACAAAGGACTCCTGGAGTTACGTAATACTCCCACCCACACAGGACGCTCCCCTGCCCAGATCCTGTATGGTCACCCTCTCCGCTCTTGCGTTCCTGCACACGCCAAGGCCTTTGCGAAGGAGTGGCAGACCAGAGCCGAGAGCTGCGACCGCCGCGCCGCTTCACGTGCCCAGGACGCCAAGGCTCGGTATGACGACCGTGCCCGCCCTCTTCAGCCACTGGAGATTGGTGCCCTTGCCCGCGTCCAGGACCCGACGACGACACGTTGGGACAAGGTGGGCATAGTGATGGGCGTCGGCCGGTCGCGGGACTACAAGGTCAGGATGCCGAGTGGCCGTGTCTGGTGGAGGAACCGCCGCTTCCTCCGGCCAGTCCCACCCCCTGCTGCTGGCCCCCTGACCGAGGACGAGTCACCTACACCTCACGAGGATCCGCCCCACAGTGCACCTCGACGCTCGGAGCGACTTAGGACTAAGAAGTCCGCTCAAGACAAAGACTATGAGCGTGAGGGGGGAGGGAGATGTAGGTTATGTATATAAGCTACTGTGCCAAGTAGCAACCCTGTACATAAGCTACTGTGCCGAGTAGCATTTATATATATTATCACGTGGCAACACTGCACGTGTTATGTGGCAACATTGCCCCGAGGCTGCCATATGGCAAGGCGCCTCAGTCTGACTGTGTGAGCTGTGCTTGGCACACGCTGGTCACCACTTGTATTTCTCTCATCCACAATAAACGGACTCAGTGTTACACAGTGTTTCCCTAGCCATCACTGCATTCTTCAGGGCACACTAGTAACCTTCAAGCAGTACAACATGGGTTGTACAGTATTAAGATTGAACAACAGGACAGAGCTGTCATTATTATGTCTAGTTGGCAAATATGTTTATTGCAACGGTAATTTCTTATCTATTTACATGATAATTTCCGATAAAATGGTTTTGATGGTACAATAAAAGCAGGTACTGTAAATATAGCAGGTATTACAAGCAATATTAATACTTAGAAAATAGATCTTTCTTAAGAGATGATTTAAAGGATGGGAGCCTAGTCTTGGCTCGGATGGGTGGGGGTAAGTTGTTCCACACCATCACACCGTGATATTTTATGGAAGTCTGGGACTGAGAGGAGCGCATGGGGGGGTGGTCTTAGTAGCTCTGGGTGCCTTAAGTTGTATCTCTAATTATTTTGGAGCTGGAAAGAATTATTGTGAAGCAAGTGATTGATAGATTTTTATACAAAGAGGGCACAGTAGTAGGTGTCAATATCTTCGAATTTTAACATTTTCAATTAAGCAAATTTTTCGTTTGTGTGATCTGTTTATTTCAAGTAGGTCATTGTCCGTACAATTCTCTTTTGGGCAGTAACCAGGGATTGTGTTTTTGAAGAGCCAGAGGCCCCCATAGTGTGTGACAGTGTATCAGGTGTTGGTAAACAAGATCATGATAGATTTCTTTCAATGCTGTGAGAGTGAGTGACTGTCGAGTGTGATACATGATACCTTACTGTTTATTAACTTTACTGTGAATGGCTTGTATATGGTTTCTCCAGTTAAGTTTCTCATCAACAATAACTCCGAGGAATTTAGTATTTTGTTCGCGTTTGAGGACTGTATTACCAAGGTACAAGGGGTCCAAGTCTGGGGGTGAGTTTTTCCTTCTGTGAAAGATCGTGTAGTGGGTTTTTTCAAGGTTTAAGGTCAGTTTGTTACGTATTATTCACGTCCTGACTTTAGTCAATTAAGTGTTCATAGTTCTCATCAAGAAATGGAGGTCTGAGTTGCTGGCATAGAGATTACCATCGTCTGCAAATAAGTTGTATTCTATTAGTGTGCTGGCGTGGACTATATCGTTTATGTACAACAAAAACAGTACTGGGACGAGAGTGGAACCTCGGGGGACGCCATACAAGATTGGCGAGGAGTCAGATTGGTGATTATTATAGCACACATACTGCATCCTGTTGGACAGATATGAGGTAAACCAATTGTGGGACAGGCCCCTAACGCCGTAATGTTCAAGCTTAGAAAGGAGGATGGTGTGGTCGACAGTATCGAAGGCTTTAGAGAGGTCCAAGAATATACCGACTGTGATCTAACAGTCACCAAAGGAATTTAAGATATCATTAGTAAAGGATAGCAGAGCACTCTCATTCGACCTTCTGGCTCTAAATCCAAACTGGGAGTCTGTAAAGATGTTATTGGTATTGCAGAAGGAATTTATTCTACTACATGCTAGCTTCTCCAGTATCTTACTCAGGGCTGGGAGGACTAATATGGAGCGGTAATTCTTGAAAATACCCTTTTCCCCAATTTTTTAATATGCTGGGTGAACTTTAGCAATTTTCAGTTTATCCGGAAAGACGCCACTATTGAAGGAGGAGTTACAAATGTGTAGGAGAACAGGTAGTAATAAGTGGGCTACTTTCTTAATGATGCTCATTGGTATATTGTCTTTGCCTGCTGCTGCATCTTTGGACATTTTTATGATGGCCAGTAATTCATCTGCTGTGACAGGGGATAAGAACAGCTCATTTTGCTGTCTGTTTTGCAGGTAGGCTCTAAATTCCTCATGGTCATCAGGGATGCTCTCTGCAAGATATTTGCCAACATTAATCAAATAATCATTGAAGTGGTTGGCAATGAGGGAGGGTTCCATTACAACTGAATCATTTATCATAAAAGCTGAGTGGGGCGCTGAAAACTGAGTGTTCCTGTTCTGAATAGAATTTATGACATTCCAGTTTTTTTTACCGTCGCCTGGTATTGACTGGAGCTTATTTGTATAATAGCTACGTCTGGCATTTCTAACTGCTTGAGTTACTCTATGTTTGATACTTCAGCATCATCGAAAGTTATGTGTCTTTGTCCAAATTTCCTTTGAAATTTGTGTTTTTCTTTTATCATTATCCTAATTTCGCTTGTGATATAGGATTTGGAAATGGATACAGTTTTCACTGACTTAGTCTTGAGAGGGAAGCATTTATCAAAGCAAACATTGAAGATGGAAGAGAAGTTCCAGCTGTTCACGTTAGGGTTGTCAGAGGCATAGACAAGATCCCAGTTAGCATTCAGTAGGGTGTTTTTAAAGAGGAGCATGTTGTCGGTGCAGTAGTCTGTATTGTATTGAGACTCTACTAGATCTTTCAGGTCTTGTGGCTTTTTTATACATGGTAAAAACTGGGAAGTGATCTGAGATATTGTTATAGATAATTCCACTTGCAAGATTGTTAGGAGTGTTGTGAGTCCAGATATGATCTATCACAGTGGCAGAGGTGGCAGTTACTCTAGTGGGTTTAGTTATAGTGTTAAAGAAGAATTTAGAATGACAGGTAGCGAGAAGGTCTAATACTGAGGTGTCGGTTTCTGATTTTAATAGATCAAGGTTGAAATCTCCTGTAATGTAGCAACGTTTCCTCTCTGACCTTATGATAGAGATAAGCTTCGAAAATTTATCAAGAAAATTCCTTACATTAGTGTGGGGTCTTCTGTAGATTACTAGGATATTTCGTGTGTCGTTACGTAATTCAGTGAAAACACTCTCCATGTACTCCTCCTGACCTTTAAATCATCTCTTACAGAAGTGTTATACGTGATATCACCATATAGAGCGACACCACCACTGTGTCGTGACGTGTTGACGCAGTGTCTATTATAATTAGGAATGTTATACAAATGTTCAATATCGTTTGTGAGTTTGGTCTCACAGAACTCAAGTACATCAAATTTGTGGGTAATAGAAGATAAACACTGATCTAAAAAGGTTTCTTGATGAAGGGGAATACTGCTGATGTTATGGCTAATCAAGGAGAAGGAATGAGGTAGTAGAAGACTAGAACTAGACTCGGGAGAGTCAGGAAAGTAATAGTTACAGTTGGGGTTGGTGTAACCCAGTGAGTTTTGTAGAAAGGCACATATAAGGGAATGACACTAGGATCATCATTGTGGGAACATTGATACTGATTAAGGAACAGTAAAAACTTAGGGTCACTGAGGTGTGAAAAAGGAAGAGCTATGAAATTAAAATAGTGGGGGGTGACGTACTCACAAGTGCTACAACCAACAGAATTAGGATAACCGATACTGTTGAGGGTGATTCCCAGATAGAGTAGTGGGTGGTGCGCCTGTCACTCGGTATTGAGGGTTGCTGGTTTCCACCACAGAGGGTAGACGTGTATTTCTCGAGTTGGTCGGCAGGGGCGGAAACTCCTCAGGTGATAGCGACAGTGGCTGGTTCCCCCTCAGTGGGGAGGGGGTTCTCGAGGGGCTGAGTGGGCGGGTGTCCACTTGCCCGATCCTTCACAACAAGGGTTTTATGACTGAACGTCAAGTGTTTCCCTTGTTTCCTGCCTTCTTTAAACTGGTCCATTTGCTGTAGACGGCTTTAGTCGTACCTGGGCAGAGATCCTCGTTGACAAAGATAGTGGTGCCTTTCAGTTTACTGCGTTGATAAAACACTTTGTCACGGTCATAGGGGGATGAGAATTTTATTATGATGTCACAGGGGCGGGAGGAGTTGGGTTTCTCGATGCGTTGAACACGGTCAAACTTTACTTCAGGAAGTTTAAAATGTATGGCCGCTATTATCACCTCAACTCGGAGGTATAGCAGCTGTTATCACTTTAATTCAGAGGTATAAGCACTTTAATAGTCTCATTTTGGAGGTATAGCCGCTATTATCACCTTAACTTCGTTGTATCGGTAAACACATTAATACATGATACAAAAGCGTCCCAAGTGCTTCTGTGTATTCACACTTTGAAAAGAACAAACACAATGAGTATACATATACTGTAAATAGATGTGGGACCTCATTTATCCTGGTAGTTGAGGGAGATGTAAAATCAGGATTGATGATCAAGCTTAAGTAGTCAAGGAGTTAAAACAGAGAGAGAACTCTGATCACATGTAACTTAAATGTTTAGTGTGTGTAAACAAAAGAAATATGAAAAATAAAATGGATGATATTTGAACGTTGTTATGTACTGATATAAAATCGATATAATATCATTCATTGAAACATGGATAAACTTACACTCACGTTTTGTACTGATCTCACAAGAGGAAAGGTCACGGCAGATTTACCTCCCAGGGATTAACTGACAGTGCAACTATGTCTAGTGTTAGTTGTGAATAGCTCTGTGCCTCTCTGAAGGTTGAACTAAAGGAGGTCAAGAGCGATAACTTGACGTTGATAGAAGTGATTGCGAGGATGAAGGAGAAAGATGTGTGACAGGGAGAGTCTGTGTGACGACAACCCTGTTCAGTGGAAGGTAGTAAGGAGAGGACCGGAAAAACTGGTCGTGAAAAAAAAGCCAAAAAGGATATGACAACTGGAAAGTGTACTAATATCTTTAGTCCTTTGGGACACGAAATTGAAGGTACGATAGTTTGGGAAGAGGGTGACAAGGATGATAAGAAAACCTTAATTGTTGGCGATTCTCAGGTTGGGAACAGTTTTTTTCAGAAGTTCCTTATACACCCGCGGCAAAGGGAACATTGCCTGTTGCACCCTCCCTGGACGTCAGGTCACTACGCCGAATCTCCCACCGACACACAGATTGAAACTGCTAACGAGCAGTTTGATTCAAACTACTCGAAGTTTTCCATACAATACTTCTTCCGCCTCTACGTATTGTGTTTGTATGAATAGTAGTCTGCGTATTATTGGTCTTTAAATACGACCTCTGAGCACCAGCTTCGTCTCTGTGTGTCATGTTGTATTGGTGGAGCATCTGATAACTCTCATCAGCGGCAAGCCACGACAGCATTTTGGTGAATAACACACACACACACACCACACACACACACGACTACTACTACTACTACTACTACTACTTTTTTTTTTTTTATTATTATAAAACGTGGCCTCCAGCCTCCCCCAATAGCCACACCTTCGCCGCCATTTATTTACCTTAATATTAAATATCCTAATACATAAGAAGCTATCCTAACTGTGTTAGATTACTTGAGGCGCAGATCTATGCGGCATTCAGTGACTGTAGCCTCATAGTCAATATCTGCAGCAGTTGTCGGAGTAGGGGCAGAAGCTCTCGTTCCCCTGAGGCAGAGCAAAGCCGACCGAAGGAGAGAGAAGGACAGTCGACATCTCATCCAGGCTGTAACATAACTTCTGGGCTGCTGCTTCTGTTCGGAGATCAACTCCGCGAGTCTGGCGTAGAAACATCTTGCACTTGGGCCCATCCCTCCAGAGGTTGTGAACACTAGAGGAGTGAAGCTGCCTTGATCAACATTTTGAATTCTCTCCCCATATGCCCGTCTCTTGTCGTTCTCGTTCCTCCTATGTGCAGCATCGAGAGCTAGGTTACGGTGACAAGCGGCCATGGGATCAAAAATCCTGATGTCGAAGAAAGCTCGCTGTCCCCGCGTCCAGAATCCTCGAGCACTGACGTCCACACGGGCTTCGTTAGATGTGTTTGAAGTCCTGTGTTGGAAGATCTCGCCATCCAGTGGAAGGAGGGTCGGTTCTACCATGACGTCCCGGCAGATTTCCTTCAACATATTTGCTGTGAGATCCCTTACCTCGTCATGCCTCATGCATATGAAGCCCCCCTTCTTGCAGACCATGGCGTGATCGCCATCATAGGAAGAGCCACACACGCATTGGGAGGGCAAACCATCTACTGGCCAACCATACCTTAGAGCAATGGCATCTGTAAATTCTTGTTTGTTAAGGCTGAAACCATTTGCCCTTATCGGTAACGTAGTTACCCAGTTCGAGGCGCCCACCTCCTGCGCTATAGCGACTTTTTTTGTCAAATTTTCTGGAACCTGCAGCAATAGTTGCTGCAACATGTCATTTTGGCAGTGCTGCCGATCTGTTGTAATGGACCTACGGATCTTATTTACTTCGCTGGTGTCCACTTCCCCTGTTGCATTCTGGGCTATTATGTGGTCAGTGAGGGCTGCCGTGAGCTTAAGTGAATTCTGATGTTCAGTGTCAGCAATCTCCTCTGGATTAGTTAGTCCCATCCCTCCCAGTCTTGGTGGAAGTGCAAGAAGTGTTCTTTCTGCTGGGGTTAAGTCAGGGTGTTTCACTAGTTTGGGAATGAACTTGACACTGATGGCTACTACTACTACTACTACTACTACTACTACTTTTTTTTTATAACGTGGCCTCCATCCTCCCCCAATAGAAACACATTCGCCGCCATTTTATTACCTTAAAATTAAATATCCTAATACATAAGTAGCTATCCTAGCTGTGTTGAGTAAGTTGAGCCACATATCTATGTGGCATTCAGTGACTGTTGCCTCATATTCAATATCTGCAACTGTTGTCGGCTTTGAGGCCGATGCTCTCGTTCCCCTAAGGCAGAGCAAACCAGACCTAAGGAGAGAGAAGGACAGTCGACATCTCATGCAGGCTGTAACATAACTTCTGGGCTGCTGCTTCTGTTCGGATAGCACCTCCGCGAATCTGGCGTAGAATCATCTTGCACTTATTCCCATCCCACAAGAGGTTGTGAACACCAGAGGAGTGAAGCTGCCTTGATCAACGTTCTGAATTCTCTCTCCTTATTCACTTAACTTGTCGTTCTCGTTCCTCCTGTGTACAACATCGAGAGCTAAGTTACGGTGATATGCGGACATGGGATAAAAAATCCTGATGTCGAAGAAGGCTCGCTGTCCCAGCGTCCAGAATCCTCGAGCACTAACGTCAACACAGGCTTCGTTGGATGTTTGAAGTCCTATGTTGGAAATTCTCTCCGTCCAATAGCAGGAGGGTCGGTTCTACCCTGATATTACGACAGATTTCCTTCAACATATTTGCTGTGAGATCCCTTACTTCGTCATGCCTCATGCATATGCAGCCCCCTTTCTTGCACACCATGGCGTGATCGACGTCATAGGAAGAGCCACACACGCATTGGGAGGGCAAATCTTCTACTGGCCTACCGTACCTTAGAGCATTGACATCTGTAAATTCTTGTTTATTGAGATTGAAACCATTTGCCCTTTTCGGTAACGTACTTAACCAGTTCGAGGCGCCCACCTCCTGCTCAATAACTACTTTTTTTCAAATTCTCTGGTACTTACAGCATCAGTTGCTGCAACTTATCACTTTCACCGTGCTGTCATTCTGTCGTAATGGACATTCGAATCTTGTTTACTTCACTGGTATCCACCTCCCCTGTTGCGTTCTGAGCTATTATGTGGTCAGTGAGGGATGCCGTGAGCTTAACCGAGTTTTGATGTTCAGTGGCAGCAATCTCCTCTGGATTAGTCAATCCCATTCCTCCCAGTCTCGGTGGTAGTGCAAGGAGTGATCTTTCTGCTGGGATTAAGTAAAGGTGTTTCACTAATTTGGGAATGAAATTAACGCTGATAGCTTTTTCCAGAGGGTGGAGCAGGGGTCCGATATCAGGGATAGTGCGCATCAGGTAGTTCTAGCGATGCTTGACTCAATGGGTGAATGCCGCAAAAGCCGCATGTGGCTCTGTGTTAGCAATATCAGACAGAGCTTGGGTTTCCCTAACCCACTCATTCACCTTTCCCGTTACGTACTCGGTCTTGAAGTCCGTCGTGCCGATTACTGCGCCTAGGTGTCTTTGGCCTTCCTTTGTTATTTTGACCTCACTTCCACCGAACACCTCCATTGCCCATTCATAATGTTCTGGCTTCACAATGAGGAGGGACTTGCTGGCGTTTGGGTGGTACCCTATTTGTGGACCTCGTGATGTTACCAGGTCCCACCACTTTTTGATGTCCTCCATTTTTCCTGCTCCTGTAAGGTTGTCAGCATACGCCACTTGCTTGACCTCGGTTTTTTCAAATTTGATTGTGTGTTGGAGCATGGATAGGCCTATTGCGTACATTGCCATTGCAACAGGGTCACCCTGCGTTGTTTTCTCAGTTGACTGTATGATGTTATCACCTCTTAGAGCCTTGTTGTTTATGATATAGAGGTCTGATGGATTCCTATAGGTGTTTTCAACATATCTTGCAAAGCTTGGACACTTGATCTTGATGTTGTGCAGTGCGGCCTTGCGGTTAAGTTTGTTGAATGCGTTTCAAGCAACCAGCAGGAGAACGGCTTCACTATCACGCTGCTCAAATATCGTTCTCATGGAGTGAATGGCAGCTTCCCCTCCAGTCTGGTGGCCAGCACAAACTTGCAGGTTCCCTGCTGATGCCCTGACATCATCCGTTACCACCTCCATTATGCATTTTCCGATGATCCGCCTCAGCACTTCCCCCACCCCTATAGGCCTACATCCAGGATTCTTATCCAAGGGAGTGAGGCGGCAGGCCGTCAGAGCATGGAGGTGTTGGCAGCACGAGGTTGCCAGCTTTCTTGCAAGGGCGGAAATGGCAGTGCAGAAATCATTTGCTACGGGACCAAACTTGTTAGTGCTAAGGATGACTCTCCAACCGTTTGCATCCAGACCTGAAGGGCCGGCCTCCCCTCCCTGAGTTTTCAGTGCCTTTTTCCACACCATCCCTCCTGTTATTTTCTCGAACAGGACAGAATGTGGTGGGATATAGCCACCCTGGAACCTGATGCATTCGTCTTCACTTGCAGGGGGATGTTTTTCTTTCAGTTTTTTTAATGTCTCTCTGTTTATTGGGAGAACCCCAAGGGAGGATTCCTCTGTGAGAGATCTTACCGCCAAAGACACTTTTCCCAAACTTTGTTGCAACGTCATTGGTGTTTTGCTTTCCGTCTCCTATAAATTTTAGTCTCTCCTGCAGTGTTCATGCTTCACATAAGAGATCATCAAGGGCCCCATTCTGCCACATTGTCAATCTTCTCTTCATTGCTGCCACATTTTCTTTGTGCTTAGTCTTTGTGTGTGTCAACTGACAGAATAGATGTGGTATTATTGCCAGTATTTGAAGAGCTAAATGGGCAAGGAAGCAGTCCTGGGTGTACTCGGTTATGAGGCGAGTCATCTCCCGAATCATTTCTTTGGTGGCCGCACACTTGGTTGGTTCAAACAGGTTAGCTGGCGACCAACTGACAATTTCTGAGTAAGTTTCTTTAACCCATATGTCAGCATTTTCCATCGACATGCCATTCCACTGTGGTGGCTGTCTCTCATTCATTTCGTTTATTGGTACTACATTTTCAGGTTGAGTAGACTCACTGCTATCATTTAGGATATCATCGGACGGTTGGGTCTTGGCGATATCCACTGTGGCCTCCTGTGTCGGCTCCCTGCCATGTGGGCTCCGACACTTGTTTCCCTTTCTGCAAACCACACATGGTCGTTGTTTCTCGCACAATCACAGCAAGTGCAATTTTGCTGTCACTCGGAATCGAGTATGACGATCATCCAGCTAGGAGACAATGATATGAGATATAAATGATGACACTTTCATTGGTGAGTTTTAAGGTGACTAAAGAGGCCGATACGGAAACGGCAGGATCGTTCAAAGATGTTGCACATGTGGAGGGCTACATATAGGGCGGGAGAGACGGCGGCTGAGTCTTTCCGGTGTTGGCGCTTGTCTGCCTCGGTTTGCAGTCGGGGTAATTCGAAAGTATTGACACCTTCTCGTGTGGTGCTCCTCCAAGCGTTACGGTGTGGAGTAATCGTCTCCCAGGTGAGGGGGTTGATTTGGCACTTTTTCAGGTTGTCTTAAGACTATTCTTATACCTTTTTCAATTGCTCGCCAGTGTTGCATTTACTATTTGTTCGGTGACTGTAAAGTAGCTGTTTTGGCAGTCTATTATCGTTCATGCGGGTAAAATGGCTAGTTCAACTTACAGTAGTGGTTCATGGATAATGGTAGCCTCGATCCTCCAACAGTTGGTGTCACCGAGAAAAGTGGCATTTGTTTTCTAGTCATCCCAGCGAACGCGAAAGATGGAACGTAGAATACGTTGGTGAAAGTTTTCAAGGGCCTTGAGGTGCCTCCTGCATGTGACCAATGTCTCGCTGCCAAATGTTTGAGATGCACATCTGATCTGATGTTGAATCTCTCCATCGATGTCCGCGGTGGTGGACAGGTGGGAGCCGAGATACTGAAAGTGGGTAACATTAGAGAGGGTAGTACCGTTAAGCTGGATGGCTGGTGGAGGTGTGGCTAAACCAGGGTCAGGCTGAAAGAGAATCTGATTGTTACGCACATTCACCTCAAGGCCGAAATGTGCATATGCATCTGTGAAGGTGTTCAGGATCTCCTGTAGGTCGCGTTCAGTGTGAGCGATAAGGATGAGGTCATCTGCATACTAAAGTTCAGTAATGAAAGCTGCCGACACCTTTGTTTCTGTATGGAGTCATCTTATGTTGAAAAGACCCTTCATCCAGTACTCGATGTCCACCCCGCCGGCTAAATTCGCGCTGGTACGAGTAAGGAAGGCAGCCAAGAAAATGGAAAAGAGGTGGTGCCATTACACATCCCTGTTTTACCCACGTTCGGATGGGGAAGCACTCAGACTGGGTGCCATTGTCCAGGATACTACCGTTCTTGCCATCGTGGAGTTGCCTCACAATGGCGATGAATTTGGTGGACAGTCAAAGCAGCTTAGGGTCTGCCAGAGGGCTTCCTTGTTAACCGAGTCGAAGGCCTTGGTTAGGTCAATGTAGGCCATGTACAGGTCACGACACTGTTCTCTGCACTTTTCATGTATCTGCTGGGGAGCAAAGATCATGTCAGTGGTGCCATGTGATGATCTGAAGCCACATTAAGATTCTGGGAGGAAGTTTATCGCCTCTTGAAGAAGTCTGTTTTGGAGGATTCGGGCAATAACCTTGCCAGCTACGGATAGCACCGAGATCCCGTGGTAGTTGCCACAGTCTGACATTGTTCTTATAAATATTGACGATGGAGGCTAGGGTGTGTCAATTTAGGGGGTGAACTGGCTAAATTGAAAATCGAGTAATTTGGTAGCAATTTATTGTAGTCTTTAAGCATGCAAAACAATATTCTGGCATAAATTTTTTTTTATAATAAGTCCTACCTACATCAAATGGATTTTTAAATGTACATATTTGTGAATTTATAACATAACCAGCGTTTGCACACATGTTACTGTTTCAAGTTTCAAATTATTATATTTTATTATCCGTAGTCTATTTGAAAGTAACCAATGCCTTCATACTCTCTTTGCTTTGGTTTCTTGTCATCAGTAGTCTGTTTGCTATTTGTGCTTTGATGTAACCTTCTCGCCTCTCGTGGCTGTAAACATGGCCCGCTGCTTCTGTGACCATTTTCACACATCTCTCCACAATTTGAGTGTGGGAAGGCCACTTCGGCACCTGCATTGGAGTCTCTTTAAGGTTTCTCAATTCTTGGCTAGTTAGACTTGTTGTCAATGGTGGCTCTAAGACTTCCAAACTCAAGTCAACCAATTCTGACAATTTGGTGGCATTGACGTTTATTGGGGGAACTTTTCTTGAATGAAACGAACAGTCTCCCAACTGGTCGTCATCTATTAGCGTTCCTCTAATCTTTAGAATGACTTCTACAGCCTCGGTTCGGAGATTGGTACATTGACTGCAAAGCATTGCTTGCAAAACTGCTTCTGATCGAGCATACCAAGCGGACCTTCTTGCCACAGGTAACACGATGTCCCTCACTACCTTCCTCTGTGTTCTTACTAGCTGCAATTGAAACAAAAGGTGATTGGGCCCATCCACCCACATAGGATTAAGTTTCACACTAAACCACTGGGGAAGATAAACTCCAATAATAAATTCAACAATTAACCTCAAATTCTTCAGCACTTTGCCCTTCAATTCGTGTTTGGAAATCCAAATCCTGCAGAAACGAAGAGCTGTAGTTAACCAACGGCTGTGACTGACAGGTCCAATCTCCAAGAGAGCCAATGACTGAGGCACTTCTCCTGATCTTATTGCTTGGGCAATACGATAAGCATAGGATTGATCTGTGCTGAGATCTTTGATGACTCCTTCAGACAACGCCGGAAGGGGAGGGCCAACTTCGACCTTTGGAAAGGTTGTATTTATTTCTAGTTGTGTTGCTTCATCCAGCATGATGCCAAGGGGACCTGACCACTTGTTGTTGCTCTTTGTAGGACCATCAAGTTCCTGGATGAGATGACGAAGAGGTAGCTCGCCTGTATGTAAATCACATACAATCCAAACAAGTCTTCTTCCTAGTTTTTTCTCTAAATGCGTCATTACACCCCCCTGCCATCCGGTGTTCACTGCAGTTGAATCTCCACCAACAGCCTGCAGTGAACTGCCAAGTCCTCTCTCCTGAACCCAACATAAAATATGATCAGCAATGACCTCTGCATGTTTCTTCCCTTCTACTTCAGTTTCGGGAGCAAAGTGAAACAAAAACCGACCACCAGGCTCAGAACAGACAGAGTAGTGTTCTTCTTTGATGAGACCTGGAAACTTTCTGTTCACTCCCTCTACTTCTAGCAAAACTTTTGTGTCATCTATTCTTCCATCAAACAAAAGACAGGAGAGCCCTCCCTCGCTTAAATCTTTTTCATGCTGATCAGATATTTCCTTCATTATTTTTTCTTGTGCTCTTCTAATTTTATTATGATCTATCACCAAAGATACATCCTCTCGGCTGATGAGGCCTGCATCTATCCAAGCGGCAGTTGCAATTTCTGCAGCCTCACGAAGTCCAGCATGGTGGCGAATACTAGCTAAAGCAATGTTTGAAATATTTCTTGTGTTGTATTTCATTTTCTTTGGTAAAGGTTCAGATGGCTCTTTGGAACTATCATCTGATGTTGCTTCCTGTTCATCAGAAGAACTATCAAAGAAGTGATAAACATCTTGACACAGCTCTTCCTCTCTTTGGATGGCTTCTTCACTCTTCATTTTCTTCTTTTGTTCCCTCTCTCGGATTTGTTCTCTCTTCTTGGCATTAGCAATCTGCTTCTTTGTTTCTGAATAATCTATTGAACCCATTTGCATACTTCCTTGGCCTTCTGCCTTTGTCCTCTGTGCCTTTATAAATTCAAGCTCTAAAACAGGGATCTTCTTTTCACGAGGACAACCACAATCAATGTGGGAATTATTTTCTCTCTTACCTGAGTGAGAACAGTTGGATTCAGAACATAATTGTATGGAGCACTTGCAGGTCAAAATGTCAAACAGAGTATCAAGTGTGTGCAGAAATTCATTTTTCCTGGCCAAGTTTCCTTTACCAAGTGATGTTTCAACTGCTTTGTGCCATAATTTCGTTAGTTTTAGCTCAATAGTTCGACACTGATTAATCACAGGTGGTTTGAATAGTGCATTAGCTTTTGTCCATTGATGCAGAAGAGGGACTATCATGTCATTTATGAGTTCTTTATCTGTATAGTTCCTTCTGTCCTTTGCATTTTTTTCTCGAAGGAGTAACCCTAATCTTAGCATGTCTCTCACTGTTGGAAGTTCTGATACAGGAAGCTCCTTCCCTTTACCAACTAGCAGGCTCAAGTGGGTTGACAACTGACTTCTTGTCTTCAATTTTGACATCTTCACACTATCTGACAAATAGAAAAATATTTCAATGTTTCATAATTCAATTGTTGTTTCAAAAAATATCAATTTGTTTATCAAAAATGCTGTAACAGAAATAACATAATAATTTCTTAGAACATAATGTTTTATACAATGATATAAGTAACTGCGACAATCAATATGCCCTACTTACAATAATTAAAATGTAGAATTCGTCTGGTAGAGTAGGTGCAAGTGCAATGAGAGCAAACCACCGTCTATGATATCTAGAAGGAGAGTGAGCCGGGCGCCTTATCCTCACGCTTGGTACAAGTCAAAACAAGAATTAAACTGTCCCACACGGAGAGCCTGTTCATGTTCATGTTCTGACATGCATATTGTACACAAGCTATAGAACCATAAAATACTCCATAATCCATATGCTTACATGAGATTAGTTAATATCAAGTGAATAATTCTAATCAAGTCTCATTAATTTGTTGAAATACTGATATTTGAAACTTTAAGGTATAATTGATGTAGGTGAGGGTTATTTCAATTCATTTTTGTTTGCTAATCTCAAGTTTAGACATAAAGAGGCACAATATTTTGACTACCAAATTTGATTTTTAACATGTTGACAAAATTGACACACCCTAATGGAGGCGTCTTTAAGAACTTGGATGATTTCTTCCTTTTCCCATATACTGTCCAGGAGAGTGGAGACGGCTATTAAGCAGAGGTCCTCTTGCTTTATACACCTCGGCTTGGATTCCATCAGGTCCTGAGGCTTTGTGATTTTTCATTTGTTTCATGGCAGTAGCTACCTCATGTAGAGATGGAGGATAGATGAGATGGGTCATCTAGGGATGCTGAAGGACCTGCTAGGTAGTCAGGACATCCACATCGGTATTTCGGTTAAGAAGCGAATGGTAGTGCTCTGTCCAGTGTTGAAGGATGCCTTATTTATCTTTGATTACGGAGTTTCCGTCGGATGAGCGAAGGGGGGTTGCGCCATTTAATTGGCCCATAAAATGTTTAAGTGGAATTGAAAAATTGAAGCATCTTGTGTTGATCTACAAGTTTTTGTATTTCACATGCTTTATTTTCAAACCAGTCATTCTTTAGTTTGTGAAGTTCATGCTGGCCAGCCGCTTTCTCCTTGCGAAAGGTACCAGCTTTGGTCTGAAACTGAGGGTAGTTCAGCCAGTCAGTTAAGGCAACACGTTTAACTAGTCCTTGTGTATTATTTAGATCTGGCCGAGGGCCTCTCTGCAGGTTTTTGTCATGACAGTGTCGAGAATACCCCCATTCAGCAATAGGATTTGGGTTGTTTGTTTTCGGGTTGTTTATCAGCCCATGTTCGAGCTGCTCCCTGAAAGCATGTGCTACCACTGGATCCTCCAGACGCTTAGTGTTAAAACCCTTCTGGAGGCTTGTTGCCTTTGCCGTTTTGGGGAGACGTAAAGTGAGAGCTTGGCTATTATTGCCGGTGATCAGTGGTCTGAGCCACGTATGGCACGGATGATGAGGACATCTCGGCGATCTCTTTCTCTGACAATGGTGTAGTCAAAGAGATTCAAGTGTTTGGATCGTGGATGTTGCACCGAACCCTTGAATTTGTTGGCGTGCCTAAACAAGGTTTTGGTGATAGTGAGGTTGTGTGCAGCACACCTGCTGAGGAGGAGTAGGCCGCTGGGATTACACTTGGCTAGTCAATTTCTCCCTATGATTCCCTGCCAAATGTCAGCATCTCTGCCAACTCTGGCATTGAAGTCACTAAGGCGCACAACCTTATCTTCTCTGGGGATAGAGGTTAGCACTTTGTGTAGGTCGGCGTAAAAGGCACACACACACACACACACACACACACACACACACACACACACACACACACACACACACACACACACACACACACACACACACACACACACACACACACACACACACACGCACACACACACACACACACACGCACACACACACACACACACACACACACACACACACACACACACACACACACGCACATACAAGAAGCTTCTACACCATCCTCGACACAGGCTCCTACTACCACCTGAGATCCCTAGCCCGAGAATTGCTGTTCGACACCACAACGGCATCCAGCCCATACGTGCACGAACTGATCGCTATAAGAACAGCCCAGTCCCAACCATTGTAAAAATTATCAATAACTTCTAATAAACCAGTGTATTCACTCCCAGTAAATACTACTTCTTGCACTGTCACTATGTTGAAATGCACTGTAGTTTGAGCTTTTCCCCATCTAGTTATTATATATCTTATTTGTATCACTATGTTACTTGTATATTATTTTTAATTCGAAACCCATTCCCCAAATATGTAACTGTATATTTTCAGCCTTCTGGCTGCCAAGCTCTTTCAATAAACCGTTAATTATTATTATTATTATTATTATTATTATTATTATTATTACACACAAAAGCGGACCTGAGTGTGTGTGTGTGTGTGTGTAAATAATAATAATAATAATAATAATAATAATAATAATAATAATAATAATAATAATAATAATAATAATAATAATAATAATAATAATAATAATAATAATAATAATAATAATAATAATAATAATACCCCTGTAAATGGTCTATTGAAAGAGCATGGCAGCCGGAAGGCTAAAAATATACAGTTGCATTATTGGGGAATGGGTCACTTGATTGACAAATAATATACAAGTACCATTTGGGATACAAATATGATATATAATAACTAGGTGGGGAGAAGGGCATTTCAACATAGTGACAGTGCAAAAAGGTAAGAGTAACTGGGAGTGAATACACTGGTTGATTACAAGTTGTTGATAATTTTTACAATGGTTCGAACTGGGATGTTTTTATAGCGATCAGTACGTGCTCGTATGGGCTGAATGCGGTTGTGGTGTCGAACAACAAATTCGCAGACGAGGGATCACGGGTGGAAGTAGGAGCCGGTGTCGAGGATGGTGCAGAACCTTCTCAACAAATTTGCTATTGAAGTCGTGGTGATGGTCAGAGAGAGCCGAAAGGATCAGGGTGTTGAGTGCTTCTTGATATGTGGAGTAGGAAGGGGAGAAAATAATCTTGAATGCACTCTTTGCACTTTTTCTATGTGTTTATGTTGTGTGACATCTAGGGAGGAAGACCAGGCAGGGAAGGCATAGGTGAGCTTCAGAAGTATGAATGTTGAGAAAACAATGTGGAGCTCAGGTGCAGGAACTGTGAGGGACTTGAGTCGGCGGAGGAGGTGAAGACGGAAATTGGAGGATTTGACAACTTTACTGACGAGTGTTTTCAAATTTTGTATATTAATTATATATACTGACGCCGAGGAGTGGAGTGGAGTCCACAACCTGGAGTGTGTTGAGGCACAAAGTAATGAATTCAAATTCAAATTCAAAATACTTATTGAAAATTACATCAAAAGGAGCTAGTTAGCATGCTAACTAGCCCGCCCAAAACTAGTCTTAACAAGAGCTCTTTAACATTCTACAAATCATAAATCAGATATGTATACAACAAATAGATATGCATAAAATCTACAATCTTATGTTAAGCTTACAGAATTTTTTCATAATATTCTTAACCATATTTTTGTTTATTAAATAACAAACCATCTCTGTAATATCAATAATACCATCAGCCCTAAATTCTGATAAACAGTTACATTCCATGATGTAGTGATATAATGTATGAGACTTTACATAGCCACACAGTTTACAAGGAATGCCATCAGTTCCTTCAATATATTGCCAATAATATTTGTATCCAAAGCGTAGCCGCATCACAAATGTATCATACTTAACCGAAGCCTTACCATAAGTAGAACTTGTAGAATTCAAAACTCGAACATAATGTTTCAAACTACTACTACCGTTGATCAAAATTTTCCGAATATTGTCCATTTCCGATTGCTGTTGGATTTTTACCATTCCAGATTTTATTCTTTTAATACCCAAAATACAATCGTATTCTACAATTTCTTTGCCACACCCTTGCTTAGCCAAATCATCAGCAACCTCATTCATATAAATACCACAATGGGATGAAATCCACATAAAACTTACATCATATTCAAGTGATTTTATGTCCTGAATACACTTCTTATATTTTAAAAATAAATCATCGTCAAGAGGCACTTTAGAATTTAGAGCAAATAGAGCACTTTGACTGTCAACAAACCCAAAAAACTGTCTTTTTCCTCACAAAGGCATTCTTAAGTCCCACATATCTAGCATAAAGTTCAGCAGTGGAGCTGGAACTTCTATCCCCAATTCTCTTGGATCGTATTTCTTAAATACTAATATCATATTAAAAAAAATCCGTAATAACAATGCCACATCCGGCCCGATTCCCATTAACTGATCCGTCACAGTACATATGAATAACATTTTCCTTTTGGTACTCAGATTCTTTCTCAAGGAATATTTGCCGTAACTCAAAAAGGATTACATTCTTTTTTTTTTAAACTCTAGCTTATCCATTCTTGCAGATACACTCTCCATGAACCAAGGTTTCAAATAAACTTTGTTTGGCAAAGGCACACACAAATCTACAATATTATATTCACACAACATCTGAATCAATTTTTTGGTATCAGCATTCATCTTAAAATTACTAGTAATTGCACTAGTAAATTTATCAACAGCAGACTTCAGATACCCATCACCACGCCTAATACGCCTTTGAGTAGTAATGACAGTCAACTCCCTAATTCTGTGTATTATGCTCGGGACATTTAGCTCTATACTCATAATCTCTATTTTTGTTGTCCTTGGACAACCAAGCACAATCCTCATTGCTTCATTCTGAATAAGCTCTAATGACCTAAGATCTTTTCCTGAATAAGAAGCTAGAACTGGAGCTGAATAATCAATGATACTCCCAACTGTACTTAAGTACATAGATCTTAAAACTGGTATACCAAAACCATTTCCTCTATTTGACAAAGCATTCAGAGGTTTTAGCCTAGCTGTACATATATTTTTTACCTAAGTAATTTGATCCTTAATATTATTATTTATACCCACAAACATTCCCAGATATTTGTAACTGGATACTTTTTGCAATTTTATTCCATTTAGTCAAAATTCTTTTCCATTTACTGCCCTTGACTGAAATTTGGTTTTATTTTCATTAATGACCAGTCCCAAAGAGACACAAAGATACTGCAGCTGATCAATGACCCTAGACGTATCTTCCTCATTCTTACATTGGATCAGAATGTCATCAGCATAAGTGATTACCTGGGACTCGCCCTGGAATTTGTAACTAGCTATTCTGTCCATAAGAATATTAAAAAAAACATAGGGCTAAGAACGCCACCTTGAGGATACCCAACCATAGACTTTTTTTCTTCCGTATCATGATCTTGAAACCAGACACTCGCTTTTCTGTTTGTTAAGTAATCTGTAATCCACATCAATAATTTTCCTTTTATGCCTTTAATTACAAGACTTTCTAAGATCACTTCCATATTTGCCTTATCAAAGGCACTTTTAAGGTCTACAAACAGTCTACTGTTGACATAAGCATTACTAAGACATTTAATCACACAATCTGTAGTGCTTGTACCCTTTAAAAATCCAAACAAATTACTAGACAAGAGACCATCAATTTCATACAATAATCTATTTAATACGATTCACTCCATCATTTTAGATAGACAAGATGTTAAGGATATGGGTCTATAATCATTATCGCCCTTAGGCACCGGCACAATGAGTGCTATTTTCCATTTCACTGGCAGTCTTCCATTTTCATATGACAAATTAAAGAGATCTAGAATTGGGTTGTCCTCCATATTTATAAGATAAGTGATAACATCACAAGTTAGACCATCCCTGCCAGGAGCACTAGACTTCCCTTTCTTTACAGCATTCAGAATTTCATCCTTAATAAAAGGAACACAGGTTTCCTCACTTACAGTACTTTGGATATTCACCAACCTTCGCCTCATAGATCTTGAATTCCTCAAGCAAATGTGAACACTACTTGGGAGATACTCATAATTAGATGCATGCGCCCACTTATTCATTAGTTCATTAGCTTTGGCGTTTGGATTGGGATGAACATAAAATTTCTTCTTGACTCCTCTCACCCTATTCACACCATCCCAAACCTGATTCAAAGATTTTGATTGAGCGATCTCTCTCAAAAAAACACTCCAATATATACTTTTGGCTTTCTGATTTACTTCCGCTGTACACTCTGCCACTTCAATCAGAGTTTCCCGGTTTTTTTCATTGCTACGATCTTTACTCCACTTACTATGACATTTCCAAAGTAACTTATTCCACCCCTTTACAATTTTATCATTATAATACCTAGGCTTAGGTTTTGTGGTATTTCCATACTGTTTCCTTGGCTTATTCAAAATGTTATCAATCACTCCTAACCAATCATCATAAAATATGTTTTCATCTTTAATTCCAAGCTTTTTGTACTCTTTATACCACTCGCCGACTTTTGCTACAAATTCACTATTTTGGCCTACTGTTATTGTATACCAGCTCCTATTGTTTACATAAAATATTTTGTTCAAATGAAGCTTCACTTTAATTACAAAGTGATCACTCAAAAGCGCATCCACAATATCCAAATTTGCATGCGCATCTAACACATTAAAAAGTATTGCATAATCAAGTCTACCCCCTTTAACATGTGTTGGCTCACCAGTTCCCAGGACCTTAGCATCTTCTATAGAGTCTAAGATATTTTTCAGAACCATTCCATTGTGATTTTGAGAACCTCCACTGCCAAGATTGTTATGCCTAACGTTCAAATCACCAATTAGTAAAAAATCATCAGCAAAAATAATGTCCGGCAGATCATCAACTGTCAATGAATCAGCATGCATATAAGCATTAATAATGAACAGTGTAGCATCTTGAAGCGTAATTCTAACACACAAATACTCGGTACCGTTTATTTTTAGAGCGGAATGAAAAGATGCTGGAATATCATCTTTGATGTAAGTCATCAAACCTCTACAATTTCCAGTCAAATCAGCTGGTAATTCAAAACTTTGATAACCTCTTAGTTGCAAAGATATTCCGGTTGTCCTAACCTCTTGCAAAGCAATGACATCAATAATACTAGAATGAACATATGCATGAAGATCCGTTAACCTTTGTTTCCAACTATTAACATTCCAGGAAATTAAGCTGACATTATGATCCATTAGAATAAATTTTCCCCCTCATATGCTTCACCGAAATGAGAACATTCTTTTTGACGTCGTCCCTTGGATTTTCCATATATTCCAAAACAGAGTCAAGAATGTTCGTCAAGTCACCAAGCATTTCCTTGTTCACTACATTCTCTTTAGAAACCGAACCAACTCTATTTCCGAACTGACTATGATTACTATTTTGCTCTAGATTGCTATCCACAATATTTTATTCCATCTCTACTAATGTTTCATTTTCTTTTGAACAGCCTTTATTAACAAGAGCAATATCACTATATGGCACACGATTCACAAAGCATTTCTTGAAATCCAATATTGCTTGTTTGAGCTCATCAATCTCCTTACGGAGTTCTACTAGAATGTTAGGGGCCATAAGGTTATTGTCCTAGTTACCTATGTCCTTCTTTGCTGCTGCTTTACGTATTTCCATACGCTTTTCCCACACATTTACAGCACTTGGTGTCCCTGCAACATCGCTCCTTACAGCATTGTGAGCCCCCCCCACAATTACAGCATTTTGGTGTAATTTTCTCCTTTGCCTTAATTTTATCTCCACATACCTTAGATTCCTGCATTTTTCCACAGAATCTACATCGAAAATCATTTTGGCATTTCCACGCCTTGTGCCCCCACTTGCAACACTTATAGCATATTACTGGAGATTCGTTGTAGACAGCAACCCGTTTATATCACAAACATCTCACAAAGACCTTCTCTGGCGGTGAACCTTTGATTAGCGCAATTAGCTGCGGCTTAAGTACTAGTTATCCATCAAATCTAATTACACGTCTCTTGGCCCCCAAAAATCTATCGTCAGCCAACACATCCTCGGGGTCAAGGTAAACAGGATAATAAAAAAGAATGATCTTAGTACATTTCCAAATGGACTCCATAGGCTTTTCCATCACTACATTCTCAAAACTTTCTGTAGTTAGATATCTAACTGCTTCCTCATCCTTCACAGTAATATAAGGAATATGTTTACCTTCTTTAAAGAGCACTTGATGCCCTTGATGGCGCTTAGTGAGTCTAACTGTCCACTTTACCTTATCATGAAAATCCATGCCATTATTCTTGGGTAAGTAAGGACGTGGCCTCCTTGAAGAGTTACTGCCATCTAAACCATCAATGGGGTTTTCACTCGTTGTACTGATCATGGTTGAAGAATGACTCACACCATCAATTGTCTTTCGCTTATCCACCAAGTAGGAAATATTATCTTCACTGCTTGTACCCTCTCTATTCCTCTTTTTATTCTTCTTTTTGCTATTCGCAACTTTAAACGGCTCTTGTTCTTCACATTCACTGCTCCTAGACAACTCCAAATCCGTCTACTGTCCTCCAACAGTACCCTGGGCTACATTGCTGTGTCTGCTGTATCCACCACCCAATTCCGTCATTGTAGTAAGCGACATGCTCGTTGAAGCTCTTCCGCCAGCCATGACAGTACGTGTCCAGCCAGGAAGGAGTAGGAGAGCGACCTGCACGTCCGACGAGTACGGCCAGCGTTCCAGTTGTGCAAAGTAATGAAGGGAGGTAGGAGGACGTCGGAGGAGAAGTTGATGTGCATAAACATGGTCTTGGTATGGTTGATAGTGACATGGTTGTTGGTGGCCCAATTTTGTAGACTGTTCATTAAATCCTGGATGGCGGTCTAGTGTGGAGCAGAGTTGTTGATACTGATCCTAATGGTGGAGTCGTCGACATATTTCCAGTAATCAGAGGTTTCTCTTAGGGCATCATTTGTAAATATAAGGAAGCAGAGCGGTCCCACCTTGCTATCTTGGGGGACGCCACTTTTCAGGCACTCACTGAGTGCCTGAAAAGTGGAGACAGCTCCTCGGAAGTGTACAGCTTGGCTTCGGTTACTAAGGAAGTCTGTAAGCCATGGTATAAGACTTCTCCAAAACCCGAAGTCGATAGCTTTGTTGATGATTAAATTGTGGTCGACTAGGTCAAATGCTTTGGTGAAGTCTATGAATGCGACAGCCACAGACGTTCTTTTTCGTTTTTCCAGATGGCGGAATATGTAGTCGAGAAAGCTGATAAGACAATGAGTGGTGGGGGAATTTTTCATATTGCCAAATTGCTGAGGATCTATAGCGTCTGCAATATCAGCATAAACCCAAAAAACACGAAACTTTCACGGATTAAGCTGGGTATTAGGGTGATGACAATGGGTCGTAGCTGATTTAAGGATTGTTGGCTGGGTGACTTGGGCACTGGTAACACATATGAGATCTTCCAGACAGCTGGGCATCTTGCTTGACTGAGGGAAGCATTGATGATGGAGCGGAGGGGTTTAGCTAGTTCCGAGAACTTCTTGTAGAGTTTCATTAGTAAGTCAATGGGGGGTGGTGGTGCGCTTTAACTTCATTCTGTCCAGACGTTTTTCTACTTCAAATTCTTCTACTAAGTCATTAGGAAACGGGGCGAATAGGTAAGCAGAGAGACTGGTTCCGTCAAGCCAGCCCCGTATGGCATATAGTTGCGAAACAAGTGATTGAGGGCCCTTCGTGCCAGGTGGCGAGTCCGGTGGTACAGTTTACCGAGGTGTAAAAGTTCAAACGCTCGTGATTGGCTAGCGTGCAACCTCCATCCAGTTGACAGCGTACACCGACATCGTTTTCCAGATGGTCGTGGTTGTTATAATCATAGTCGTGGTTGTTATAAACATCGTTGTGGTTGATATAATCATGGTCGAGGTGTTATAATCATAGTCGTAGTTATGATCATTGTCGTGGTTGTTATAATCATAGTAATGGTTGTTATAATCATGATCGTGGTTGTTATACTCATAGTCGTGGTTGTTATAATCGTGGTCGTGGTCGTTATAATCATGGTCGTGGCTGTTATAATCATATTCGTGGTTTTTAAAATCATGGTCGTCGTTGTTATAATTATGGTCGTGGTTGTTATAATCATAGTCGTTGTTGTTATAATCATGGTCGTGGTTGTTATAATCATAGTCGTGGTTGTTAAAATCATGTTCGTGGCTGCTTATAATCATAATCGTGGTTGTTATAATCATAGTTGATTTTGTTATATTCATAGTCGTGGTTGATATAATCATGGTCTTGGTTGTATAATCTTGGTCTTGGTTGTTATAATCAATTTCGTGGTTGTTATAATCATGGTCGTGGTTGTTATAAACATAGTCGTTGTTGCAATAATCATAGTCGTGGTTGATATAATCATGATCGTGGTTGTTATATTCATGGTCGTAGTTGTTATAATCATGGTTGTGGTGATTATATTCATGGTCATAGTTGTTATAATCATACGCGTGGTTGGTATAATCATGGTCGTGGTTGTTATATTCATTGTCGTAGTTGTTATAATCATGGTTGTGGTGATTATATTCATGGTCATGGTTGTTATAATCATAGTCGTGTTTGTTATATTCATGGTCATGGTTATTATAATCATGGTCGTGGTTGTTATAATCATGGTCGTGGTTGTTATATTCATGGTCATGGTTGTTATAATCATAGTCGTGGTTGTTATAATCATGGTCGTTGTTGTAATAATCATGGTCGTGGTTGTTATAATCATGGTCGTGGTTTGTTATAATCATACTCGTTGTTGTTATAATCATGGTTGTGTTTGTAATAAACATAGTCGTGGTTGTCATAATCATAGTCGTGGTTGATATAATCATGGTCGTGGTTGTTATAAACATAGTCGTGGTGTTAATAATCATAGTCGTGGTTGTTATAATCATAGTCGTGGTTGTTATAATCATGGTCGTGGTTTTTATAATCATGGTCGTGTTTGTTGTAAACATAGTCGTGGTTGATATAATCATGGTCTTGGTTGTTATAATCATCGTCGTGGATGCTATATTCATATTCGTGGTTCATATAATCATAGTCGTGGTTGCTTATAATCATAATCGACCATGAGGTCGTGGTTGTTATAATCATGGTCGTGGTTGTTATATTCATTTTCGTGGTGGTTATAACCTGGTCGTGGTTGTTATAATCATAGTCGAGTTTGTTATATTCATAGTTGTGGTTGTTATAATCATAGTCGTGGTTGTAAAATCATGGTCGTGGTTGTTATAATCATTGTCGTGGTCGTTATAATCATTGTCGTTGTTGTTATAATCATGGTCGTGGTTGTTATAATCATAGTCGTGGTTGTTATAATCATGGTTGTGGTTGCTTATAATCATAATCGAGGTTGTTATAATCATATTCGTGGTTGTTATAATAATAATCGTGGTTGTTATAATTATGGTCGAGGTCGTTATAATCATGGTCGAGGTTGTTATAATTATAGTCGTGGTTGTTATAATC
This sequence comes from Homarus americanus, assembly GCF_018991925.1. Classification (NCBI taxonomy): domain Eukaryota; kingdom Metazoa; phylum Arthropoda; class Malacostraca; order Decapoda; family Nephropidae; genus Homarus; species Homarus americanus. The sequence goes on along the minus strand of NW_024748502.1, from coordinate 3,441,741 downwards.
ATAGTCGTGGCTGTTATAATTATAGTCGTGGTTGTTATAATCGTGGTCGTGGTCGTTATGATCATGGTCGTGGTTGTTATAATCATATTCGTGGTTGTTAAAATCATGGTCGTCGTTGTTATAATCATGGTCGTGGTTGTTATAATCATAGTCGTTGTTGTTATAATCATGGTCGTGTTTGTTATAATCATAGTCGTGGTTGTTAAAATCATGTTCGTGGTTGCTTATAATCATAATCGTGGTTGTTATAATCATAGTAGATGTTATAATCATAGTCGTGGTTGATATAATCATGGTCTTGGTTGTATAATCATGGTCTTGGTTGTTATAATCATACTCGTGGTTGTTATAATCATGGTCGTGGTTGTTATAAACATAGTCGGTGTTGTAATAATCATAGTCGTGGTTGATATAATCATGGTCGTGGTTGTTATATTCATGGTCGTAGTTGTTATAATCATGGTCGTGGTTGTTATATTCATGGTCATGGTTGTTATAATCATAGTCGTGGTTGTTATATTCATGGTCATGGTTATTATAATCATAGTCGTGGTTGTTATAATCATGGTCGTGGTTGTTATATTCATGGTCATGGTTGTTATAATCATAGTAGTGGTTGTTATAATCATGGTAGTTGTTGTTATAATCATGGTCGTGGTTGTTATAATCATGGTCGTGGTTTGTTATAATCATACTCGTTTTTGTTACAATCATGGGCGTGGTTGTTATAATCATAGTCGTGGTTGTCTATTATGGTCGTGGTTTTTATAATCATGGTCGTGGTTGTTATAATCATGGTCGTGGTTGTTATAATCATATTCGTGGTTGTTATAATCATACTCGTTGTTGTTATAATCATGGTTGTGGTTGAAATAATCAAAGTCGTGGTTCTCATAATCATAGTCGTGGTTCATATAATCATAGTCGTGGTTGTTATAATCATGGGCGTGTTTGTTGTAAACATAGTCGTGGTTGTTATAATCATGGTCGTGGTTGTTATATACATAGTCGTGGTGTTAATATTCATAGTCGTGGTTGAAATAATCATGGTCGTGGTTCTTATAATCATGGTCGTGCTTGTTGTAAACATAGTCGTGGTTGATATAATCATGGTCTTGGTTGTTATAATCATGGTCGTGGTTGCTATATTCATATTCGTGGTTCTTATAATCATAGTCGTGGTTGTTATAATCATGGTCGTGGTTGTTATAATCATGGTCGTGGTTGTTATAATCATAGTCGTGGTTGTTATAATCATGGTCGTGGTTGCTTATAATCATAATCGACCATGAGGTCGTGGTTGTTATATTCATTTTCGTGGTGGGTATAACCTGGTCGTGGTTGTTATAATCATAGTCGTGTTTGTTATATTCATGGTCGTGGTTGTTATAATCATAGTCATGGTTGTTAAAATCATGGTCGTGGCTGTTATAATCATGGTCGTGGATATTATAATCATAGTCGTGGTTTTTATAATCATGGTCGTGGTTGCTTATATCATAATCGTGGTTGTTCTAATCATATTCGTGGTTTTTATAATGATAGTCGTGGTTGTTATAATTATGGTCGTGGTTGTTATATTCATGGTCGTGGTTGTTATAATCATGGTCATTGTTGTTATAATCATGGTCGTGGTTGTTATAATCATGTTCGTGGTTGTTATAATCATGGTCGTGGTTGCTATAATCATGGTCCTTGTTGTTACAATCATGGTCGTGGTTGTTATGATCATAGTCGTGGCTGTTATAATCATAGTCGTGGTTGATATAATCATGGTCGTGGTTGTTATAATCATAGTAGTCGTTCTTACAATCATGGTCGTGGTTGTTTTAATCATAGTCGTGGTTGTTATAATCAAAGCCGTGGTGTTAATAATCATTTTCGTGGTTGATATAATCATGGTCGTGGTTGTTATAATCATAGTAGTGGTTGTTATAATCATGGTCGTGGTTGTTATAATCATGGTCCTTGTTGTTCCAATCATGGTCGTGGTTGTTATAATCATAGTCGTGGTTGTTATAATCATAGTCGTGGTTGATAAAATCATGATCGCGGTTGTTATAATCATGGTCGTGGTTGTTATAATCGTAGTCGTGGTTGTTATAATCATGGTCGTGGTTGTTATAAACATAGTCGTGGTGTTAATAATCATTTTCGTGGTTGATATAATCATGGTCGTGGTTGTTATAATCATAGTAGTGGTTGTTACAATCAAGGTCGTGGTTGTTTTAATTTGAGCCGTGGTTGTTATAATCATAGCCGTGGTTCATATAATCATGGTCTTGGTTGTTATAATCATGGTCATGGTTGTTATAATCGTAGTCATGGTTGTTATGATAATGGTCATGGTTGTTATAAACATATTTGTGGTGTTAATAATCATTGTCGTGGTTGATATAATCATGGTCGTGGTTGTTATAATCATGGTCGTGGTTCTTATAATCATTGTCGTGGTGGTTATAATCATGGTCGTGGTTGATATACTCATGATCGTGGTTGTTATAATCACGGTCGTGGTTGTTTTAATCATTGTCGTGGTTGTTATAATCATTATCGTGGTTGATATAATCATGGTCGTGGTTGTTATAATCATGGTCGTGGTTGTTATAATCGTAGTCATGGTTGTTATAATCATGGTCGTGATTGTTATAAACAGAGTCGTGGTGTTAATAATCATTGTCGTGGTTGATATAATCATGGTCGTGGTTGTTATAATCATGGTCGTGGTTCTTATAATCATGGTCGTGGTGGTTATCATCATGGTCGTGGTTGTTATAATTATAGTCGTGTTTGTTATAATCGTGGGCGTGGTTGTTATAATCATAGTCGTGGTTGTTATAATCATAGTAGTGGTTGTTATAATCATGGTCGTGGTTGGTATATTCATTGTCGTGGTTGTTATAATCAAAGTCGTGGTTGTTATAATCATGGTCGTGGTTTTTATAATCATAGTCGTGGTTGTTATAATCGTGGTCGTGGTCGTCATAATCATGGTCGTGGTTATAATCAAAGTCGTGGTTGTTATAATCAAAGTCGTGGTTGTTATAATCATGGTCGTTGTTGTTATAATCATGGTCGTTGGTCGTGGTTGCTTATAATCATAATCGTGGTTGTTATAATCATAGTCGTGGTTGTTATAATCATAGTCGAGGTTTATATAATCATGGTCTTGGTTGTTTAATCATGGTCTTGGTTGTATAATCATGGTCTTGGTTGTTATAATCATAGTCGTGATTGTTATAATCATGGTCTTGGTTGTTATAAACATGGTCGTGGTTGTAATAATCATAGTCGTGGTTGAAATAATCATGGTCGTGGTTATTATATTCATAATCGTGGTTGTTATAATCATAGTCGTGGTTGTTATAATCATGGTCGTGGTTGATATAATCATGGTCTTGGTTGTATAATCATGGTCTTGGTTGTTATAATCATAGTCGTGGTTGAAATAATCATGGTCGTGGTTGTTATATTCCTGGTCGTGGTTGTTATAATTATAGTCGTGGTTGTTATAATCATGGTCGTTTTTGTTATAATCATGGTCATGGTTGTTATAATCATAGTCGTGGTTGTTATAATCGTGGTCGTGGTCGTTATAATCATGGTCGTGGTTGTTATAATATAATTCGTGGTTGTTAAAATCATGGTCGTGGTTGTTATAATCATGGTCGTGGTTGTTATAATCGTAGTCGTTGTTGTTATAATCATGGTCGTGGTTGATATAATCATGGTCGTGGTTGCTTATAATCATAATCGTGGTTGTTATAATCATAGTCGTGGTTGTTATAATCATGGTCGCTGTTGTTTTAATCAGGTTCGTGGTTGTTATAATCATGGTCGTGGTTGTTATAATCATGGTCGTGGTAGTTATAATCATACTCGTGGTTGGAATAATCATGGTTGTGGTTGTTATGATCATAGTCGTTTTTGTTACAATCATGGGCGTGGTTGTTATAATCATAGTCGTGGTTGTCTATTATGGTCGTGGTTTTTATAATCATGGTCGTAGTTGTTATAATCATATTCCTGGTTGTTATAATCATACTTGTTGTTGTTGTAATCATGGTCGTGGTTGTTATAATCATAGTCGTGGTTGTTATAATCATAGTCGTGGTTGATATAATCATAGTCGTGGTTGTCATAATCATGGTCGTTTTTGTTATAAACATAGTCGTGGTGTTAATAATCATAGTCGTGGTTGATATAATCATGGTCGTGGTTGTTATAATCATGGTCGTGGTTGCTATATTCATATTCGTGGTTCTTATAATCATAGTCGTGGTTGAAATAATCATGGTGGTGGTTGTTATAATCATGGTCGTGGTTGTTATAATCATGGTCCTTGTTGTTACAATCATGGTCGTGGTTGTTATAATCATGGTCGTGATTGTTATAAACAGAGTCGTGGTGTTAATAATCATTGTCGTGGTTGATATAATCATGGTCGTGGTTGTTATAATCATGGTCGTGGTTCTTATAATCATGGTCGTGGTGGTTATCATCATGGTCGTGGTTGTTATAATTATAGTCGTGTTTGTTATAATCGTGGGCGTGGTTGTTATAATCATAGTCGTGGTTGTTATAATCATAGTAGTGGTTGTTATAATCATGGTCGTGGTTGGTATATTCATTGTCGTGGTTGTTATAATCAAAGTCGTGGTTGTTATAATCATGGTCGTGGTTTTTATAATCATAGTCGTGGTTGTTATAATCGTGGTCGTGGTCGTCATAATCATGGTCGTGGTTGTTATAATCAAAGTCGTGTTTGTTATAATCCTGGTCGTTGGTTGTTATAATCGCAGTCGTTGTTGTTATAATCATGGTCGTGGTTGTTATAATCATGGTCGTGGTTGCTTATAATCATAATCGTGGTTGTTATAATCATAGTCGTGGTTGTTATAATCATAGTCGAGGTTTATATAATCATGGTCTTGGTTGTTTAATCATGGTCTTGGTTGTATAATCATGGTCTTGGTTGTTATAATCATAGTCGTGTTTGTTATAATCATGGTCTTGGTTGTTATAAACATGGTCGTGGTTGTAATAATCATAGTCGTGGTTGAAATAATCATGGTCGTGGTTATTTATCATAATCATAATCGTGGTTGTTATAATCATGGTCGTGGTTGATATAATCATGGTCTTGGTTGTATAATCATGGTCTTGGTTGTTATAATCATAGTCGTGGTTGAAATAATCATGGTCGTGGTTGTTATATTCCTGGTCGTGGTTGTTATAATCATAGTCGTGGTTGTTATAATCATGATCTTGGGTGTTATAATCATGGTCGTGGTTGTTATAATCATGGTCGTGGTTGCTATATTCATATTCGTGGTTCTTATAATCATAGTCGTGGTTGAAATAATCATGGTGGTGGTTGTTATAATCATGGTCGTGGTTGTTATAATCATGGTCCTTGTTGTTACAATCATGGTCGTGGTTGTTATAATGATAGTCGTGGTTATTAAAATCATAGTCGTGGATGATTTAATCATGGTCGTGGTTGATATAATCATAGTAGTGGTTGTTACAATCATGGTCGTGGTTGTTATAATCATATTCTTGGTTGTTATAATCATACTCGTTGTTGTTATAATCATGGTCGTGGTTGTTATAATCATGGTCGTGGTTGTTATAATCATAGTCGTGGTTGTTATATTCATTGTCGTGGTTGTTATAATCATAGTCGTGGTTGTTATAATCATGGTCATGGTTGATATAATCATAGTCGTGGTTGTTATAATCGTGGTGGTGGTCGTTATAATCATGGTCGTGGTTGTTATAATCATGGTCGTGGTTGTTATAAACATAGTCGTTGTGTTAATAATCATAGTCGTGGTTGATATAATCATGGTCGTGGTTGTTATAATCATGGTCGTGTTTGTTGTAAACATAGTCGTGGTTGTTATAAACATAGTCGTGGTGTTAATAATCATAGTCGTGGTTGATATAATCATGGTCGTGGTTGTTATAATCATGGTCGTGTTTGTTGTAAACATAGTCGTGGTTGATATAATCATGGTCTTGGTTGTAATAATCATGGTCGTGGTTGCTATATTCATATTCGTGGTTCTTATAATCATAGTCGTGGTTGTTATAATCATGGTCGTGGTTGTTATAATCATATTCGTGGTTGTTATAATCATACTCGTTGTTGTTATAATCATGGTCGTGGTTGTTATAATCATGGTCGTGGTTGTTATAATCATAGTCGTGGTTGTTATATTCATTGTCGTGGTTGTTATAATCATAGTCGTGGTTGTTATAATCATGGTCATGGTTGATATAATCATAGTCGTGGTTGTTATAATCGTGGTGGTGGTCGTTATAATCATGGTCTTGGTTGTTATAATCATGGTCGTGGTTGCTATATTCATATTCGTGGTTCTTATAATCATAGTCGTGGTTGTTATAATCATGGTCGTGGTTGTTATAATCATGGTCGTGGTTGTTATAATCATAGTCGTGGTTGTTATAAACATAGTCGTGGTGTTAATAATCATAGTCGTGGTTGATATAATCATGGTCGTGGTTGTTATAATCATGGTCGTGTTTGTTGTAAACATAGTCGTGGTTTTTATAATCATGGTCTTGGTTGTAATAATCATGGTCGTGGTTGCTATATTCATATTCGTGGTTCTTATAATCATAGTCGTGGTTGTTATAATCATGGTCGTGGTTGTTATAATCATGGTCGTGGTTGTTATAATCATAGTCGTGGTTGTTATAATCATGGTCGTGGTTGCTTATAATCATAATCGACCATGAGGTCGTGGTTGTTTTAATCATGGTCGTGGTTGTTATATTCATTTTCGTGGTGGGTATAACCTGGTCGTGGTTGTTATAATCATAGTCGTGTTTGTTATATTCAGGTCGTGGTTGTTATAATCATAGACGTGGTTGTTAAAATCATGGTCGTGGCTGTTATAATCATGGTCGTGGTTGTTATAATCATAGTCGTGGTTGTTATAATCATGGTCGTGGTTGCTTATAATCATAATCGTGGTTGTTATAATCATATTCGTGGTTGTTATAATGATAGTCGTGGTTGTTATAATTATGTTCGCGGTTGTTATATTCATGGTCGTGGTTGTTATAATCATGGTCATTGATGTTATAATCATGGTCATGGTTGTTATAATCATGTCCGTGGTTGTTATAATCATGGTCGTGGTTGTTATAATCATGGTCCTTGTTGTTACAATCATGGTCGTGGTTGTTATAATCATAGTCGTGGTTGTTATAATCATAGTCGTGGTTGATATAATCATGGTCGTGGTTGTTATAATCATAGTAGTCGTTCTTACAATCATGGTCGTGGTTGTTTTAATCATAGTCGTGGTTGTTATAATCATAGCCGTGGTTGATATAATCATGGTCGTGGTTGTTATAATCATGGTCGTGGTTGTTATAATCGTAGTCGTGGTTGTTATAATCATGGTCGTGGTTGTTATAAACATAGTCATGGTGGTAATAATCATTTTCGTGGTTGATATAATCATGGTCGTGTTTGTTATAATCATAGTAGTGGTTGTTACAATTATGGTCGTGGTTGTTTTAATTTGAGCCGTGGCTGTTATAATCATAGCCGTAGTTGATATAATCATGGTCTTGGTAGTTATAATCATGGTCATGGTTGTTATAATCGTAGTCATGGTTGTTATAAACATATTTGTGGTGTTAATAATCATTGTCGTGGTTGATATAATCATGGTCGTGGTTCTTATAATCATGGTCGTGGTTCTTATAATCATGGTCGTGGTGGTTATAATCATGGTCGTGGTTGATATAATCATGGTCGTGGTTGTTATAATCATGGTCGTGGTTGTTTTAATCATTGCCGTGGTTGTTATAATCATTGTCGTGGTTGATATAATCATGGTCGTGGTTGTTATAATCATGGTCGTGGTTGTTATAATCGTAGTCATGGTTGCTATAATCATGGTCGTGGTTATTATAAACAGAGTCGTGGTGTTAATAATCATTGTCATGGTTGATATAATCATGGTCGTGGTTGTTATAATCATGGTCGTGGTTCTTATAATCATGGTCGTGGTGGTTATGATCATGGTCGTGGTTGTTATAATTATAGTCGTGTTTGTTATAATCGTGGGCGTGGTTGTTATAATCATAGTCGTGGTTGTTATAATCATAGTAGTGGTTGTTATAATCATGATCGTGGTTGGTATATTCATTGTCGTGGTTGTTATAATCAAAGTCGTGGTTGTTATAATCATGGTCGTGGTTGTTATAATCATAGTCGTGGTTGTTATAATCGTGGTCGTGGTCGTCATAATGATGGTCGTGGTTGTTATAATCATGGGTCGTGGTTGTTATAATCATGGTCGTGGTTGTTATAAACATAGTTGTGGTGTTAATAATCATAGTATTGGTTGATAAAATCATGGTCGTGGTTGTTATAATCATGGTGGTGTTTGTTGTAAACATAGTCGTGGTTGTTATAATCATGGTCTTGGTTGTTATAATCATGGTCGTGGTTGCTATATTCATATTCGTGGTTCTTATAATCATAGTCGTGGTTGTTATAATCATGGTCGTGGTTGTTATAATCATGGACGTTGTTGTTATATTCATGGTCGTGGTTGTTATAATCATGGTCGTGGTTGTTATAATCTTAGTCTTGGTTGTTATAATCATGGTCTAGGTTGTTATAATCGTAGTCGTGGTTGTTATAATCATGGTCGTGGTTCATATAACCATGGTCTTGGTTGATATAATCATGGTTGTGGTTGTTATAATCATGGTCGTGGTTGTTATAATCGTAGTCATGGTTGTTATAATCATGGTTGTGGTTGATATAACCATGGTCTTGGTTGTTATAATCATAGTAGTGGTTCTTACAATCATGGTCGTGGTTGTTATAATCATAGTCATGGTGTTATTAATCATTGTTGTGGTTGATATAATCATGGTCGTGGTTGTTATAATCATGGTCGTGTTTGTTATAAACATAGTCGTGGTTGTAATAATCATAGTCGAGGTTGATATAATCATGGTCGTGGTTGTTATATTCATGGTCGTGGTTGTAATAATCATGGTCGTGGTTGTTATAATCATTTTCGTGGTGGTTATAATCATGGTCGTGGTTGTTATAATCATGGTAGTGGTTGTTACAATCATGGACGTGGTTGTTTTAATCATAGTCGTGGTTTTTATAATCATATTCGTGGTTGATATAATCATGGTCGTGGTTGTTATAATCATGGTCGTGGTTGTCATAATCGTAGTCGTGGTTGTCATAATCATGGTCGTGGCTGTTATAAACAAAGTCGTGGTGTTAATAATCATTGATTTGGTTGATATAATCATGGTCGTGGTTGTTATAATCATGGTCGTAGTTGTTATAAACATAGTCGTGGTGGAAATAATCATAGTCGTGGTTCATATAATCATGGTCGTGTTTGTTATATTCATGGCCCTGGTTGTTATAATCATGGTCATGGATGTTATAATCATTTTCGTGTTGGTTATAATCATGGTCGTGGTTGTTATAATCATAGTCGTGGTTGTTATAATCATACACGTGGTTGGTATAATCATGGTCGTGGTTGTTATAATCATGTCGTGGTGGTTATATTCATGATCGTGGTTGATATAATCTTGGTCGTGGTTGTTATATTCATGGTCGTGGTTGTTATAATCATGGTCGTGGTTGTTATAATCATAGTCGTGGTTGATATAATCATGGTCGTGGTTGTTATATTAATGTTCGTGGTTGTTATAATCATAGTCGTGGCTGTTATATTCATTGTCGTGGTTGTTATAATCATAGTCGTGGTTGTTATAATCATAGTCGTGGTTGATATAATCATAGTTGTGGTTGTTATAATCGTGGCGGTGGTCGTTATAATCATGGTCGTGGTTGTTATAATCATATTAGTGGTTGTTAAAATCATGGTCGTGGTTGTTATAATCATATTCGTGGTTGTTATAATCATACTCGTTGTTATACTCATGGTCGTGGTTGTTATAATCATGGTCGTGGTTGTTATAATCATAGTCGTGGTTGTTATATTCATTGTCGTGGTTGTTATAATCATAGTCGTGGTTGTTATAATCATGGTCATGGTTGATATAATCATAGTCGTGGTTGTTATAATCGTGGTGGTGGTCGTTATAATCATGGTCGTGGTTGTTATAATCATGGTCGTGGTTGTTATAAACATAGTTGTGGTGTTAATAATCATAGTATTGGTTGATAAAATCATGGTCGTGGTTGTTATAATCATGGTCGTGTTTGTTGTAAACATAGTCGTGGTTGTTATAATCATGGTCTTGGTTGTTATAATCATGGTCGTGGTTGCTATATTCATATTCGTGGTTCTTATAATCATAGTCGTGGTTGGTATAATCATGGTCGTGGTTGTTATAATCATGGACGTTGTTGTTATATTCATGGTCGTGGTTGATATAATCATGGTCTAGGTTGTTATAATCGTAGTCGTGGTTGTTATAATCATGGTCGTGGTTGATATAACCATGGTCTTGGTTGATATAATCATGGTCGTGGTTGTCATAATCGTAGTCGTGGTTGTTATAATCGTGGTGGTGGTCGTTATAATCATGGTCATGGTTGTTATAATCATGGTCGTGGTTGTTATAAACATAGTCGTGGTGTTAATAATCATAGTATTGGTTGATAAAATCATGGTCGTGGTTGTTATAATCATGGTCGTGTTTGTTGTAAACATAGTTGTGGTTGTTATAATCATGGTCTTGGTTGTTATAATCATGGTCGTGGTTGCTATATTCATATTCGTGGTTCTTATAATCATAGTCGTGGTTGTTATAATCATGGTCGTGGTTGTTATAATCATTGTCATGGTTGATATAATCATAGTCGTGGTTGTTATAATCGTGGTGGTGGTCGTTATAATCATGGTCGTGGTTGTTATAATCATGGTCGTGGTTGTTATAAACATAGTCGTGGTGTTAATAATCATAGTATTGGTTGATAAAATCATGGTCGTGGTTGTTATAATCATGGTCGTGTTTGTTGTAAACATAGTAGTGGTTGTTATAATCATGGTCTTGGTTGTTATAATCATGGTCGTGGTTGCTATATTCATATTCGTGGTTCTTATAATCATAGTCGTGGTTGTTATAATCATGGTCGTGGTTGTTATAATCATGGTCGTGGTTGTTATAATCTTAGTCGTGGTTGTTATAATCATGGTCTAGGTTGTTATAATCGTAGTCATGGTCTTGGTTAATATAATCATGGTCGTGGTTGTTATAATCATGGTCGTGGTTGTTATAATCGTAGTCATGGTTGTTATAATCATGGTCGTGGTTGATATAACCATGGTCTTAGTTGTTGTAATCATAGTAGTGGTTCTTACAATCATGGTCTTGGTTGTTATAATCATAGTCATGGTTGATATAATCATGGTCGTGGTTGTTATAATCATGGTCGTGGTTGTTATAATCGTAGTCGTGGTTCTTATAATCATGGTCGTGGTTGTTATAAACATAGTCGTGGTGTTATTTATCATTGTTGTGGTTGATATAATCATGGTCGTGGTTGTTATAATCATGGTCGTGTTTGTTATAAACATAGTCGTGGTTGTAATAACCATAGTCGTGGTTGATATAATCTTGGTCGTGGTTGTTATATTCATGGTCGTGGTTGATATAATCATGGTCGTGGTTGTTATATTCATGGTCGTGCTTGTAATAATCATGGTCGGTTGTTATAATCATTTTTGTGGTTATAATCATGGTCGTGGTTGTTATAATCATGGTAGTGGTTGTTATATTCATGGTCATGGTCGTTATAATCATTTTTATCGTGGTTGTTATAATCATGGTTGTGTTGTTATAAACATAGTCGTGGTTGTAATAATCATAGTCGGGTTGATATAATCATGGTCGGTTGTTATATTCATGTAATAATCATGGTCGTGGTTGTTATAATCATTTTCGTGGTGGTTATAATCATGGTCGTGGTTGTTATAATCATGGTAGTGGTTGTTACAATCATGGACGTGGTTGTTTTAATCATAGTCGTGGTTGTTATAATCATAGTCGTGGTTGATATAATCATGGTCGTGGTTGTTATAATCATGGTCGTGGCTGTTATAAACAAAGTCGTGGTGTTAATAATCATTGATTTGGTTGATATAATCATGGTCGTGGTTGTTATAATCATGGTCGTAGTTGTTATAAACATAGTCGTGGTGGAAATAATCATAGTCGTGGTTGATATAATCATGGTCGTGTTTGTTATATTCATGGCCCTGGTTGTTATAATCATGGTCATGGTTGTTATAATCATTTTCGTGTTGGTTATAATCATGGTCGTGGTTGTTATAATCATAGTCGTGGTTGTTATAATCATACACGTGGTTGGTATAATCATGGTCGTGGTTGTTATAATCATGTTGTGGTGGTTATATTCATGATCGTGGTTGATATAATCTTGGTCGTGGTTGTTATATTCATGGTCGTGGTTGTTATAATCATGGTCGTGGTTGTTATAATCATAGTCGTGGTTGATATAATCATGGTCGTGGTTGTTATATTAATGGTCGTGGTTGTTATAATCATAGTCGTGGCTGTTATATTCATTGTCGTGGTTGTTATAATCATAGTCGTGGTTGTTATAATCATGGTCGTGGTTGATATAACCATAGTTGTGGTTGTTATAATCGTGGCGGTGGTCGTTATAATCATGGTCGTGGTTGTTATAATCATATTAGTGGTTGTTAAAATCATGGTCGTGGTTGTTATAATCATGGTCGTGGTTGTTATGATCATAGTCGTTTATGTTACAATCATGGGCGTGGTTTTTATAATCATAGTCGTGGTTGTCTATTATGGTCGTGGTTGTTATAATCATATTCGTGGTTATTATAATCATACTCGTTGTTGTTATAATCATGGTCCTGGTTATTATAATCATAGTCGTGGTTGTTATAATCATAGTTGTGGTTGATATAATCATGGTCGTGGTTGTTATAATCATGGTCGTGGTTGTTGTAATCCTTAGTCGTGGTTGTTATAATCATGGTCGTGGTTGTTATAAGCATAGTCGTGGTGTTAATAATCATTGTCCTGGTTGACATAATCATGGTCGTGGTTGTTATAATCATGGTCGTGGTTGATAAAATCTTGGTCGTGGTTGTTATATTCATGGTCGTGGTTGTTATAATCATAGTAATCATGTTGTGGTGGTTATATTCATGATCGGTTGATATAATCTTGGTCGTGGTTATATTCATGGTCGTGGTTGTTATAATCATAGTCGTGGTTGATATAATCATGGTCGTGGTTGTTATATTAATGGTCGGTTGTTATAATCATAGTCGTGGCTGTTATATTCATTGTCGTGGTTGTTATAATCATAGTCGTGGTTGTTAAAATCATGGTCGTGGTTGTTATAATCATGGTCGTGGTTGTTATAATCATATTAGTGGTTGTTAAAATCATGGTCGTGGTTGTTATAATCATGGTCGTGGTTGTTATAATCATAGTCGTGGTTGCTTATTATCATAATCGTGGTTGTTATAATCATAGTCGTGGTTGTTATAATCATAGTCGTGGTTGTTATCATCATGGTCGTGGTTGTCATAATCATGGTCGTGGTTTTTATAATCATAATCGTGGTTGTTATAATCATAATCGTGGTTGGTATAATCATGGTTGTGGTTGTTTTGAGCATAGTCGTTTTTGTTACAATCATGGGCGTGGTTGTTATAATCATAGTCGTGGTTGTCTATTATGGTCGTGGTTGTTATAATCATATTCGTGGTTATTATAATCATACTCGTTGTTGTTATAATCTTGGTCCTGGTTGTTATAATCATTGTCATGGTTGTTATAATCATATTCGTGGTTGTTATAATCATACTCGTTGTTGTTATAATCATGGTCGTGGTTGTTATAATCATAGTCGTGGTTGTTATAATCATAGTCGTGGTTGATATAATCATGGTCGTGGTTGTTATAATCATGGTCGTGGTTGTTATAAACATAGAAGTGATGTTAATAATCATAGTCGTGTTTGATATAATCATGGTCGTGGTTGTTATAATCATGGTCGTGTTTGTTGTAAACATAGTCGTGGTTGTTATAATCATGGTCTTGGTTGTTATAATCGTGGTCGTGGTTGCTATATTCATATTCGTGGTTCTTATAATCATAGTCGTGGTTGTTATAATCATGGTCGTGGTTGTTATAATCATGGACGTTTTTGTTATATTCATGGTCGTGGTTGTTATAATCATGGTCGTGGTTGTTATAATCTTAGTCGTGGTTGTTATAATCATGGTCGTGGTTGTTATATTCATGGTCGTGGTTGTTATAATCATGGTCTTGGTTGTTATAATCATAGTAGTGGTTGTTACAATCATGGTCGTGGTTGTTTTAATTATAGTCGTGGTTGTTATAATCATAGTCGTGGTTGATATAATCATGGTCGTGGTTGTTATAATCATGGTCGTGGTTCTTATAATCGTCGTCGTGGTCGTTATAATCATGGTCGTGGTTGTTATAAACATAGTCGTGGTGTTAATAATCATTGTCGTTGTTGATATAATCATGGTCGTGGTTGTTATAATCATGGTCGTGTTTGTTATAAACATAGACGTGGTTGTAATAATCATAGTCGTGGTTGATATAATCAGAGTCGTGGTTGTTATATTCATGGTCGTGGTTGTTATAATCATAGTCGTGTTTGTTATATTCATGGTCGTGGTTGTTATAATCATAGTCGTGGTTGTTATAATCAAAGTCGTGGTTGTTATAATCATGGTCGTGGTTGTTACAATCATGGTCGTGGTTGTTATAAACATAGTCGTGGTGTTAATAATAATTTTCGTGGTTGATATAATCATGGTCGTGGTTGTTATAATCATGGTCGTGGTTGATATAATCTTGGTCGTGGATGTCATAATCATGGTTGTGGTTGTTATATTCATGGTCGTGGTTGTTATAATCATGGTCGTGGTTGTTATAATCATGGTCGTGGTTGCTATAATCATGGTCGTGGCTGTTATAATCATATTCGTTTTTTTATAATCATGGTCGTGGATGTTATAATCATGGTCGTGGTTGTTATAATCATATTCTTGGTTCTTATAATCATGGTCTTGGTTGTTATAATTATAGTCGTGGTGGTTATAATCATGGTCGTGGTTGTTATAATCATATTCTTGGCTCTTATAATCATGGTCGTGGTTGTTATAATTATATTCGTGGTTTTTAGAATCATAGTCGTGGTTGTTATAATCATAGTCGTGGTTGTTATTGTTCGTGTTCTGGGTAATAAGTTCAATATACAGGAGCGAACACAAACACCTGTATAGATTTTGTAGGTTCGATTTACTGGATAAGAGATATGTACACAAGGGGAGTAGCGCTCTTCAACCTGTCCGCTGGTCAACTGCTCTATAGACGACATATGGCAAGTGATACATTAGCAGCTTCCATACGTCGCCAGGCACATTAATTAAGCATGTGGGACATTGATAAATACATTGCCACACGCTACTAGCTAGGCTATATAAATAATACATACAGTAAATGGAGCACATACAGAATATACATAGCATAATATAAATACAGCATACAGAATATACATACACCTCCCTCCCCCCTATACGCTCATAGCAAAGTCTTGAGCGGACCTTTTCTTTTGGATCCGTTCTGAGCGTCGAGGGACTAGATCACTGGGAAGGGTATGGGATTCAACACTGGTGGCGGGGTCAGCAGAAGGCATTGTTACGGGGCGGAGAAAACGGCGGTTCCTCCGCCACACACGACCACTGGGTAACCGCACCTGGTAGTCCCGTGACCTACCGAGACCCATGACTACGCCTACTTTGTCCCAACGTAGGGAGGTCGGGTCCTGAACACGGACTTGGGTGCCGACACTCAACCTGGGTAGAGAACGGGCGTGGTCGTTGTAGCGGGCGACGACGTCTTGAACACGTTCGGCGGCTCGGCGATCACAATCCTCTGTCTTGGCCTGCCACTCCTTGGAAAAGGATTGAGGGTGAGCAGGGTCACAAGAACGAAGGGGGCGTCCATACAAAACCTGGGCAGGGGAGCGTCCGGTGTAGTTCGGTGTGTTGCAGAGTTCAAGAAGACCCCGGTCGAAGGCCTCGCAGTCGATATTCCCAGAAGGGGCCACCTTAAGGATGAGGTGTTTCAAGGATTTGACAGCAGCCTCAGCGTGGCCGTTGGACTGCGGGTAATGGGGCGATGACAACACATGCCGGACTCCCCATCGGTCAAGGAACACAGCAAAGTCCCGGCTTGTGAACTGAGGCCCTCCGTCGGTTCGCAGGCGTACAGGAACGCCCACGTCACGGAAGTAGTGGCGGAACTTGCTGATGGTGGCGGCAGACGTCGTGTCATTACCGCACTTGATGACAACCGGCCAACCAGAGAGACGGTCGACGATAACAAGGAAGGACTTTCCTGACACAGAGAAAAAGTCGGCCGACACAGACTCAAAGGGGCGGGTGGGGTTGTCGTCACTCATGAAGGGTTCCTGCTGCTGGCTGGGTTGTAGTACGTGGCGGGGCTTACACACCTGGACAGCATTGGAGATGTCGGGGTCGATGCCAGGCCGGAACACAGTCTGTCTTGCACGCCGTTTGGTGGCCTCGGCTCCACAGTGACTGTCGTGGAGGCGAGCCAAGGGATGGAGACTTGAAGCAGCAGGGACAACTACCGAACGAGAGGTGTCACTGGCCAGAGGTAGGGGTAGGGCGGCAGCAGGGTAGTTGCTGCTCCCTTCGTGCACCCTGTTGGCGTATTTTACCTCCAGAATCGGTGTTGGGAAGTCCTGGACACCATTATGCACGTCAATCCAGGCCTGACACGACCTGTTGCCAAAGGTGACATGTGCATAGAGTGAACCTAGGCCTGGGGCTATCTGTGAACCATCTGCCGTGACGCAGAGGTCCTTGGGAGGCGGTCCTAGATCGCTTGGAGAGAGCCCCAAGCATTGCAAATGCTGGGGACCGATGACCGTAGCCTCAGCGCCGGTGTCGGGCAGCATCTCGAGACAGGATGACACATTGCCGTAGGTCACGATGACGCTGACGTGCTGGGGGACTTTGGTCATGGGATGTGAGGAGTACACCCTCCTAATATGGGTGGGGCTTTGTCCAGGGTCGTCGTGCCTCTGATTGGAAGACTGTGGGCGGCCCTTACTGGTAGAAGGGCGCTGAAGCTTCCGCCGACGCTGTCCCTTGGGTTTGTGGGTAGGGCAACACTTGTCATAGTGGCCCAGACGACCGCACACATTGCACTGTACGTACTTAGCTGGGCACCGCACTGTGAGCGACCAGTGGCCCTTACGGTCACAACTGTTGCAGGTAGACTGAGCAGCTGGACACACCTGTGTTCCGTGCTGCTTACCACAGTTGTTGCAAAATGAACCGGGCGTGGACGTGGTGGGCGAAGGCGTAGGAACAGACTTCTTGTCCTTGTACCGGGACACAGCGCGTACAGCTGTAGGGGGAGCTCGGATGGCAGAGGTGGGACA
The DNA here is from genome assembly GCF_018991925.1 of Homarus americanus. Lineage (NCBI taxonomy): Eukaryota > Metazoa > Arthropoda > Malacostraca > Decapoda > Nephropidae > Homarus > Homarus americanus. The sequence goes on along the minus strand of NW_024748502.1, from coordinate 3,424,220 downwards.
CCTGGCAGCCTCATAGGAGCGACATATCGTCAACATATCATGAAGAGAAGAGGAAGAGTCGAGGGAGGTGAGGCGTTGGACAAGTTCCTTGTCCATAACACCCCTCAGGATCACCTGCTTCAACTGGGTCTCCTCGCACTGCTGGTGGTGGCCTAGACATATATCTACCTCTTCCGAGGCTCTCTTAAGTCGTACATAAAAGGCGTCAAAAGTCTCGCCCTCCATCTGTCTGCAGCTAAACAATTCCCTCCTGCGCAGAGCTTCATTCTGCTGTCCTTTGATGTGCCGTTGTAGAATGTCCAGTAAATCCTCTACAGACAACGAAGAGGTCGGAGGTACCTGCAACGTATGTTCTAAGACACACTGAATTTCCAAGGACAGGCACATACGCAGCTGGATGAATTGTTTAGGCTGTGACAAACTCTGGAGATCCACCATTGTAGAATAAGCAGTCCACCGTCGCCGCCATTCACGAAAAGTCTGGAAAGTCACATCAGGCTTCAAGATGGGCGGTGTTTGAGCAGCTGCTTTAGGTGGGGCTGGGGGGCGTGAAGGAAGCATTGATGAGGTATCTGAACCATTCGGTACCGAGGCAGTGTTAGAGCCAGGGGCTTGGTTAACAGTGAGGCGAGATATCAAGGCTTCAAACCGTGCACTGTCTTCCACTCTCCGTTGGTGGTCTCGTTCTGCCTCTGCTTGCCTTCTGTGTTCATCCGCCACACGTCTGCTAGCTTCTTCCTCGCGCCTTTCATCTCTCATAAACTTCATTAAAGCAATTATCTCTGGAGACAACGCTGAATATCGAGGTGAAGGGCTGCGCGATGTTGTGGGAGCTGGAGCGTCATGGTCAGCCTGGTCATCCATCTCTGCGGAGCTATCATCCGACTGACTCATCCGGGCGCTGGCTCCACGACTACGTAAGGCACGAGACATAACTACTTCATCTGTGTACTGTGTCTAAATCAGTGTTGACCGGTCAGCCCGTCGTATCAACAAGATCTCAGACAAAAAATTAATTAAATACACAGATAAGTAGATTATATATATAAAATATATATAAGGCAATCGCCGATGTCAGTGTGTTAGTACATGTATGTGTGTGTGCCAGGCGGGCGAGAGCGTCCCGCCTCGAGCTGTGAGGGGGGTGGAGACGACACTGTGAGGGGGGGTGGAGACGATGACTAGCGGCAGTTACCCTCCAGGCTTCGCGAGGGGAGGTGTACTGAAGTCTACTCCTTACAAATGCCCAGAACATGCCATGTACCTTGGGAATCCTTTAGAACAAGGTCACACATGAATGGCACGAAACACACAATGCACTAAACACTGCACAGAAAATCACTGTCACTGACACTGCACAAAGTTGCTAAATTCTTCGAGGAGGGGTGGCGGGCGGCGGTTGGTTGACACAGGGAAGGAGTCCATAAGCCCGCTTTCCACAAACTTTGCACTGTCACTCTTAATTATCCAGTAAAACCGGTTCACTGCACCATGTTCGTGTTCTGGGTAATAAGTTCAATATACAGGAGCGAACACAAACACCTGTATAGATTTTGTAGGTTCGAATTACTGGATAAGAGATATGTACACAAGGGGAGTAGCGCTCTTCAACCTGTCCGCTGGTCAACTGCTCTATAGACGACGTATGGCAAGTGATACATTAGCAGCTTCCATACGTCGCCAGGCACATTAATTAAGCATGTGGGACATTGATAAATACATTGCCACACGCTACTAGCTAGGCTAAATAAATAATACATAAATGGAGCACATACATAATATACATAGCATAATATAAATACAGCATACAGAATATACATACAGTTATAATCATGGTTGTGGCTGTTATAATCATAGTCGTGGTTGTTATAATGATGGTTCATGGTTGCTATAATCGTGGTCGTGGTTGTTATAATCATAGTCGTAGGTGTTATAATCATCGTCGTGGTTGTTATAATCATGGCCGTGGTTGTTATAATCATGGTCGTGGTTGTTATAATCATTTTCGTGTTGGTTATAATCATGGTCGTGGTTGTTATAATCATAGTCGTGTTTGTTATATTCATGGTCGTGGTTGTTATAATCATAGTCGTGGTTGTTATAATCATAGTCGTGGTTGTTTTAATCATGGTCGTGGTTGTTATATTCATGGTCGTGGTTGTTATAATCATGGTCGTGGTTGTTACAATCATGGTCGTGGTTGCTATAAACATTAGTCGTGGTGTTAATAATCATTTTCGTGGTTGACATAATCATGGTCGTGGTTGTTATAATCATAGTCGTAGGTGTTATAATCATGGTCGTGGTTGTTATAATCATGGCCGTGGTTGTTATAATCATGGTCGTGGTTGTTATAATCATTTTCGTGGTGGTTATAATCATGGTCGTGGTTGTTATAATTATAGTCGTGGTTGTTCTAATCATGGTCGTGGTTGTTATAATCATAGTCGTGGTTGTTATAATCATAGTCGTGGTTGTTCTAATCATGGTCGTGGTAGTTATATTCATGGTCGCGGTTGTTATAATCATGGTCGTGGTTGTTTTAATCATTTTCGTGGTGGTTATAATCATGGTCGTGGTTGTTATAAGCATAGTCGTGTTTGTTATAGTCATGGTCGTGGTTGTTATAATCATAGTCGTGTTTGTTATAAACATAGTCGTGGTGTTATAATCATGGTCGTGGTTGTTATATTCATGGTCATGGTTGTTATAATCATAATCGAGGTTGTTATAATCATGGTCGTGGTTGTTATAATCATTTTCGTGGTGGTTATAATCATAGTCGTGGTGTTAATAATCATTTTCGTGGTTGATATAATCATGGTCGTGGTTGTTATAATCATGGTCGTGGTTGATATAATCTTGGTCGTGGTTGTTATATTCATGGTCGTGGTTGTTATAATCATGGTCGTGGTTGCTATAATCATGGTCGTGGTTGTTATAATCATGGTCGTGGTTGTTATGATCATAGTCGTTTTTTTATAATCATGGTTCATGGTTGTTATAATTATAGTCGTAGTTGTTATAATCAGGGTCGTGGTTGTTATAATCATATTCTTGGCTCTTATAATCATGGTCGTGGTTGTTATAATTATAGTCGTGGTTGTTAGAATCATAGTCGTGGTTGGTATAATCATAGTCGTGGTTGTTATAATCATGGTCGTGGCTGTTATAATCATAGTCGTGGTTGTTATAATCATGGTTCATGGTTGTTATAATCATGGTCGTGGTTGTTATAATCATAGTCGTGGTTGTTATAATCATGGTCGTGGTTGTTATAATCATGGTCGTGGTTGTTCGTGTTGTTATAATCATGGTCGGTTGTTATAATTATAGTCGTGGTTGTTCTAATCATGGTCGTGGTTGTTATAATCATAGTCGTGGTTGTTATAATCATAGTCGTGGTTGTTCTAATCATGGTCGTGGTAGTTATATTCATGGTCGCGGTTGTTATAATCATGGTCGTGGTTGTTTTAATCATTTTCGTGGTGGTTATAATCATGGTCGTGGTTGTTATAAGCATAGTCGTGTTTGTTATATTCATGGTCGTGGTTGTTATAATCATAGTCGTGGTTATAAACATAGTCGTGGTGTTATAATCATAGTCGTGGTTGTTCTAATCATGGTCGTGGTAGTTATATTCATGGTCGCGGTTGTTATAATCATGGTCGTGGTTGTTATAATCATTTTCGTGGTGGTTATAATCATGGTCGTGGTTGTTATAATCATAGTCGTGTTTGTTATATTCATGGTCGTGGTTGTTATAATCATATTCGTGGTTGTTATAATCAAAGTCGTGGTTGTTATAATCATGGTCGTGGTTGTTACAATCATGGTCGTGGTTGTTATAAACATAGTCGTGGTGTTAATAATCATTTTCGTGGTTGATATACTTATAGTCGTGGTTGTTATCATGGTCGTGGTTGTTATATTCTGGTCGCGGTTGTTATAATCATGGTCGTGGTTGTTATAATCATTTTCGTGGTGGTTATAATCATGGTCGTGGTTGTTATAATCATAGTCGTGTTTGTTATATTCATGGTCGTGGTTGTTATAATCATATTCGTGGTTGTTATAATCAAAGTCGTGGTTGTTATAATCATGGTCGTGGTTGTTACAATCATGGTCGTGGTTGTTATAAACATAGTCGTGGTGTTAATAATCATTTTCGTGGTTGATATACTTATAGTCGTGGTTGTTAGAATCATAGTCGTGGTTGTTATAATCATGGTCGTGGTTGTTATAATCATGGTCGTGGTTGTTATAATCATGGTAGTGGTTGCTATAATCATAGTCGTGGTTGTTATAATCATATTCGTTGTTGTTATAAGCATACTCGTGGTTGTTATAATCATGGTCGTGGTTGTTATGATCATAGTCGTTTTTTTATAATCATGGTCGTGGTTGTTATAATCATAGTCGTGGTTGTTATAATCATATTCTTGGTTCTTATAATCATGGTCTTGGTTGTTATAATTATAGTCGTGGTTGTTATAATCATGGTCGTGGTTGTTATAATCATGGTCGTGGTTGTTATAATCATAGTCGTAGGTGTTATAATCATGGTCGTGGTTGTTATAATCATGGCCATGGTTTTTATAATCATGGTCGTGGTTGTTATAATCATTTGCGTGGTGGTTATAATCATGGTCGTGGTTGTTATAATCATAGTCGTGTTTGTTATATTCATGGTCGTGGTTGTTATAATTATAGTCGTGGTTGTTATAATCATAGTCGTGGTTGTTTTTATCATTGTCGTGGTTGTTATATTCATGGTCGTGGTTGTTATAATCATGGTCGTGGTTGTTATAATCATTTTCGTGGTGGTTATAATCATGGTCGTGGTTGTTATAATCATAGTCGTGTTTGTTATATTCATGGTCGTGGTTGTTATAATCATAGTCGTGTTTGTTCATACAAAGGAGTGTTAGTTACAAGACTAGCTAGGTTATCCTAAGAATATTTGTTGCCCTTATGAGACATCACTTGGGTTATGCAGTTCAGCTATGGTCACTACACTACAGAATGAATATTGAATCCCTAGAAAGGATTCAGGGCAGGATGATATGACTTATCCCGGTCATAAGGATCCTTGGAAAAAGAGGCAGATTAAAGCATCTGAACTTGCACTCCTTCGACAGACGTAGAGTGAGGGGCGATATGATCGTGGGTGTATAAATGGAAGTCAGGGTTAAACAAAGGTGATAAAACAAAAGTACTTAAACTATCCAACCAGGAGCGAACTCCTAGTAATGGTTTTAAATTACACAAATTTAGATATAAGCTAGAGATAGGTAAACACTGGTTTGGAAATAGAGTAGTGGATGAGTGGAACTAGTTACCGAACATCATCATTAACTCGAACACGCTGGGTAGCTTCAAATATAGGTTGGACGGATATATTAGCGATAGGGTTGGGTATAAAAGGGGCTGCCAAGTATGGGACACTAGGTCCGCTGCAGTTTCCTCCATTCTTATGTTCATATCTTCTTATATAATATGTTCAGTCTCATGAAATTAATTATTTGCCAATTTTAAGGATTTGCCTAAAATGCACAACACCTAATTAAGGGAATTGACCCGAAAGTCCCTTTAACTGTACTCTGCAGGCCAACTGGTGCTGTAGACGATGTCTATTATAACTTTGGATAAGAAACGTCACAGTGAAACTAATCTTTTCAGTAATTAGTATACATGGCAGCGAAAAATAGGGAATCTGTATTATTGCTGAATCTGACCATCCTGCTACAGGAGGGAGCAGGTATGAAGAAAAAATGTGTGTAATCATCCCCCATGGGCGATCAGATAATGTATTACCAAAATCGATCTATATATATATATATATATATATATATATATATATATATATATATATATATATATATATATATATATATATATATATATATATATATAAAACAAAGAAGTATGTCTGTGTGTTTGTGTGTTTGTGTATGTGTGTTTCCGCACGAGAATCTCGGAAACTACTTTACCGATCTGTAGTGATGATGGATGGTATTATATGTAGTGATCTCAAAAAAACTCCAACCAACCGGATCCGACACACCCAACCCGACACGCCTGAGAGAAAGAGAGAAAGAGAGAGAAACTAAAGGTCACCCCAGACGCACTCACGTAGAAAAATCGTATTCCCTCCTATGATTTACAGCTATTTTGATCCTTAGGTTCTCTTTCATTATGGCTTACTTCTCTCTGCATCTAACCTCCATCAGGTACACCACAAAGAGGTTGAAAAGTCGTATCCCATCCCATGTATTATAGCTAATTTTATCCTTATGCTCTTTTTCATTACAAATTACTTTTCTTTGATCTCTAACTTTTCTAGGCTGTCCATTCTAACAAGGTAGGTAGGTAGGTAGGTAGGTAATCCATTCTAACAAGGTATGCCAAACGTACGATATTTCCCAAGGTAGCCTAGAGAAAGAGCCGCCAGGAGGGTGGCGTGTTTGCTTAATCTATAGAAAACAAAGAAGTATGTCTGTTTGCTTGTGTGAGTGTGTTTTTGTTTGTGTGTCCGACCGAGAACCTCGGAAACTTATTTACAGATTTGTAGTGATGATGGATGGTGTTATATGTAGTGATGATGGATGGTGTTATATGTAGTGATGATGGATGATGTTATATGTAGTGATGATGGATGTTGTTATATGTAGTTATGATTAGATAATCTATCTATATAAAACAAAGAAGTATGTCTGTTTGTGTGTGTGTGTGTCCGCTCGAGAATCTCAGAAACTACTTTACCGATCTGTAGTGATGATGGATGGTGTTATATGTAGTGATGATGGATGGTGTCATATGTAGTGATGATGGATGATGTTATATGTAGTGATGATGGGTGGTGTTATATGTAGTGATGATTAGACAATAAAATAATAACAGTTTATTGCTAAAAAAATATACTTTGCTGTACCGTTGAAGTGAAAAACATGGTGGAACTTACATATACCGTTAATGAACTATTGATGAAAGAAGAAGTTTTGGGGACTGAACAGCGGGACAATGTGGAGCCTCCCGGAGGGTGGCGTCCTACCGTTGCCTAGCGGATGAGCCTCCCGGAGCGCGGCGATTCTGCTAGTATAATATATTGATGTCAGAAAACAAAGAATACAGATGAATTTATAGTAAATTTCCATCAGTTACTGCTGAATTGCATATTAAACGCCAGAGATAATATCTTCTGAGATGTACTTTAGTAACTGTTCATTTATATGGCGGTACAATTTCTGATTTTATGTAAAACGAATTTAAGCACTTATAGTGTATTGGTTGTGCATCGTAACGTTAAAAGATCGCTGACACAATTCTTCACGAGGACGTCACCGTCTCCTACAGCACTGATATTGTTACTGTGTTTCATAAAATAGTACAAATCAATAAAATTTTGACACAGTAACTAACGAATAATTTATAATATTTTTAACAAAGGACGGATGTCTTGACTATAGTCTCGTACTGACTGTACTGTATATTCATTAAAATATCAGTAAAAAAAACCCGTTGTTTATTTTACCAGTCCAGTGAAGACTTACAGTAGATAATTTCTTACAGGGAACATAATTCAACTTATTTTCTACTGTTGCTTCAACAAATAAAAAGCAATAAGTTAAAAAGCGAGTGCCTGCATTAAAGAACAAGGGTGATTTTAACCTAAACATATAGTAAATATGCTTCATACTTCCCCATCCATTAATAGGGAATCATATATTTTCCTCCAAACAGGTTTATTACCACGACAGGGAGGTTTCTCGTAATATAGCATCGTGAAAAATAAATAACAGTAATAATAATTATCTAGATATTAACTCTATTCAAGTCCACCCAAGGAACTCGGAACTTCCTCTCTTCGAGATATTTCCCCTCAGTGAGCTATTCTCTTAGTGCTGTATATCCTCTCTCTCAATTGCGTCTTTCTCTTCAGTAGTATCTTCTCTCTCAACGAGATTTTTCTACTAGAAAAGTGCTTTGATGCACCATTCTTCTCACTGGTACATTTCCCCTCATTGGCGACTTTCCCCAGTAAAGTATTACCCCACAGTGACGAATTTATCTAATAAAGTCTTTCCCTACAGTGGCAAATTTTCCAGTAAACTATTTCCCCTCAATGATGACTTTTTTCAGTAAAATCTTTCCCCTCAGTGACAACTCTCTTTAAAGTCTTTCCCTCTCGTGGCTTCTTTTTCCTCTGTGAGATATTTTCACTCAGTGGTAATTCACCTCAGAAGCACCTCTGCCCCAAGTGGTATACATCCCTTACCTCCCAGTGAGGTTTTCCATGTGATGAACTTTCCCCAGTGGGTTATTTCCCCTCAATAAAGTGGTGTTTGAAACGGTTTCAGTACCAACCAGAACATGAAACCGATACGAATGAATCTAAAGGTTCGAAGTAACAGACTCAAGTTCATACATCTGAAGCAGGCAGTGCAGCAATAGCTGGCTGGGAGAGTTAACGAACTTTTGGGTGAGACTGTACCTTGTGTTATGCATTGTAGGCTGTATGGAGGACACTGTGGTGGCATTATCAATAGACGATAACGACGTCCAGCCCCGTCTCCCGGCGTCTTGAGCCTTTATGTTCTCAATGCACTATAGGTTCATGGTGCAACTGATTATTCTTTCCTACAAGCTTGGTGTAATTATTGTTTTTTAATATTTAATTGAATTGATAAATATGTGCATTACATTATTTCTCTTATATATTCTAATTATTCTAATTTGGTTTTATGTTTTTTTTTCTTTTACAGAGCTTCTACAAGGTTAGTAATTGGTTTTCTTTAGTTTGCTTATAATTTTATTCATCACATTTATTCTTACTTTGAATTCTTATAAGAAATCTTGTTATTAACGACGCATTTTGCGATTCCTGCTTTTACTTTTGCTTTATAATATTACGTATAATTAATTCTTGCATGAGTTTCCCCTTTTCTGTGTGGTTATATCAAGATCTCTCACTCTCTCTCTCTCTCTCTCTCTCTCTCTCTCTCTCTCTATATATATATATATATATATATATATATATATATATATATATATATATATATATATATATATATATATATATATATATATATATATATATATATATACACATATATATATATATATATATATATACATATATATATACATATATACATATATATATATATATATATATATATATATATATATATATATATATATATATATATATATATATATATATATATATATATATATATATATATATATATATAAAATATACTATAGGACTAGCTGTCTGTCTGTCTGTCTGTCTGTTCTGGGCAGCCGAAACGGCACACTCGTTTTCATCAAACTTGGTGAAATATTCGCAAAAAATTCGGAGAGTGGAACAAACCTGGTCCCATGTCGATGGTTTCTTTAGGAAGACATTAATTAACCATGTTATTTACGATGGAAAACGATGCAAGTCTACGGACTTGGCGCAGCCTAATTAACCATGCAAGTCTACGGACTTGACGTACCCTCATTCGCTGTATGCTGTCAGCCGGATACAATACAGTACAATACCATGCAATACCATACAATACCAATGCATACAATACAATACACAACGAACTATAAATATTTGTAAGAATAAAATAAAATTATAGACAAGTAAGACTCACAACTTGATAAGATATCCGTAAAACATTAGCTATTGGAAATGTGATTAAATGTTTTGTAATTAATCCAGTGTGAAATGTATCGGTATTGGTGGTACAATCCTAATGGTCTCTAATCCTGTTGATTAGGTGAAGTTAATCTGGGTTTATTTAGATTAAAGATAAGGTGTGGGGTTTATTCTATTCTACCTGTGTTAGTCTCAGGTACAACCCTTATTGTAACAATCACGAACATGATTATAACAACCAGGACCATGATTATAACAACCAGGACCATAATTATTATAACCACGACCATGATTATAACAACCCCGCCCATGATTATAACAACCAGGACCATGGTTATAACAACCAGGACCATGATTATAATAACCACGACCATGATTATAACAACGACGATCATGACTATAACAACCAGGACCATGATTATAACAACCACGACTATGATTATTACAATCACGACCATGAATATAACAACCACGACCATGATTATAACAACCACGACTATGATTATAACAACCACGACCATGATTATAACAACCACGACCATGATTATAACAACCACGACTATGATTATAACAACCACGACCATGAATACCACGACCATGATTATAACAACTACGACTATGATTATAGCAACCACGACTATGATTGTAACAACCACGACCATGATTATAATAACCATGACTATGATTATAACAACTACGATCATGATTATATCAACCACGACCATGATTATAACAACTACGACCATGATTATAACAACCACAACCATGATTATAACAACCACTACTATGATTATAACAACCACGACCATGATTATAGAAACCACGAATATGATTATAACAACCACGAGCGTGATTATAACAAACACGACTATGATTATAACAACCATGACCATGATTTTAACAACTATGACCATCTGGAAAACGATGACACTGTACGCTGTCAGCTGCATGGCGGTTGCGCGCTAGCCAAACACGAGCGTTCAAAGTTTCACGCCTCGGTAAACTGTACCACGTGACTCGCCACCGGGCACGAAGAGCCCACGATCACTTGTAGATATATATACTGTAGATGTTTGGGGTACTTAGTTTTAACTACAGGAGCGAACACAAACACCTGTAGAGCTCTGTATGTTCTATTTAACGGAATATACAAGGGTGCGCTTACAAGCACAGGTAGTCCCTACACTCTCTAATGGGTCAACTGACCTCTCTCTGACCTCTCAGGCGACATGTGGCAAGTGGTACAATAGCAGCTTCCAGATGTCGCCAGGCGCATTATCTAAGCGTGTGGTGACATGAAACACGAGCATTGCCACACGCTATTGACTAGAGAAGTAATGTATATAAGAAGAGTACATACATGGTATACATACAACATACATAATATACACACATATACCAGCAGAATCGCAACCCTCCCGGCGGCTCATCCGCAAGGCAACGATAGAACCCCACCCTCGGGGGGGCTCCACAGTGTCTCACTGTTCCGTCCCCAAAACTTCTTCTTCCATCAATAATTCATTAACAGTGTATGTTAAGTTCCGCCATGTTTTTCACTACAAGGGTACAGCAAAGTATATTTTTTTTTGCATTAAACTTTTATCATTTTATTGTCTAATCATCACTACATATAACACCACTAATCATCACTACATATAACATCATCCATCATCACTATATACAGCACCATCCATCATCACTACATATAACAACATCCATCATCACTACAGATCGGTAAAGTAGTTTCCGAGATTCTCGTGCGGACACACACACACAAAAAAAGAAATACTTCTTTGTTTTATATAGATAGATTATCTAATCATCACTACATATAACAACATCCATCATCACTACATATAAGATCATCCATCATCACTACATATAATGCCCATCCATCATCACTATAGATAGGTAAAGTAGTTTCCGGGATTCTCGTGAGGACACACAAAAGAAAACACACACACACAAGCAAACAGACATACTTCTTTGTTTTATATAGATTAAGGAAACACGCCGCCCTCCCGGCGGCTCTTTTGCTAGGCCATTGTGTGAAATATCGTACGTTTGGCATACTTCGTTAGAATGGACTACCTAAGTACCTACCTACCAACCTTGTTAGAATGGACACCCTAGAAAAGTTAGAGATCAAAGAAAAGTAAGCTGTAATGAGAGACATCATAAGGATAAAATTAGCTATAATACGTGGGATGGGATACGACTTTCCAACCTCTGTGTGGTGTATAGGATGGAGGTTAGATGCAGAGAAAAGTAAGCCATAATGAAAGAGAACCTAAGGATCAAAATAGCTGTAAATCAAAGGAGGGAATACGACTTTTCTACGTGTGTGCATCCGGGCTGACCTTTAGTTTCTCTCGTTCTCTCAGGCGTGTCTGGTTGGGTCGGGTCGGGTTGGGTGTGTCTGATCCTGTTGGTTGGAGTTTTTTTGAGATCACGACATATAACACCATCCATCATTACTACATATTGCACCAACCATCATCACTACATATAACACCACCCATCATCATTACATATAACATCATCCATCATCACTACATATAACACCATCCATCATCACTACATATAACACCAGCCATCATCACTACATATAACACCACCCATCATCACTACATATAACATCATCCATCATCACTACATATAACATCATCCATCATCACCACGTATAACATCATCCATCATCACTACATATAACACCATCCATCATCACTACATATAACTTCATCATCCATCATCACTACATATAACACCATCCATCATCACTATATATAATACTAGCCATTATCACAACAAATTGGTAAAGTACTTTCCGAGATTTACGTGCGGACACAGACACACAAACGCACAAACACACAGACATACTTTTTTGTTATATATATATATATATATATATATATATATATATATATATATATATATATATATATATATATATATATATATATATATATATATATATATATATATATATATCTATATATATATATATATATATATATATATATATATATATCTATATATATATATCTATATCTATATCTATATCTATATCTATATCTATATATATATATATATATATATATATATATATATATATATATATATATATATATATATATATATATATATATATATATATATATATATATATATATATATATATATATATATGCAAGTAAATCACTGTAGGTGCGCGTGATCCAGGTATATGCTGATAACCACAAGGAAAAAGAAAACACGAAGTTCCCCAAGCACTTTCGTGTAATTCACATCTTCAGGGATGAGTACAGACTAAGAAGAAGTACAGAACATGTTACATATATTCAGAGGAGGGTGAGATCAAGTCCACAGTGGTCTGGTATAGGTAATGACCCTACTGATCTTCACAAAAGCACCGCAGCCGTAGGTAGTCATGTCAGAGGGTAAGCTGCCCCAACCTTCTCACCTGGTTACAAATCTTCTTAATTACGAAATTATCCAATTTGTACATACCATTACTCAAATTCATGTTGACGGATTCGGTATGTTTAATGAGACTAGATTCTATAATGTTCCTACTGTCAATTGAATTACAATTTAATATTGAGGAGGCATAATTCCAGTCAATGCAATGCTTATTATCCCTCAAATAAACAAACAGAGCTTGAGAACTTCGTGTTTTCTTTTTCCTTGTGGATATCAGCGTGTATATATATATATATATATATATATATATATATATATATATATATATATATATATATATATATATATATATATATATATATATATATATATATATATATATATATATATATATATATATGTATGTATATATATATATATAAAGAGAGAGAGAGAGAGAGAGAGAGAGAGAGAGAGATATATCTTGATAAAACCACACAGGAAAAGGGAAACTCTGGAGCACCTTAGCCTTTATGGATTAAGAACAAAACAGCATAAGAATGGAGGAAACTGCAGCGTGCCTATTGGCCTATACTAGGCAGCCCCGTTTACACTCAACCCCTAATTCTCATTTATCCGTTGAACCTATATATTTGAAACTACCCAGCGTGTTAGAGTTAACGATGAATTTCGGTAACTTGTTCCACTCATCCACTACTCTATTTCCAAACCAGTGTTTTCCTATCTCACGCCTAATTATAAATTTGTCTAATTTAATACCATTGCTACGAGTTCGCTCCTGGATGGATAATTTGAGTATTTTTCTTATATCACCTTTGTTTAACCCAGACTTCTATTTATACACCTTGTTCATATTGCCCCTCACTCTACGTCTCTCAAGGAAGTGAAAAATATGGTGCTTAATCTGTCTCTGTACTTGACGGTCCTAATGCCCGGTTTTAGTCTTGTCATCCTCCTCTGGATGCTTTCCAGTGAGTCGATATCCATTCTGTAGTACGGTGACCAGAACTGGACAGCGTAATCCAGGTGAGGTCTCACAAGCTCAAGATATAATTTTTGGATAACCTCGCTAGTCTTGTAACTAACACCCCTTTGTATGAACCCAAGTACTTTGTTAGCCTGGTTTCGAGCAAATACACATTCTTGTTGTGATGTCCATCCTTGCTACACACAGCATTGAGGAAAGGCAAAGTTGGCAAGTAAAAATACAGAGCGAATAATGTACGGGTTGAAATACGTGGATGCAGCAAGGAAGGAGCACACACACAAGAATCACTGTTTGTGACAGACAAATTTAAGTTATGAAAAGGATAAGAAGATTATCATGTAAACTAAGTAATTTAATAACATTTATATTTAATATTGATTAATTTAGTTAATTAGATACATTAAATAACACAAGTAAAACAAAATATGCAATTATGAAAACAAAAGTAACAATTATGCGTTTGTCAAAACACACCAGAATATTCCATAATTATTCTTACTTTATACATTAAATACACATACTATATACAACAACACAAATCCTGATAAAAATGGCAGCTCAGGCAGCAAGTCAATGTTGCGATGGCCAACCACAAGGAACCAGGGATTAACGTAAACCAGGGATTAACGCAGTAGTTCACTGCCATCTAACCATCACAACACCACCAGCAGTACAATTCGTCGTCCACACCCCGGGAGAAATGGAACACCTTAAGCAGCAGAAAAGAGACTCAGCTTATAGTAGAGCGGATAATGGAAAAATCGTGCAAATGGTGATACAAGCATGAAATTTGGTATGATTATACCCAAGGGGCTACTTGTCAAATCTGCCTTATTGGCCATTTGGAAATCCAAGATGGCGGCCATTTTCAAGATGGCTGCCAAATTTACCTTCGAAAGATGATTTTTTTTTTATAGAAATTGATGTAGTTGGTCAATCTAAATGATCTTAGTATCGATATGTATGTTTTCAAGCATGCTCAGATGATTTTTTTTTCTATTTCTGATACTATCAGATATATATTTGTCTTATTTATGACTGGTTTTATGTACTGGTTTTATGTTTATTCCTACTAGGAGAGGGTAGCATGCAGAGGGTCTCCTCATGTGAGGGAGTGATTGTCGGGCACTACCAGGGAACACTGGTGACATCACTGCTGTGCAACCCAGCATGGGGTTCAGTGTCAGCTAAGAAAAAGCATGTCATAGTGCAACAGCTTAGTGTCCCAAATGCTGCTTAACCAACCCCAAATTAGTTAAGCAGCCGCACTTGAATTGACAGGATGTGCCAGCGCTGGAGAGCCGAGCCAAGGATAACGGGGTTTTAGTTATCTGGATAGTGTACAGATCGCACGAGACTAATGACACTAGATGGACGATCGGACTAGGTGTAGGGCAAAAGGCATGAACCTAGTTGTATCCCATACAAGAAAGTGCTCATCAGGGTGGTAAAAGGATAAACCCTCGGCCCTGAGGATCAAAAATAGTTATGGACACAAAATCTTCAAGCAAATCATTCCTCACTCACTGGACAAAGTGTTGTTTTTGTCAACAGGATAAGAGGGAAGATCTTAAGTCTCCACATGCAAATCCTGCCCAAAAAAGGAGATGACGGTTACAAGAGCTTGGCAAGGAATATTCCTCTTTTTCATTCAATCAATGCTCTGCCAATCAAGCTTGACTCTGCAAGACTTGTTGAAGATGATGGGATAGAGGAGACCTTAAGGAGAAACAAGGCACAGTATCATGAGAGTTGCAGACTTCTGTTCAACAACACAAAGTTAAATATAGCTCAGAAAAGGCGAACCTCTGCAGTTGCTACAGAGGAGATCAACAGTAGCAAGATACCACGAATGATCAGAGACCCCAAGGCAACAGAATGCTTTCTATGTGAGGAAGAAGCTTCGGGAGATGACATAAGACATGCAATGACAATGAAACATAATAAAAGATTGAATGGTTGTGCGAAGACACTTAGCGATGGAAAACTCCTTGCTAAACTAAGTGCAGGAGATGTTGTGGCACAAGAACTGAAGTATCACCCTCACTGCCTGGCAGACCTGTACAACCGAGAAAGAACACACCGAATTGCTCATGAGCAAGAAGAAGCACAAGAGCTTCATCCGAACAAGGACGCATACCCAACTGCTTTCTCTGAACTGGTCACTTACATCACTCAGATGAAAGCCTCTAGTGAAGGTACTGAACCACCCATTTTCAGACTTGCTGACCTGGTCACACTCTATAGACAGAGACTTGAGCAGCTGGGTGTTGGATCGCCCGATGTTCATGCTACTCGACTGAAGGACCAGCTGCTTTTTCACATCCCCCAGCTGCAAGCTCATCACCAAGGAGGAGATATCCTATTGGCCTTTGAGAAGGATGTTGGCTCAATCCTGGCACAAGCAAGCAAATACGGTGACGCGATCCATCTGTCCAAGGCTGCTGGGATGATACGACTGGACATGCTTCAGCACAAGTTACACTTCAGCAGTATATTTCATGAAGGATGCATTGAACAGGCTGTTCCACCATCACTGCTTCAATTTGTATGCATGATCGAACATGGTGCAGATATCAAATCCCAACTCCAGCATGGCGCATCGAAGTCTGACCTTGCTATGTCACAGCTCTTACAGTACAACTGCTTTGCCAACTACAAGTTAGGAACACAAATCCACAGACACTCCAAGGACCATGAGACACCTTTTGTTATCTACGTCGGCATGTCTGTGTTTGCTAAGACAAGAAAGAGGCAGCTCATCGACATGCTGCATGAAAATGGGGTCAGCATTTCATATGACAGAGTTCTACAATTATCAGCCCAGCTAGGAGAAGCAGTTGTATGCCAGTTCGTGGAAGACGGAGTGGTGTGTCCACTAATCTTGAGGAAGAAGTTGTTCACGACTTCAGCAGTGGACAACATTGACCACAATCCCACTGCGACTACGGCCAAAACGTCCTTCCATGGTACCAGTGTGACCATCAACCAACATCCTAGCCCTGAGCAGGCTGGTGAGGAGCGAGAGCCACTCAGACGGAATGCATATACGATGGTCAAGAAAGTTACCTTAGCTTTCAGAGGCATTCACCAATCTCCGACCAGCTTATATTATGAAGAATCCCAATCCTCCCTTGGTAGCACCTCAGTCATTGCCAGCACCTGAGTCAATCCAGTCACACCTGCAGGAAGAGTATGCTTGGCTGGAAGAGGTCTTGCTCACTGAGGATGTGGCTGATGAAGTCTGCATTACGTGGGCAGCTCACCATGCAGCACAGAAGAGTAGTCAGCCATTTGAAGTGAGAATTACGTCTCTGCTTCCCCTGCTTCGAGATTAGGCGCACTCTGTGGCAACCATCAAGCATGTCATGGAAAAGGTTCGTGATACAGTAGCTTTTCTGAACCCAGGTCAGATCCCAGTCATAGCTGCTGACCAGCCACTGTATGCCCTGGCAAAACAAATGCAGCACTTTGCAGCTGCATATGTAAACAGCAGTAAATCCACAAAGATGTACTGTCAGGAGAAGTCACAGGAACCAGTGCTAATAGTGAGTACTTTTTTTTAGTAAGTTATTTTTTGCTATATTTATGTGGATAAAAATGTTACAGTGGACTTAAAACTATAAAAAAAATCATCTGAGCATGCTTGAAAACATACATATCGACACCAAGATCACTCAGATTGACCAACTACATCAATTTCTATAAGAAAAATCAAGTTTTAAAGGTCAATATGGCGGCCATATTGAAAAATGACCGCCATCTTGGATTTTCAAATGGCCAATCAGGCAGACTTGACTAGTTACCATTTGAGAATTACCATGCCAAATTTGGTGCTTGTATCACCATTTGCATGATTCTCTTGAAAAATGGCATTTAGCTGCCCCACTATTACCAGGCAGACACACTTGCCTCGATACCTCGGTCTCATAGTCTGATGGGAAACTGGTCTCATAGTCGGATGGGAAGCTCGTTCTGAAACGGTGCACACCAGGGTCGAGTAACTTCGTGAAGCAGTTTCTTCTCCTGATGTCAAGTTAGAGCAATTGATGGTTATGGTGGTAGAGTGAGGAAGGGACAGAGACGTCACATTTTCTTGTTTTAAGATTCCTACTTTTCATTACTCCTAAATCTTTCTCACGGTCGGATTTCTCGATAACAACGTTGTTCATCTGATATCTAGTTTCTCTGTTTACATCTCCTAAACTAAGTATTTTACATATGTCCACATTAAATTTCATCTGCCATTTTTCAGACCATGCAATTTTTTTTTTTAGGTCTTCCTGTAGTTTTGCCCTATTTTAGTGTCATCAGCAAATTTACTTGTTTTGCCGTCACGCCTATATCTATGTCGCTCATGTATATAATAAATAGTAATGGTCCAAGTACTGAGCCTTGGGGTACTCCTCTAGTGACGTTACCCCAATCTGATTTGGTGCTGTTTCTATGTACTCTCTGTTTCCTGTCCTGTAACCACACCCTAATCCATTTTAGAATATCTCCACCAATTATATGAGACTCCACTTTTCGTATTCGTCTTTCGTGTGAGGACTCTATCGAAGGCTTTGCTAAAGTGGAAGTATACCACATCATAATCGTGCCTGTCATCCACTCATTCGAAAACAGTTGAAAAGAAATTTAATGGAATTGTCAGAAATGAATACCAACTTCCAAAGCCATGTTGTGAATCATTGATCAACTTGTGATTATTCAGATGATTTCGAATAGAGTTTGAAATTATTGCTTCCATCAATTTGCCTACAATTGATGTTAAACTGATTGAATAGCAGTTAGAGGATAGTGATCTATCTCCCTTCTTGAAAATCGGTATCACATTCGCTATCCTCCAGGATTTTTTGTACTTCACATTTTTAATGACATGTTAAACAAATTTGCTAAGAGCATACTAAGCTCTTCCTTACTTTCCTTTAATACTCTGGAAAATATCTCATCGGGACCTGGTGACTTATTAGGCTTTAGTTTGTCCATTTGTTTATTAACATCGTTACTAGTCACTACGATCTCGCTTAATCTATTTGCTTCACTAGCTCTGTATATACCTGTAGTCGGTGCCTCGGGTATCATGTTTAAATTTTCTGTGGTGAAAACTGTTGAAAAATATCTGTTCAGATTATTATTGCTCATTTCTCCATCGTTATCCGTTATCTCGCCGGTAATTGACTGTATTGGCCCAATCTTATATCATGTTTTTGTTTGATGCATTTCAAAGAATCTCTTGAGGTTTAAATTCGCTTCCCTTGATACCTTAAATTCATCATTCCTCTTTGCTTTTCTTATCTCGGTCTTAACCCTACTGGTCAATATTTTATAAAACTCACGGAGGTAAACTTCACCACATTTTATTCCTCTACTTACGGACTTTTTAAAATAATTGTCTAACCATTTGTGGTCATTTTTATTTGATATGAGTTTTCTGTATGATATATTCTGCCTTTGTGCATTTAGTAACTCATTGCTATGGAACTCGTCAACCACAGATCTTGTTGTCAGGTCACCCTCAGCGGTCATATTTTGCGAGTTTACCATTATCAGGTCACCAGGTAAAGTGAGGTCGCCCTTTGTAGGTACATTGTGTGATGTGTGAATTCACCTCACATCAGGTTATGTAATTCACCCCCAAACGTAATACCCCTTCTCTCAGCTGCCCTGTTCAACCTATCAAAGTTTGCCCTTCTGAAATTTGGGACTGTAATGGAATTTTCGTTGCAACTGACAATTAGTTCTACTTTGAATATCACTTCTTTGTGGTTGCTTTTAGTTAGTTCGTTCCCTCCCTCGATATTAAGAATGAGGTGTTCTCTGTTAAACCGAACTAAATCGAGTATATTATTTCCCCTGGTGGGCTCGGCTATATGTTGACTTAGGAACAGTCCTGAACTGTTTCAAGTGTAAGGTCGGTCATATCTATTTGACTAAAGTTAAAGTTGCCTACTATACGGACTTTGCTATGTCTGGATGCCCTGTGCATTTCATCCCAAATAAGTTGCTCATTAACTCCATCGAGAATAGGAGGTCTATATATTACTCCTATGATTAATTTTTCCCTACCATCAGCTAATTCTATCCAAATCGTCTCTATATTCAGTTCAGTTTTTATTTTCTTATTGATTTTGCACTTCAGATTATCCCTGACATAGAATGCTACCCACCTCTTTTCCTAATCTGCCTATCGATATGGAATAATTTGTAACCTTTAATTTAGTATTCGACAGGTAAGTCACGTGAGTATAAATTTATCCACGTTTCGGTGAATGCTTGTGATGTTATTATTATTATTATCTTCATTATTATTTTATTTTACTTTTTGTTATAAATTTTATTTACTATGAATTGCTGTATTATTATTATTACATTTTCGCCCCCCAGGCCCCGATGTGAGTCAGTGACCTGTGCCCGGGTGGGCTAATCCCCGTAAAAAAATCTTACTGAGAGAAGAATGGCCAAGCTTGCACTGCTCACTCGTCGCCACTACTCACATTACCCTGAGAATTTATTGAAATACTAAATTTATTTATCAAATATAACAAATAGATTCATAAATACATAATGTGTTCGTATATTATAGCTTATTTTGACACATATCAATATTCAAAGAGTGCATACTGCTCTCTTCGGTGCCTGTTAAAGCAATGACGCAAACTTCACAATGTAAAGATTTTTTCAAATTAAACATTGCAAAGCCAGCTACAGTATGTATGCAGCAATATTGCTTGAACAACGAGTTAGATGGAGTGAAGAAGGGATGTATTTATAGTTATCATTATTATCATTGTCTGTTGTGGATGTCTCATGTTCATCATCAAGGACTATTTTTCAAAACAATTGATAGGTGTACGGATTCTAATGACAATCAGTTTCCGCATAGTACATTTTGATTGTCATTATGTATCAATATTTTATTACATGCATATGAAAATACAACATAAATATATACCTATCTCTAAACAATCTAATTCAAACATTAAACCGCCAATTTAAAGTCTCGGAATTTTCATTAGTAATGGATTTGATATACTGTAAGCAGCCCTTTTATTGTACTGTACTATCGTGCACCAAAGTCGTGTCCACTACCCAACCACAGTGAGGATTCGAATAGCCTTGAGTCTGAAGTTTCGAAACAGCTGGGGTAAATGCTATGGTCGGCCAACAGATGTCGCCCACTGTAGTGTGTGGGGGGGGATAGGGGGATAGAGGAGGTGGGGGTTAGTCTAGTAACAGGCTGTGTGTAGGTGGAGCATAACATCATGAATTCTGCAATCACTGATAACAATAAGAATGTCATGAAGATAGTTAATATTATTAAGCATGGTGAGAGATGTGTAACGGGTAAATAAAAGCACTACAACGACCATATCTCTGCCGTTCATGGCTACGACGGTGAAGACTGATGGGCACACCAGTAATTAATTCTCCTTGACTACCAGTAATGGTAGTCACGGAGAATACACAAGTTGTTACCAAGGTTGGCGCCACCCACACCAGGGGAAGGAGATGATGTCGAACACTGAAACATGCCGAGGTCTCATTCCTACCATCGTCGTCACCAACAGGTAAGTCACATTAATTTGTCAGCATTGCCCATGTCGTCCTTATACTATTGCAGGGTGTCCCATGAGTGACAGCAGATATTTGTAGAGGTGAAAGAATATGTGATATTGAGCCACCACGTCTCTATCTCCATCCGTTTCCCTCTATCTATTGCACCCCACCCAAAAGGGATGCCCTCCACCACCTTCTTTTCTCCACATCCTTTCCTCCCTCCCATCGCCCCAGTCACCCCAACCTACCACCCAATACCATGCAGTGGGCAGAAGGCCACACACTTTCTCTCCTCCTAAAAGTCTGTTCCGTTTAACCCACATTCTTTCACTACTAAACCTTCTTCCCCCTATATTTCGCTATCGCTATCGGTATCTCCCGCCTCGACTCCGCCATTTGTAATGGTTGCCTTGCGTAATTTGTAAAATCCACCTCACGGCTAAACGTAAACCGAAAAATCCATATATGTATAGAAGTTTTATACTCAGAATCACATATTCTGTCACCTCTACAAATATGTGCTGTAATTAGTGGGACACCCTATTATAATTATATGACAGTTGTTATATGAGCTCCTTAGTTAACTTCACCATAAAAATATGGTGTTTGATGTGCTATGCGTTTGCCGCACATTACCTTACTCGGTTATGTTACACCCCCAGTTGCAACCTGGGAGTTTGGGTTGGGTAATGTAGTATTTTGAGCCGAAATGGAATTCAGAACGACTCAATGAACATGAAGAAATACGTTTTTATATAACGAACCCTAACGTAATGTAACCTATTGCAGTTATATGTAATCTGGGACGAACATGTCATAGCTGAAAATTGTCATATATTTTGATTATCGGCGACGCTAAATACCTATAAACAATTAATATTTGACGATTGGCAAAAGTCCTGGGAAAATGAACCAACAAGTCATAAGCTAAAAATGATCAAATCATCAGTTTATTCTTGGTCATCATCAAAACAATCCTCTAGACATCACGAAACTATTCTGAATCATCTAAGAATTGGGCATACGCAATTGACGCATGGCCAACTCATGTCTTCCCCTAATGGAACCCCACCTATATGCTCCAACTGCCGAACACAAATAACAGTCCAACATATTCTCATTGAATGCCCTATTTATAATCGTTATCGAACAATGTGCTTCACTAACCCTACCTTGTAAGATATTTTTGCAGAGACCCCAAAATTTTCTTTAAGTTGAGTTTTGACCTTTTTGAAATACTGTAATCTCCTCCAAACAATATAACACTAAATTATAGAAACACAAATATATGTCAACTAATCCCTCTGGCCAGCCCTAGGAGAGACTCAAATGGGTGTCAGTGGTCTGGTTAAACTAAATTTTGATGATGATGATGATTATCAGAGAATGTTCATTCTACAGTCGCAGGGGTGGTGGCGGGAGTTTGGGGGGGGGCGGTGGAGGATCCACTTGCAGTTCACTATGAATACATGAAATAGGAAGGGTTTCTGGGCAGTTGATCCAAAAAGATTTACCAAAACGTTATGTCAGAGTAATAATACTTAACCTAGGTGTTACTAATACCATTAATTTACTCTAGTATATAAAAGCCTGCATCAGTTACCACAACATAATATTACTCTGCCATTTCAGATATGCCTCCAGGACGAGCAAATTCGTCGGCAGTGATTGTTGCAAGGGGCCAAATCATTGGGATGTGGAGAGCTGGGGCAACTGTGCCAAAAAATGCTGTCGAAGTAGGAAGGAGCACCAAGAAGAATAGGAGGTGGATCCGCCGGTGGGAAGAAGAGGGCTCAGTGGAGACGAAACCTCGAAGCGGAAAGTCACGAATAACGACAGCAAGGATGGACGCCATGATCGTGGCAGCTTCAACGGCATATCCAATGCGAACATCAGTGGAGCATACAAGAAATCTGGGCCTCAACTGCCATCACATGACGACGAGACGCGAAGCTGGGATCGACTGCCATATTCCAGCTCACAAAGGGTGGCTAACACCTACTCGCAAGGAGTGTCGACTAGGCTTTGCATTGGAACACCTTTCACATAGAGAAAAATACTGGAGAACCATTATATTTACTGATGAAATGGCGTTCAGGTCAGTGGGAGCCGAAGCAAGGCAGTGCTGGCGGCTCCCCAACACACGCTGCCATGAGAAACACATTCAACATCGCGCAGTGAGTGGTAGGGTGTCAGTGTCATTCTGGGGGTGGATGTGGGCACATGGGCCAGGTGAACTGGTCAAGATCAATGGCCGTTTCACTGGTGAGCAGTATGTAGACATCCTGGAGCAAGTGCTAATTCCTACAGTCCGGGCTATGGCAGTTCCAGCCCCCCACACTATCAGGCTGGTTCATGACAACAGTCCCATTCATACCAGCAACATAGTGAAGGACTACCTCCAGCATCACCCTGAAATTGAGGTCATCGACTGGCCAACACTAGGATGTGATATTAATCCGATTGAACATATTTGGGCCCTGATGAAACGTGGTTGGGATATTGGGGAGAAGCGAACCTGTGCAGCAATAGAGGCCAAAGCTTACCACTTGTGGGAGAGTATACGTCGACGACCAGGGGTGTGCCTGAAGCTGGTCGACTCCATCCCTAATCGCCTTGATGAAGTACTGAATGCAATGGGTGGCTGGACCAAATACTAAGATTTGTGTATTGTTTGGATTTTAGTATTCTTTGTAAATACAATTAATATATATTAACTCACCTATAGTGTTATCTTAAATCCATGTCCTGAATGATGTCTTAAACTATATCCATGAAAATTCATAACAAAGTAACTTAACAGCCACAAATTATGTATTGTGTGGTATACAATGATCTGTATGACACGTCGTGGAATGTGTTGACTTATAACACAATATAATTATATAGTTACAATTGCTACCATCATTGAAATGCTCATGATGTTCAGCACATAATATTAACGGTAACTGAGCACATTCAAAAATATATGAAGCTTGCATATTGTGGTGGGGTGTTTAAACACTGGAACTTGGAAGAATTGGAACTAGATTAAATCTGAATACTATTTTACAATACTGATAACTTTTTCACTCCACTCTTTTTAACATAAGTATATAATTATATAATATTGCATATTATAACAAATATTTATTAAGCAAAGGATGGGTGGAATATAAATAAATATTACAATAATCTCTTTGTCGGAATAACAACAAAATTGCGACGTGGTCGCTGAGTAAAACTAGCTGACCAAGGCCCTTCACCCTGATCCTTGCATATTTCACTTTTATCCTTAATATATTCCATTCTTTAAAGTATCATTGTGACCTGAGAGGCAATAAGCACCCAAGGCACTGCACCTGTTCCATGAATTCGTAACGATAAAGAAACAACTGTAAGACAAAACGTAGTTAAAAAGGCAGCTTAAAACTATGGTGGTATAAATAATAAATAAACCTGCCTCTCATCCAGCCCCCACCTCCTCTATCCACCCCCTACACACACTATAGTGGGCGACATCTGTTGGCCGACCATAGCATTTCCCCCAGCTGTTTCGAAACTTCAGACTCAAGGCTATTCGAAACCTAACTGTGGCTGGGTAGTGGACACGACTTTTGTGCACGATAGTACCTGCGTGAAACGTGCACTTATAATTTCATGTTAAAAGACCAAACATATGTTGGATGTAGGTTAACCTATATAAATGCATGCCAAAACATAACAACACTAGAGCTATATATTTTCTGAAGTCTTCATATTACAACATACTTATATACAAATCACATAATTGACCAATGAAGTATACCAAGATTATTACGTGTCTTGCTAAGCTGCCCTGTAAATCCTTATGCAGACACAAGGTATGCATTATGAAAAATGTAAGAAAGAATAGATCACCTACAGACATACACATTGACTGCAGAAGTACAACTACTTGAATTAGCTTGTCTGATCTGTCCACCCACCCGACCTGTCGCCCTCACCAAAATGGCCACCAGTGACTTCATTCAGAACCAGACAGGACGCTTCTACCCTATTAAACCTCCTTGTAACGGACCCACCAAGGGTCCCCCCAAAAAATGGGAGGGGGTTTCAGGCATCTAGGTAAGGTCAGGTTGACCTGACCTTACCTAGCTACACTTAACATGAGCACCGTGAAACGTCAACAAATGCTGTGAGTGAGCGCTCCCTACAATTCCCAATTCTGATGAATTTAGTGAGACGACTACCTTCAGTCTGTTTAGAGAACTACAGTGGAGCTCAGTTGTAAGCACAGTGTCGCTTGTGAAATTTATAGTTGCTGGACTTAGACAATATTTTGGTTAAAATATGTGGACTTTCTGCCTGGACCCTCTGGTCGGTTATTTTCACATCTGCGTATGCGCAGTGCGAAGAGCGTGACGTTGTATGACGTGGTAGTGACGTCGTTGCCTCTCCATCTCACCTGTGACCGAACACAAGCATTGCACAATGCCTGGGGAGAGTGGTGGGCAGAAACCTATGAAGGCTTTGGCTAAAGAAGAAAAGATTGCCCTACTGAACAATTTAGAAGACGACCTGAGGCTTTCAAGTAGCGAATCAGAAGCAGACGATCCGCGGCCAACAACAATAGAAGTGATAGACAATTTTCAAGAGGTGATTAGTAAGAAAGAAAAGAAAAGGAGGCGAGAGTCGGCGAAGAAAAGTGAAGGAAGTGACAGTGATGAGATCATGAATGATAGGAAGAAAAGGGCGACACACACAGAAGAAAACAAAAAGAATTCAACTGGGAATAAAACACAGCAGGTATTGACTAAATCCAACAACCTTCAAGAGTCAGACCCTAGTGATTTTGACAGTGACGGTAATGATTCTATGGGAAACACTAGCCACAGTGGAAACAGCAATGCCATGGACTCTATCACCCTGCCCTCTGCTAAACGAACAAGTAAGCTGAATCTCCACTTTCCCAAGGACTCATTAAAATCTGTCGAGGATCGGTTTAATTGGATGATAAAGTACTGCAGACAGCATGGTTCCAACATTCAATTCCGACAAGGTAAGAACCGGAACTTTATCAAGTGTCAGACTCCTGAAGTCTATGAAACCCTTAGTACTGTTGGCTTTGACTGGGTTGTCCTAGTGCCCCCCCCCCCCGCCCCCCAGCAGACGCTGATGAATGTTGCCACATCCTAGTGAAACGATTCCCCCTATACGCTG
This sequence comes from Homarus americanus, assembly GCF_018991925.1. Taxonomy (NCBI): domain Eukaryota; kingdom Metazoa; phylum Arthropoda; class Malacostraca; order Decapoda; family Nephropidae; genus Homarus; species Homarus americanus. The sequence goes on along the minus strand of NW_024748502.1, from coordinate 3,397,413 downwards.
ACATCAAAGATGGGCGTGACTTTAATTCTAATATACTCAGTATACGTCGACATTACTGGGGAAACACTCCACAAGCTGCTGTTATTATCAAGTGGAAGGGAAGGGTATGTCCAACCACTGTGGAAGCCCATCCAATCCTTCCACCATTTTATGCAGAACCCTATCATCCTGGGCCTGCATTTTGTGTTATTTGCTCTCATTGGGGTCACCTTCACTGCCTGCTGCCGACGTGATCGTCCGAGATGTCGCTTCTGCTCACGTAACCACAACTCTGCCGCCTGTGCCCAGAAAATCAAAGACCACCTTAATAGGGGTGGTGTGGGCTATGTAGTTGAGAGCAGGTGCTGTAACTGTGGCGGCAGGCACAATGGTAACTCCAGGCAGTGCTCCAGTCGCCCTTCTGTCCCAGGGGAGAGGCCTCCCCAAGGGCCGCATCTACCACAACGCCCCCCCCCCCAAGTCTACTGGGAAACCTGCCCCTGCCTGGCTTCACCAGGCTGCACCACAACAGTACCTACCATTCCCTAACCCAACCACTACTGAGCCTCCTTCCCTCCTGATGCTTGATCGATTCAGAATCAATTCACTGACATCATGGCCCAGACTCCGAGCAGTTTGGGTGACAATGTGCATGGCCATTCTATCTGAGGACTTGGTCCAATCTAATGCTGCAGAAAGTTCTGGAGTTAGAACTTCTTTTCGCCCACGCTTCTTGACAGTAGGTGGAGTTTGAAGTGCTAATGGGGCAGGAACTGGGTTGTATTCCTCAGAAGAAGACGTACTATTGCTGTCCAAGACAACGATGGCCTGGCATTTTTTGGCTTCTTCCTCTGCACTGTCTGCAGCCAACTTGCTTTTCATTGCTTTCTTGAGAGTTTTTTCTCGTCGTTTCTGTCTTTTCAGGAATACTTTGTCAAGAGATGACATTGCCCCACGACGCCCTTTTTCTCGTTGCGCTATTAAGAAATCCTTATCCTCCTGAACTGTCATCATATTCAAGGCATTCACATATGCAATGTCAAAGAGGTCTTCAAATGTATCAGTGAGCTCTTTCTCTTTCTGCTTTTGAGTTTCTGTCTTTCTTGAAGAGTTCTTTTTCAAACTACTCCACTTGTCAAACATTTTGTGCCCTTGATTCACACAATCTGGTTTGTGGTGTGTGGGAATGTTTGCTTTTGTCCAAAATTGAAGAACTTTGTCTGTGACTTCCCCAGCTGCCACTCTGATGTTTTTTTTCTGTATGCGATGCAGGCTTAAAAAATACTGTAACACGTGCCTGTTTCAAGGTAACTTAGCCCATGTAATGTCATCACATAATGTCTTCATCAAATACACATTTTCTCGTGTTTTTACTCCTGCATTAGCCATTTTGACCTGAGGAATAAAGAAATTAACTATTAATATAAATTAATAATGAGAATACTCTGCAGAACTGTTTCTAATTTCCCCAATCATCAATCACGACCAGCAAAAACTCACCACAATCGTGCCAAATGCGACGCACTAGTGGGCGGGCGTAATCGACTACATCGATTACTTAATTTTTGACAGCTTTGAGCAACCTCTAAATATTAATATATTTAAAAATAACTCTACACAATGTTTTTGTCTAAATGGACACTTTTAGCAGGGTCTGTGGTAAAAAAATTCCAAAGTTGAAAATAAGGCACCCTAATATATATATATATATATATATATATATATATATATATATATATATATATATATATATATATATATATATATATATATATATATATATATATATATATATATATATATATATATATATATATACATATATATATATCTTGATAAAATTGTAACCGGTCGGAATTTACTGGACTTTATTTTCTCACTTGACTTGGGGTTTATTAAAGATTATTAGATGGTAATGGCAGTGGAAGCGCCCCTTTGAGAAAAATCCCGAACCAGCACAAGAACACTTAAATCTACTAAACAAAATGACTTGTCCGTGACCCGTGGAAGGATAGCGTCTGTGACTGGGATGAATGAGACACACTGTAAATTTTAGACACTTATATTCCCTCCAACTACAAACACAATCAAATAATGGTGCACCAATATGCGCACCTCTTAACTTGAACTTAAAACACTACTCTGAGGAATAAAAATTATACATGATATTGAAATTATTAGAAACTCAGGCAACAATAAATTTAAAGTATTAAGAAATGTTGCTTGCACACATGAAACAGGCCTTAAGGGTTTTCACAGAATAATATCCACCACTGCAAAAGTGGTATAAAAATAAGAAATTATTAATTCCACCATGAATAGGCCTAAAGGGCACTCAATATAATTATGTTACACCAACAGATGCAGGCCTTAAGGGTTTTCAACAAAATAATATCAGTCACTGAGGAAATGGTATTAAAAAATAAGAAATTAAATACTCTACAATGAATAGGCCTTAAGGGCACTCAATATAATTATGTTACACCAACAGATGCACACCTCCTAACCTAACTTAAACTACTCTGGGGAACTCTGATTGAAACTATAAAGGCACACAGCACATTAGTAACTGAAAAAATAGTATTAACTATATCTGAGATTGAAACTATAAAGAAATTTTAAATGCACACAGCATGCATTAGTAACTGAAAAAATAGTATTAACTACACACAAAAATATTGTCACTATTATAAAGACGTTACTGAGTCCAACACCCGTGAACCATGCTCCCTAACCTAACACACACACAGATTCCACCTGCACTCCGTAGTCGTTTAAGGCACAACCAACAGGCACCCGTAGTTGAAGGCCCAAATCAGCCTTTCTCCACCTTGGAAAGTGTACCTCTAAACTCCACTGACTCTTGGCCCCAGTGTGCGACCCTGTATCACTCAGCTAGCTTCACTTTACCCCCCGGTACATCCATAAAGCGGAAGGGAGTGAGCCAATCAGACCTTGTACAGTTGAGAGAAGCTTTAGCTTCCCGTTAGCAAGAGGGTTTCACTAAGCTGCTTGAAACATGTGGTATTGTGAGCCGAGGTAGAGGAGAGCTGATGACCCCAACGATCGTCCCGTCGTCAGCTGGGCACCCAGACGGCTAGATTCCCTCAAGAGATCCTTTGATACCCCGCTAAACAGTGACAGGCCTACACTGATAGGTCCAATGGCGACAATCGCCACCCTCAATCATCAACGGCAGTCTCAAACGGCAGTCAATCTCTCGCAGTCAAGTGGGTTCTGGCGGAAACCTTGTTATACTGCAATAGCGCAGCACAGGTGACTAGACCACGTGACTATTTCTGTGGACGGACGCTCAGGGATGTCCTGTAGGTCCAATCGCTTTCACGTGACTGAGGACCAGCCAGCGTCTCGTCTCTCCAAGGCGCTAGCTTAGGCCTACGTGACATATTTTCCGCCTAACTAATAACTCCTTGGGACACCCGTGACATTATTCAGACTGATAAACGATCTATAATAATTTCTAATTCAATAATAGTCCCTTAACTTCATGAATCTCATCATTATTAATTCGGCAAATTACATTTAATATCACTTAGGCCTAGTTCCACAACCTCTCGCTATGTGCAGGGAGCCCTCTCTTCCCTCTGACGACCTTGAAAGCTCAGTATCGCCAATTGCGCGGTGTTTGAAATTACTCTGAAATTTCTGAATATTACAATCGACCCCCCTAAAAAAAGATAGCACTGTCCTCATGTGCTGAGAAAAACATGCATACGACCCCCCTAAAAAAAATTTCTAAGAAACTGCATCTTACCCCTTTAACGTGCTAAATGCAGCATTCCCGTCTTCTCTTCTCCACTTCTCTCTCCAGCTAACATATATATATATATATATAATATATCATGTAATATATATGATATATGTATATGCTGATACCATAGGAAATAGAAAACATAATTGATTATATCTTTATATATTATATCTTATATATGATACATATATATATATATATATATATATATACACCTAGACCCCGACTTACGACTACGTGGACTTACGACCGTCGGGACTTACGACCGCCTCAGATATAGATAAAAAAAATAAATAAAATAAATTTTTTAAATGACACACGCATTTTCTATACCGAAACGTTTCCAGTTAATGTAGTCTCCATGTATAATTAGAAAATTATGGGGGCCCCATGTGCATTCAGCTGACTACATTAAAGGTTAAGTGCTCAGTCACACTGTATCCATTCCTTATTATTTATTACTTTCACTGTACTGTATCCATTCATCATTATTCATTACTTTTACTGTACTGTATTTCATTGTAGATTTTTTTTTTTTTATCTATATCGGACTTACGACCTGGATTTGGTCCCTAACCCCGTCGTAAGTCGGGGTTTAGGTGTGTATATATATATATATATATATATATATATATATATATATATATATATATATATATATATATATATATATATATATATATATATATATATATATATATATATATATATATATATATATATATATATATATATATATATATATATATATATATATATGTGTGTGTGTGTGTGTGTGCCTCTCACCATAACGACCACCACCACCACCTTCCACCATAACGATCATTACCGCTTCTCACCACATCAACCGGCTCTTATCACTACAACGACCATCACCAACTTTCACCACAATAACGATTGCCACCTGTCACCACTAAAAAAATAAAATCTGAATTGAATACTGGAAGAATCTGTTTAGAATTAATCGATGGTACGGAAAAATTATTCTTTAGAGTAATATACAGTATAAACTTCCTAATCTCGACAGGGTTGATGGGCAACTTATTTGGGATGAAATACGAAGGGTATCTAGTACAGTATTTTATGATGAACTACTTCTCATTTTGTGTAGGTAAGACTATGGTCACAAGATGGCGCTGGCCATTAGTCAGTCTGGGGTATAACTCTCCAGTCTTGGTACAATAGTATGTGGAGCCCTGTGATTGGTCCTGGTCGGGAGGTGGAAAATCTGTTGGGCTCCACATCCAGAGTGAGTTACCGATTATAATTATTGGCCGTGAAGTCAACAACTGGTCTCCTGTCTCCTAAACCCTAAGTAACGAGTGGTAGTGTACTCTTATTGCTCCTGACCCCATAGTTATTATATTATATATTGTGATGTTTAGGATTTAGTGATTATATATTATACTGTAGTGTGAAGGATTTAATGTTCATTCATTATTACTTGAATTTTACGATTTCTTTTGTTGTATATATTTTGTATAAAATTCCGTCATCAGCTTTAGTTATACTTTTGTAAATAAATAGTAAGTTTGAACTTTTAAGGTAATTTTCCTTATTAAGCAGGTTGAAAAATTTGTTACGGGGGGGCGGGTTAAAACCTCCCTTTGTGTCGTAACAAGTAGGTGACTTTAACTATAGTCAAATAGATTGGACTGACCTTATGGGTAACTTAGAATCAGAGGATTTTCTTGAAACAGTTCACGATTGTTTCCTAAGTCAACCACGACTTAAGCAAAAAGCTTTTGACAGTCCTCCATGAAAGACTAATACATAAAGTGGAGGCTCATGGAATTGGAGGAGCTGTTCTAAACTGGTATAGGGTGTGGTTACAGGACAGGAGACAATGTCAGCATTAAAGGCACTAAAACATATTGGCGTAACGACACTAGTGGAGTATTGTTAGGTTCAGTACTTGGACCATTTCTATTTATCATACAGGGGGTGTATACATAAAAGACATATACAGTATATAGGCAAAGACAGCAACGTAAGTAAATTTGCTGACTACACTAAAATAGGGCGTGTAATTAAATATGACGAGGGCTCCGCAAATCGACAGGTTGATATAAAAAAATTTCACATGGCCTGAAAAATTGCAGGTGAAATTTAATGTAAAAAAAAAGTAAAATACTGTATTTAGCTTAGGAGATGTGAAAAGAGAAACCAGATATCAGTTGAACAAAGTTATCATTGAAAAATCCGTATGAGAAAGATTTAGAAGTAATGGTCAGTAGGAATCTTAAACCAAGACAACAATGTATATTTGCTCAAAACAAGGCTAACAAAGTACGTGGGTTCATACAAAGTGTTAGTTACAAGACTAGCAAGGTTATCCTAACACTATATCTTCCACTTGTGAGACCTCACTTGGATTACGTGGTGCAGTTCTAGTCACCGTACTACAGAATGGATATCGAATCCCTAAAAGGCATTCAGAGGAGGATGGCAGGATTAATCATGGGCATTAGTAACCTTGAGCATAGAGACAAATTAGAGAATCCCAATTTTCACTACCTAGAGAGACGTAGAACATAAGAATGCAGGACACTGCAAAATGCCTATTAGCCCATAGGGTAGAAGGTAGTAGGCAGCTACCAAACAGGGAGGTACTACCACCTGGGAAGATATTGGAAGCATAATGTATTGTCTAATGGTAGACCCTGCTGCCATATGACATTACGAAAATTGTGACCAAGTCCCAGGCTGCTCATCTGACTTTCAGCCACATTTACACACAATTGCAGGGTCTCAATTGTTTCTCTTACTTTGAGAAAACAACATACATATATCGTTTCTCACTATTGATCTATTTAAAAATGTTGTATTTCTTTATGGAATCAAAGGCAATTCGTCATTGTTGACTCTCCTCCTTTAGTCGACAATCTCTTCCCTTTCTCTTCACCGCAATGTTTCTTCACTCTCTCTCTCTCTTTTACAGGTACTTTAACGGGCAATGTTCGGTGGATTTGGCATCCTGTGTACCGCCGGCAAGGCCGAGGGCTCGTAACATACGTCTTGCCCGCGGTGCCCACCGTTTCTCTGTGGATGTCGATCACACGAGAATAACCCGTTATAGTACCTCCTTCGATCCTCACACAGCCAAACTGTGGAATGCTCTGCCTTCTTCTGTGCTTCCATACTTATACAATCTGTCTCACTTTAAAAAGCTGGTTTTCCGGCATCTTCGTTGTGCAGATTAACACAGTATAACCTTTTTCTTCTCTACTTTCAATTTCTTTCTGTTATTTTTTTTTCGCCCCCCAGGACCCGTTGTGGGTCGTTTGACCTGTGCCCGGGTGGGCTAATTCCCGTAAAAAAAAGAAGAAGAAAGAACTCCTATCGCTCATATATCCGTCCAATCCATACCCGATGCATCGACTGATGCCCGAGGCACCGACTGTCTACAGAGATAGTGAAGAAAATAGATTGAGATAATGACTAGTAATGCTGTTAGTAAACAAATAAGTAAATTAACCCTAATAAGTTACCAGGTCCTGACAAGATGTTTGGCAGATTATTAAAGGAGTGTAAGGAAGAACTTAGTGTGCCTTAAGAAAACTTTTTTTAATATGTCATTAAAAACCAGTGTACTGTAGTATCAAAATCCTGGACGATAGTTAATGTGATACCGATTTTCAAGAAGGGAGATAGATCACTATCCTCAAACTACATTTAAATTAGTTTAACACCAATTGTAGGCAAATTACTGGAAGCAATAATTTCAAACTCAATTCGAAATCATCTCGAGCAACAGAAATTGATCAATGATTCCCACAAATGGCATCACAAGTGGGCGTTCATGTCTGACAAATCTATTATATATTTTTTTAACTGTTTTCAAATCAGTCGATGGCAGACACGATTATGATGTGGTTTACCTCGACTTTAGCAAAGCCTTCGACAGAGTCCCCCATGAAAGACAAATACGTCAAGAGGAGGCATATGGAATTGAAGATGTTCTGAACTGAATTACGGTATGGTCACAAAAAAGAAAACAGAGTCAGTATTAATGGTACTAAATCCAATTGGGGTGACGTCCCTAGTGGAGTACCCCAAGGCTCATTACTTGGACCATTACCAGTTATTAAATTCATAAACGACATAGATATAGGCGTAGACAGCAACACTCCTTTTCAACACTCCTTTGCAAGAACACTTGGTTAGTTTTGGGCAGTTCGCTGTTATTTGTGGAAGGTCTGTCCAGTGTATTTGCCATATATCTCATTTCCTTTTGCAGCCCAAGTTAGCAGGAATTGGAATGTCTGGTTGGGCAACTGTTACCTGACCCCTAATCATTCCACTTTGATTGGCTTTGCATATTTCTTAAGGGCAGACCGTGTTGGTGGATTTGCATTATATGATCCCTGTTTGCGAGCAAATAAATCAAGTCTTGCACCATAGATATATAAAACTGGACTAGACCTATCATACATCACCACTACACACCTTTCCAAGACACAGAGGTCTTCTTCACTTGCTGATGTTTGGTGAAGGTAGTGGACACCTCGTTAAACACATTCTATGTTTGTTATGCAGTCTTTCTGCCTTTACCACGGAAGGCTTATGCAACATCTCAACCACTGAATGCATGGAAAAATTTGATTCCAGCGATTTTTTCAAGTCCTATGGCTACAACTAACTCATGAACAGCAATCCATCTTGTATAAGCCCCTTAACCAAAAGAAATCCAAATTTCATCAAGATCAACTTTTCCCAGTGCTGTGAACACAGATATAGCTTTGACAATGATATCCGTATCATTGGCTTTTATGAGAACTCTTTTACTGCCTTTCAATACAGCCTTTCTTGCATGTACAAATAGGCCAGTATCTGCCTTTTTATGGGAGCATAGACTCAACTTTTCTAGAGGCACATCATGGTTACTACTGGTATTTTCTTCCTTTGTTACAATAATTGTGCATGGCGTAACAATTTCACACATCTTGTCCGCTAGGAAATGAGAAAGTTCATTCATGTTATTGTCATCTCTTAAAATGTTTTTCCAATTTGTTGGAACTTTGCTAGTTTCTGTCATCCTTCGACTGATACCCTGATCTAGTTTTAACTTCTAACACAATCTCCACCCTATTATATTTGGTACAGTAAGATTCCAATTTTGGAAGAACACCTCCACTGGCATATTCATTGTAAGTCTTTCATGACTTAGGAGAAAGAGCATTAATCATAGCTGAACCATCTATTATTATTCTAGCTTAGTCACACTAGCTTCAAGAATTTCAACTTGCTGAAACTTTTGATAGGTATGGAGTTGACCGTTGTCACTCAATGATGTAGGGCAAGCAAATTCTCAGGTTTGAAGAATTTTTGCAAATCACACTGTCTGGTCTGGCAAGAAATGAACAACCGCGAAATTAAATGACAATCATCCTTCAGGAATTTCTCCTATGAACTGTCAGCAACTTGCTCTTGTTTGAAGAAGTTTACCTTGTTTCTCTTCGGAGATTTAAGTTGTTCCTTCTTATCATCTTGACATAGACAACACTTGGCCCAGATTTTTTTCCTTTCGGGATTACTTTTAGGACCAATATTCATGGCCATTGTGCTGCAGAGCCGAGGGTTTATCCTTTTACCACTCTGTATCGTATGTACTTTCCTGAATGGGATACAACTAGGTTCAAGCAATCGTTTGCCTTACACCTAGCCTGATCGTTCATCCAGTATCATTTAAATCCCGTGCCATCTGTACACTATCCGGATAACTTTAACCCCATTATCCTTGGCTCAGCTCTCACGCGCTGGCACATCCTTTCAATTCATGTGTGGCTACCTAATCTTATTTGGTGCTGATAAGGTAACATTTCGGACACTAAGTACTTGTATATATATATATATATATATATATATATATATATATATATATATATATATATATATATATATATATTAATCTTTACTATGAGTTTCGTACTTAGCCTACACTTAACCTCATGCTGAGTTCCACAGCAGTGTTGTCATCAGTGTGCCCTAGTAGTACATTGAGATTCACTCTTTATAAGCATGTTTCCTTTAAATGCTGTTCATTTTAGAGTCTTCAACACAAAATTCAGATTCTACAAACTCAAAAACATGGAAATCAACACTGAAATCACCTGAATTGATGAACACAATACTTTTTATGTCAAAAAGGAAAATCTGTCATCCACATTTGGCGGCCTTCTTGGAAAATGGCTGCCATCTTTGAATTTTGAATGTCCAATCCGACAGATTTGATAATTAACCCATATTGAATCCTCTTGCCAATTTTCATACTTATTCTCATTTCACCACCTATCTTCTAGGTCTAAAAAAGTAAACATCAACTCTGCATGCTTCCTTGTTGGCCACTGTAATGCTTCTGCTCTTTACCTAACGCAATGTGTCGGGGGAGGGGGGGGTGGCAATAATCTAACCTCGTGCTGCATGGGCAGAATCTGTATCCTAATCTATAGCAACTATCACCACTATCCACCAAAACGATCATCACCACCACACACCCTTACGTACACTCACCTTACACCACAGTCACTCATAACGACCATCGCCACCACATACCATTGCGACACTCACCCCTGACTACTCTACAGTCACCCATAACGACCATCATTACCACCTATCTTTGGGTACTACCCGCACCACCACACACCTTATTGACCATTACTACACATCTTTGGCTACAATCCACTACAACAATCATCGCCATCAATCACCACTACTGTACCATCATTAATGACGCACATCACTACCAAGCATCATAACGATCAGTCCATCACTACATATCTCTGGGTACTACTACTACTACTTCCACAAAAATTACCAGATACTGTAATTAATCTTCGCATAATGCAACACACGAAGATATACACAACTGCTTGAAATACACGGAAATCATTATAACACTACAGATAAAATTATATTGCGAACTGACAAAAGATAATATCAAATAACGTATGATTGCCAACTAATATATTATTTCCGCGAAAACACCCAATTTACTTAGAAACACTAGAGTTTTATTCTCTTCAAGACACCAAATGTAATAAGATACCACCAGATAGCACATAAGATCAACGAATAGCATCTAGCAATACCGATAGTGAAATATGGCCCAACTAAAAAAACAGTCAACCCGCAGAAAGCACTTGATAACACTTATATACGCTTCCTTTGTTTTCTTGGCGTAGATTAAGGGAAAAAGAAACCTCAAAAGGGAGAAGGGGAATGTAAGAGAAGAGTGGTGCAAGAAATATGTAGAAAGGAAATATAGGAAAATGGGTGAGGCATTGCCTGGAAACACTGGCCGCACACTTCCACATACCCCGGATTTGCATACAGAGGGAAACGTTAGCCTCCACGTTCATCACAACGTTTCGGATCAATTATCTGTGCATATAAAGTTGAATTGTCAGCTCATTCGTGTGAGCATTACCACTATGATACAATGTTACTGTACACACTGGACAGTCTTTTAACGCAATGTAACGTAGCACCCCACTAATTTACCTAAATAGACTGTTAACCTTTTTCTTGATATTGCTCTCACTTTCATGCTTAAAACTATCCTGTCAATGATCTTGCATACCAATGTCACACCTATCATGCACTGTCACCTATATACGCCCCATTTGCTTCCCCATTTGCGGGCATTAGCCCACCCGGGCGCAGGTCATTAAAAATGACCCACATCAAGGCCTGGGGGAGCGAAAATATTATAAAATAATAATAATAATAATAATAATAATAATAATAATAATAATAATAATAATAATAATAATAATAATAATAATAATAATAATAATAATAATAATAATAATAATGATAATAATAATAATAATAATAATAATAATAATAATAATAATAATAATAATAATAATAATAATAATAATAATAATAATAATAATAATAATAATAATAATAATAATAATAATAATAATAATAATGAGTCGTAAATAAATATAAAAATTAAAAAAAAAATATCGAGTGAGAAATGATATATGTGTATTGTATATTGTGCTGTCAGAGTAAGAGAAACAATTGAGACCCTGCAATTGTGTGTGCATGAGGCAGAAAGTCAGATGAGCAACCTGGGACTTGGTCACAATTATTTTTTTTTTCCATATGCCACCACGGTTTACCATTAGACAATACATTATGCTTCCAATATCTTCCCAAGCGGTAGTACCTCCCTGTTTGATAGCTGCCTACTACCTACTACCTACTTACATCCTCATTCCCTTAAACTGTCGGTTCCGAACCATCATATCATTTTTCTAACTTTATCTCTATCGGTTTTAGTCCCGATTCATCATTACTCTGAAACTGTATCTATTTCCAAACCCTATATCACAAGCGAAATTAAGATAATGATAAAAGAAAAACACAAACTCCAAAGGAAATTTGCAATAAGACCCATAACTTTCGGTGATACTTACCGAAGTATCAGAAATAGAGTAACTCAAGCAGTTAGAAATGCCAGACGTAACTCTTATACATATAAGCTGGATCAGGCAACAGTAAGAAAACCTGGAATATCATAAATTCTATTCAGAACACGAACACTCAGCCTTCGGCCCCCCACTCAGCTTTTATGATAAATGATTCAGTTGTAACGGAACCCTCCCCCATTGCGAACCACTTCAATGAATATTTTATTAATATCGGCAAAAATCTTGCAGTGAGCATCCTTGATCACCATGAGCAATTTAGAACCTACCTGAAAAACAGACAGCATAATGAGCTGTTCTTATCCCCTGTCACATTAGATGAATTAATGGCCACCATAAAAATGTCCAAAGTTGCAGCAGCAGCCGAAGACAATATACCAATGAGCATCATTAAGAAAGTAGCCCACTTATTACTACCAGTTCGCCTACACATTTGTAACTCCTCCTTCACAAGTGGTGTCTTTCCGGATGAACTGAAAATTGCTAAAGTTCACCCAGCATATAAAAAATCTGGGGACAAAGGTCTCTTCAAGAATTACCTCCCCATATCAGTCCTCCCAGCCTTGAGTAAGATACTGGAAAAGCTAGCATATAATACACTAAATAACATCTTTACCGACTCCCAGTTTGGATTTAGAGCTAGAAGGGCGACTGAGAGTGCTCTGCTATCCTTTACTCATGACATCTTTAATTCCTTTGATGGCAGTCAGTTCACAGTCTATATATTCTTGGACCTCTCTAAAGCCTTCGATACTGTCGACCATACCATCCACCTTTCAAAGCTTGAACATTACGGCGTTAGGGGCCTGTCCCACAATTGGTTTACCTCATATCTGTCCAACAGGATGCAGTATGTGTGCTATAATAATCACCAATCTGACTCCTCGCCAATCTTGTATGGCGTCCCCCAAGGTTCCATTCTCGGTTCAGTACTGTTTTTGTTGTATATAAACGACATAGTCCACGCCAGCACACTAATAGAATACAACTTATTTACAGACGCTAGTAATCTCTATGCCAGCAACTCAGACCAACATTTCTTGATGAGAACTATGAACACTGAATTGACTAAAGTCAGGACCTGGGTAATACGCAATAAACTGACCTTTAACCTTAAGAAAACCCACTACACGATCTTTCACATAATGAAAAACTTACCCCCAGAATTGGACCCTCTTTACCTTGGTAATACAGTCCTCAAACGCGAACAAATTACTAAATTCCTCGGAGTTATTGTTGATGAGAAACTTAACTGGAAAAACCATATACAAGCCATTCACAGTAAAGTCAATAAATAGTGCGGTATCATGTATCACACTCGACAGTCACTCACTCTCACAGCAATGAAAGAAATCTATCATGATCTTTTTTACCAACACTTGATGCACTGTCACACACTATGGGGGCCTCTGGCTTTTCAAAAAACAATCTCTGGTTACTGCACAAAAGAGAGTTGTACGGACAATGACCTACTTGAAAAAAACAGATCACTCAAAAAAAACATTTGCTATATTGAAAATGTTAAATTTCGAAGATATTGACACCTACTGCTGTGCCCTCTTTGTTTACAAATCTATCAATCACTTGCTTGACAATAATTCTTTCCAGTTCCGGAATAATCAGAGATACGACTTAAGGCACCGAGAGCTACTAAGACCACCCCCCATGCGCTTCCCTCAGTCCCAGACCTAAATAAAATATCATGGTGTGAAGGTGTGGAACAACTTACCCCCACCCACCTGAGCAAAGACTACGTTCTCTTCCTTTAAATCATCTCTTAAAAAATATCTATTGTCTAAGTATTAATATTTCTTGTAATACCTACTATATTTACAGTACCTGCTTTTATTGTACTGTCAAAGCCGTTTTATTGGGAATTATCATGTAAATAGATAAGTAATTACCATTGCAATTAACATAATTGCCAACTAGACATAATCCTGACAGCTCTGTCCTCTTGTTCAACCTTATTACTGTACAACCCATGTTGTACTGCTCCCCCATTATACACATGTTTTTCAATTCCACTGTAATTTATGCATAAAAAATTAATAATAAATAAATAAAATTAATAAATATTGAAGTGATAACCGTGGTAACATTATGAGAAGTTCTTATTACCACAATGCTATTGTACTATTCCAGGTGATACTAAATGTTGCATAATACTTCCTTGAGATAAATGTATAGTGTATATTAGGTGCCTTAAAGAGAGCTCAGGTTCTCAACTGGCTCAGCCATGTTAACATTGTTATTATTATCCACTCTGTGTCTGTGTTTTTCTGGCTAAATAAACTGTTTCAATTCAATTCAATTCACATCTGAACTTCACAGTCATACACTAAGGAGCTGAAATATATATTCCTTTACAATTCCTTTGCATAGTCTCTTCTCAGACTCTTCCTATTTATTCATATTTTCAGGACATCTATTGTTTTCATTTCTTGCTTTACTCAAAGTGATTTTTAAATTTTCTTTCGCTCGGAAATACCGAAATCCATTAACAGTTCGTAGCGTTTTTCAAATCATACAAGTCATAATGATGTCACGCAAACACTTTTATTTCCCTTGAACTTATCTTTGAGATTATTATGTTTACGAATTTGTTCCAACAAATTCCTTCAAAATATTTAACCATTTTCTCCAACTCTTTTCTCAGATTCTACTAACAACACAGCGTTGTCTGCGTGCGTGTGAAAACTTTCACTTTATGTCACCATGTCTCTCATGCATTCGAGAATTACCCATTTTTTAATTTTTCATGCTATACCATCAAGAGGCATTAAATAATAGAGGTGACATCCTTAAGCACTTTCAAAGGCAATTTAATTTCTCTCTCACACTGCCATTAATTCTTAAAAAAGTGCTACATATGCTTAATGCATGCACAGTATTTCCTACATGGCCTTCCAATTTATCCTATGCCCACACTTTCTTTGAGTCTATGAGTGTTATACATAACTTCGATATTGCCTACCTTCTTGCAAATATTGTATCATTACACCTTCTACCTTTACTAAAGCCTCCCTCTTCCTCGCCGACAAGAGTTTCTAGAATACTTCCTATTCGATCAACCATTGTCATATTTTATAGTTCTACCACTATCAAAACATATTATTCTAAAAGACTTACTATTATTCTCACTGTTCCATTCCTTTGGCACTAGCCCCTTTTTACAACTGAACACAACCTTTTACTCATCCGTCCAATCCTGGTTACTTATCCCCCTCTGATATGAAAGTGGATCCCATAGGTATTATTGACCATTAGGGTGAATGCTGGTATAGCCCACTGTATACTGAGCCTACGGTACGAAAGGGGACAGCGTGGCCGGCACTGCACTCTCCCACCTTCATATGGGCTGGATGAGGTTGCTGTGTCGAACAGTAATTCGCGGACGAGGGATCTCGGGTAGAAGTAAGAGCCTGTGTCAAGGATGGTGTGTGTGTGTGCACCAATAATCTTAACCAAAACTTGTTTACTAAGCAATAGCTAAATGGAAGAGTATACTAATCCAACATAAACTAGAAAACACCTATGCTAAGCCCTTGTGTTTTAGATTCATCAAGTATCCTTACAAAAAAAGTTGTAATGTATAACCCATTCGACTAAGAAATATTCTCGACCTTACATTCTGCACCGGACGAGTGTTACCTTCTGTTTACCTGTTGTAATCACTGATGAAGATTCTGAAGAGTCATTTTTAAAAGTGACATTCATAAATGTTTATTGGTTTAGTTTTAAACCCAAATGGTCTTTTCTCCATTTATTAAGTAAAATAAACGATTGCACAATAACTAAGATATCACCATAATTAACGCTTTGAGCTGTGAGCATTAATAAGGAATGAAGTGTATGTGTAACGAGCATCATGAACACTCGTCTTACGTGGCTAAGAAAAGGGTACAGACTGCCAGAGGCCGGCTACTTAATGCTGAGCCAAGCAGTCAAGGTGCGAGGTGGACAGTGGAAAACCACTGTCAAGTGTACAGTAATGACTTACTTACTGCTCATAGGCTAGTTACCATGGGTGATGTAACCCCATGAACATAATGTTTGTAACCCACATCTATATAAGTATTACTGTCTGTTTCACAGGGGCTAATACAAGAAAGCTTGTAGTTAACGCGGTGTAGGGGAGTTTAGGAGACAGCAGTCATAACATTATAAGGTTTAAGGTTTAAGAAAACATTGAAAATACATAAAACACTGTAACAGCATATTTAGGACTAAATGTTATTATTGGCAAACTTCGAAGAGCTCAGTGGTATAATTTGGTCTGGTCATAGAATGTATGAATATAATGTTTATAGCAAAAGAATTTTAACAATATTCTATGTTATATAGAAAGCTTATTCTATGGCTATTCAGACACAACAATACATGAAGGTAATCTTAGTAGTAGCATAAAAAGATTAAATGGCAATATAGCAGAGTCGATACAGATGGTCACAGGACATGCAGGCATACAACGTGTATTCGAAAGGAGTCTAATAAATTGAAGAGACAGAAACAGAATAAATGCGAACATTGTACAGTAATGAACTTAAAATCAAAACCAAAGTACTTGTTTTAGATATTTTATGAGAAATGGTAAGGTTAAAGTTAAGAAAAATATACAACCATAGGCACATTTATATAATGCGATAGCTCAAAGTAGCGAAGACATGAGTGAAATTTTGATAACATAATCTGTTCAGACTTCACCTTAGAAAGCGCAAGTTGACGTATATTTACTTTTGGCAGTGATGAAGTACTAGCAGAAATCACCTTAAAGATGACATACACAATCAAAATAATTGACAAGATTGTTTTTAAAAATCACCAGGACCAGATAATGCATACCGAATAATTTTAAAACAGTTAAAGTTAGAAATACCTGCTCCTTTCAAACTTTTATAATTACGTTAGACCTGAGTTATTTTCCACACACACACACATAGGGATAAGTTAGTGTTAATCCAATGTTTAAAATAAGGAGGTGGATAAAACTCGTGAAATTAAAGAATGATTAGTTTAACAATGTCTTAGGTAAAATCACAGTAGTCAATACTCAAGACAGATTCCGACAATTTCACTCGAGATAGGTTTTAAGTTTCTTTGTACTAAACCCTCAAATGTCCTTTATCTGGATTTAGAGACAAATTTTGATAAAGCTCCTCACAGGAGACAAATATAGAAATTGGAAGCTCATGGAATTAAAGTGAAATAGATGGAAAAGCTTCTGACTGTGAGAGTGTAACTAGTAGCACATTATAGAGTAAGGTTTGGGACTGTGGTACAATAGGTGAATTGGTAGATCACAAAAAGTTAGCGGGTAAAACAAAAATATCTACATAAAACAGTTCAACGAATCAGTGGTTTGCGTGTTGGGTGCCCTAATACTATTCCACCCATCTGCTGTAGATTATTATCTAACTTTACAGTTGGGAAGTGAAGGCAGACAGGTGCATCGCCTCCTAATGTACTGAGAAAAGGCTATGCCCACCATGCACTGTATCGGCACTAACCCTATTGGAACCTACAGGCCGATAAGAGCAACTCTTATTTTCATGTCTCTACATGTTATAGTACGAAAACGAGTGTTAGTGTACCTTTATCAATGTCTACAGCTGACAAACTTTTTTTTAGATTTCAGCAATATATTAGTGAAACGGTCCATGCTTGACCCTTTCCGAAGTGACTTATTGTTTCAGTAACACTGATGACTGTCTTGAGCATACTAATGATGCCTTTACAAGTGTGAAGCCGATATTTTTGGTAATATATTGTCATAATTTTAGATTAATAAAGTCATGTTCTTAAGAATTGTAGTTACATTATGTTAGAAGGCAGTACATATATACATAAAAACTAGTGACAGGGGGGAAAGAGGTTCAGGGGAAGGATAAAGGGAGGAAAGAAGTGAATTTTAGAAGGAGAGAACAGGTGCAGTTTCGCGCTAAGCCGCCTTTATTGTCAGTGCCATGAGGCCTACGTCTTAGCCAATCACAGGGCACCTATGAGACGTGACATCACGAGCGTGTAGCGTCCATTAGGGAGGAGTCATCCTTTGTTTAAAACAGACAACAGTCTAGGTTGGTTTATGAGGCAGTGAGGATGGCCAGCATTAGTGGCTGGTGGATTAATAATAATTAATAAGTGGACTTTAGGTATTATCCGTTGATCAAAAATTATTTGTGAGGTATGTGCTCTGTTTGTTAACTAGTGTAGGTTTTGAAGTGATTATCATTCTTAAGAACGTTTTAAATAACTGCAAAAATTCTACAAAAGTTATCAACCACCTCCCTTTGCACTGAGTAGAACATCATCATAAATGTTTTTGTGTTATGTAGTGATACAGTGAATCATAAATAACATCCTAACTCTCACGCGTTTTCCTTAGTCCCTATTTCCTGAATTTTCCTCTATTCCTCCTGTTATTATTCCTTGCTCTTAGTTTCCCCGCATTCTCTCCCCGTGGAGTAACAATAATTGTGTGACGAGAAAGTGACCACAAACGCTCCTTCCCCTCACCTCCCCCTCCCCTGCTCACACCTTCCTGCCTTCCCGTCTGTTCCCTCTCTCATTCACTCCATCTCCCATACACTCTAAGTAAATGTTACGTAAAGGAAGAAAAAAAGAAATTATGCAAAAGTATAAATATGGTAAGAGTAAGAATTAAAGAAAGAAAGTAAGAGTAAGAAAGAAAGAATGTGATTGATTAAAGGAAGGCAAATAAGTAGAAAAATATATAAGAGTAAGAAAAGGGATTTAAGGCAGGAATAAATAATATAATTAAGACCATCTGTTACAGCGACGGTTTCCTAATCGTTAATTTTTTCGATTCGATGATGATCGATAAGGAATCAAATTACATTCATTCTGGGTAAATGTGATAAAATATCCTTCAACTTTTCTAAAAGATTCTTTTTTCTTAGGCTTACTGCCACTTGTCGCTCATTTGTAATCATATTTAAATATCTGTAATCCTAGCAATGCCAATAACACTAGAGAGACCACACCATCACCTCAAATGACCACACCATCACCAAAAAGTTGTGACTGAGTGTCTTACCGCAGGTCTCACGGCACCGTAGAGTCCGGGTCGACGATGAGTAACCCACTAGACCAGCGCCACCTGCTGGACGGCGAGGGCCCAAGGACCGCCATCCCAACCTTTTCTGTAGACCGTCGTGTCCTCAACCACCGCCCAGGTAACGGTGCTCGTTTCAATTTATCTACCTAGTACTACTTCTTCTCTTTCTTTTTTGTATCATATGTTTCACTGCTTATGATCTCGAGAGTCGAGCCATTTGCTGCTTAATCACTGACTGTGGCTGTAAGTAACCTGTTAGTCAGTAACTGGCCAATTCATCAATATAACTGGCCAATTCTCAAAGCTTCTAATTACCCTCACTGTTGGTACATCATCAGAGGGTAGGTAGCCTAATATATAAAAAAAATGGGGGACAGCGAAAATTTTCGGGAATGCAGTGGACAAGGGATCCCAGAGGCCAATGTCAATATGTGTCATCAGGTGTGGCAGTGTGATACACAGCTAATATTAAGCCATATGTGACAGAGGAGGCAACTCAAGCCGGAAGTGATAGGCAAGACAGATGGAAATAGATGAGATTGGCTGGATACCTGGAACCGAGTGAGATATCTGAATCAGCTAGAATCAAGTAACTAGGTGTGATGAACGGCTGTAACAGAGTATGATGGGCGGGACAGCTGAAACAGGGTATGGTGAGTGGGACAGCTGAAGCAGGATATGATGGGCGAAACAGCTGAAACAAGGTACAATGGGTGGGACAGCAAAAATAGGGTATGATGGACGGGGCAGCTGAAACAGGGAATATTGAACAGGACATCTAAAACAGAATAAAATAGGCTGGACAGCTGGAATAGGGTATGATGAGGGGCAGCTGAAACAGGGTATTTTGATCAGGACAACTAAAACAGGATAAGATGGGCGGAGCAGCTGGAATAAGGTATGATGGGCGAGACAGCTGAAACAGGGTATGATATGCGGGCCAGTTAGAACCATTTATGATAAATAGAACAATTGGAAGGTCTCCACTAAACGCTGTACTAGTATGACAGAAAAGTCTTCACAACACACTGCATCTGTATAACAGTAAAGTCTCCACCACACACTGTATCTGTATAAAAGTAAAGTCTCCACCACACACACTGTACCTGTATAACAGAAAGGACTCTAACACAATGTATATGTATAACAGTAAAATCTCCACCACACACTGTATCTGTATAACAGAAAGGACTCAAACACAATGTATCTGTATAACAGTAAAATCTCCACCACACACTGTATCTGTATAAAAGCAAGGTCTCCACGACAAACTGCAGCTGCATAGCGGTCAAGTTTCCACCACACACGGTACCTGTATAGCAGTAAGGTGTGCACCACACACTGTACCCGTATAACAGTAAGGTGTCCACCACACACGGTACCTGTATAATAATAAGTCCTCCACCACCCATTTTATCAGTATAACAGTAAGGTTTCTGCCACACACTGCTCCAGTTTAAAGTAAGGTCTCTACTTCACATTTTACTTGTAAAACAGTAATATCTCCACCACACACTGTAACAATATAACAGTACGGTCTCCACCACACACTGTGCCTACATAACAGTAAGGTCACCACTACACACTGTACAAGTAAAATATTAATGTCTCCAAACCACAGACTTTACCTGTATAACAATAAAGCTTCCACCCCACTCTGTCCTAGTATAACAGTAATATCTCCACCATACACTGTACCTGTACAACAGTAAGGACTCCACTACATAGTCTAACTGTATAACAATAGGCATCCATCTCACAGTGTGCATGCATAATAGTAATGTCTCCACCACACACTGTACCTGTATAACAATAAAGGTCTCCACTACACAGATTCCTTTTCATTACATTAAAGGCACCACCACACACTTTACCAGTATAGCAGTATGGTCTTCACCACACACTGTACCAGTATAACAATAAGGTCTCCACCACACACTGTTCCATTATAAAGTAAGGTCTCTACCTCACACTCTACTTGTAAGACAATAATGTCTCCACCAGTAAGGCCTCAACAATGTAACAATAAGGCCTCCACCATACACTTTACCGGTACAACAGTATTGTTCTGCACCACATACTGTACCAGTATAAAACTAAGGTCTCCACAACTTAATAGTATGGTCTCCCCACACGCTGTACCAGTATAACAATAAGGTCCTCACCACATTGTATCAGTATAACATTAATGACTCCAGCACACGCTGTACCAGTTTAACAGTAAAGTCTCCAGTGCACACTATATCAGTATTAGAGTAATGTGTCCACCATGCGTTCTATTACAGTAAGTGAGATCACCACCACACACTATAACAGTATGACGGAAAGGTTTCCACCATACGCTACACTATACCAATACAACAATTAGATGTCCACCACTCTTTTCCTGTACCACAGTAAAGCGTCTACCACACACTGTAACAGTATAAAGGTAACGTCTCCACCACATACTGTGCCTGCATAACAGAAAGGTCTCTAACATACACTATCTCTGTATAACAGTTTTGAGGACACCACACACACTGTAACAGTATAACAGTAACGTCTCCACCACACACTGTGCCTGCATAACAGTACGTTCTCCACCAAACAGTATAACAGTTTTGAAGACACCACTCATTGTAACAGTATAACAGAAACGTTTCTACTTCACACAATGCCAGTAATACAGTAAGGCTTATACCACAGACTTTACCTGTGTGACAGTAAAGCCTTCAATATCGTTCGTGAGTTTGGTCTCACAGAACCCAAGTTCATCAAATTTGTGGGCAATAGAAAAGCTATAATAGTGGGGGGTAACATACTCACAAGTGCTACAACCAACAAAATTAAGAAGACTACCTCTACGCAAAAGTTATTGATAGAAGTTGCTTTTGTAGTTGAACTGCACATTTTGACGACAAAGAGCTCGATGTCTGTCATATCAACATTATGGTTTTGACCAAGATCCTTAAGTAGTTCAAGGTTCTTCATGTACAGTCCCCTTCACTAGTGCGTTTACAGGGGTTCGTCAGGTTTTTTTAGGTGTGCAGCCCTGTGTTTGTTTACATTCGACAGAAGGAAACTCACAATAGTAAACATATTATGGAATCAAAGTAAAACAATATTAAAAATAAATATCTCGATGTAACGATTTGTGGAATGTTTATATAACGAGCCCCTGTAAACGCACCAGTGAGGGGGACTGTTCGTTTTTCGTGCAGTGCGTTTCCATATGACCACAGAAATGACTGACTGAGTCTGATCTGTTAGTGCATGAAACAATAAGATATTATTGAAAACTTCTTGTTCCAGGCTTGCACGCACAGTGGTCACTTGAATGGACTGCCTCTCTTTTGCAGTCCCACTGCTCATCCATACGTCTTGGGCAGTGTCATGATGAATCATAAGAAGGATGTCTGTATCTCTGTTGCATACGACTAACCTTTGGAAATTCTGTACGTTGGCATCAAAAGTATGCAGCACAATTTTCGTGTCGGCATCTTCATGGGTTTAATTCAGGTGATGGATATTGCATCCAGGAGACGATGCAGCAAGAAATTGATCCCCACCTGACACTACAACTTCTTATGATGTGGTAAGGATTGTGCCTCCAGTAGTAGTTGACCACGCAAAACTGAATGAGGTGCACCTTGTTCTCCTCAAAGGACTGCCAAACAGAAAGTAGCCGCAGATCACGCCCACCAATGATTTGACGTTCCCTGAACCCTCGTCAAAGACTTGATCGATTTCTGTTATTAGTTATCAAGTATGATGTTCAATCTTGTTTGAGAGTCTTTAAGGTTACTGAAGACTCTACTGCAGAAATTATCTGCTAGATCACCAAAGGTAGATGCAGTAGATGGCTTCCCCAATGCTTGCACAGTAGCCATGCCATCCACGTTAACACAGATTGGTTGATCAGTTTCAGGAAGTTGGTCCTTCACATAGTCGTCATACAGCAAGTGGTACAGGGCTGCCTTTTCTGTTGGCCGTAACGTGTGATTCACTGTTACGAAGGCGAGTGGTATCGGGGCCAACTCATGCTGTAATAAATCTGTCAAGTCTATTTGGCGACCACAACTAGCTGCACTAAACAACTGCCGGAATAGATCTCTGTCTGCCTTGGTTGCTTTGCTTTTTCCAGCAGGGAGTAGGCACGTTCACAGTGTGCAAATCCGAGGTCTTCGACTTGTTCTTGATGATAGTATCATGAAGGTTTCCAGACGCATCTGGGAGCAAACAGTTCTCTACGAAGTCAGTTAGCAGTTCTGTACCACGTTTTGGACCTGTCAGTAGATCCTGCCTGCTGTCATCATGAGATTATATCGTTGGTGGAATTCGCACACAAATTCATCTCCCTGACGCTTGAATGGATTGAACCACTGGATTTGCTCCTCAAGCTTATTGGTAAATCAGCTTCGTCTCGTTCCATTACCCTGGAGCTTCTGTAACCGTGAGATTTTGACCCACTGTGTGTCATTCCTACCATCTGTCGAATGTCATTTGATAGCCGTGCTTGGTCACTGAAGGTGATCATTCATCGATTCAGGGCACTCTGGATCCTTGCTATACCTACGAGTGGTTGCAAAGAGAAACGTATAAGCCCTCCATTGCACATGTAGGTGGTACACACTATCGTGCAGTGTTGCCTATGGATGCCGACAAGAGTGCCTCAATAGCCATCATTTGCCAGACGAGGACAAATCTGATGACGACTAAATCAAACCTTGTGATTGTGTTACATCACACATGATTCGACTGACGTAGAACTGTCAGTATTTTATTTCGTAAATGGTATCACATATGTTTGGTTAATAAGTTTTGAACTACATATTGGTGGCATATTGTAAAAACATTTTGTTCAGTGGGAATAAATTGACATAACACAGCTGTATTTTTTCAATATGTCTGTGGCTTGAATTTGTCGGTTTGATGAGAAATTAAGAGGGTCACCTTAGGTTTGAGTGTGTTAGAGCCTGTTAATTGTATATAGTGTATGATTGGTTGGACAGGAATTGGAGGGGAATAAATAGGGATAATTTTGGTGTATCAAATGTCTTTGTGGATTGTGTATTGATGGACTTATGAACAATATTTTGTGATACCGTAACCCAAACTGAAATGAAATTTTGAGCAATTTTTATTGTTTTTCTGTTCTTCAAGCATGAGTGAGCTGTTAGGATATGAATATTTGGTGGTTCTTCCTGCATGCAGTATATAATCCCGGTCAATTTGCTACCACATAAAGCTGCATAGGATGTATATTAGTCCCTGTAACTGAATTATAGTGAATTTGAAAATATCGCGAATCGAGTAAACAAAGGATCTACTAAAATTGCTCCTACAGTAAGTCGTTAATGTACAACTTTCCAAAATTAAAACCGGCCATTTAGACTCACCATAGGAACCCTCTACCTGTCTACTGTATACAGGTTTTAGGTATATACTGAACACTTATGTGTGAACGGAACTGACAAAATTAATATCTGGTTCTTGCACTAAGAGTAAGATCTCCACAACACACTGTACCAGTATAATAGTAAGGTCTCCACCACACACCGTAACTGTATAAAAGTAAAGTCTTACCAAAAACTGAATCTATATTGAAACGGTTGGTTAATTCCCAATTAACCAGGTTGGTTCACATATATTATATTGGGCTTTAGTAACGAAATCCGATTGAAGTTTCTTGTTTTATTAGAAAAGTATTATGTTTATATAATTCCTGAGTGTAGGTCAACCGTAAGTTCCACTATTTATGAGTGTGATGAGAAAGGACGGCGTTTATGTAATATAAACGTGAATCAACGTCCGTTGGTGTGAGTGACTCTGAGTAGTGACCCATCGAGGAAGAACGGAATAGGTACGTCGTTCCCCTCGAGGGAAGACGGAGCTATCCACTGTGGCTCTCAAATAACGTCTTCTTCTAGTCAAGGATATCAAACTACTGCTCGCTTTAGGTGGCCAGAGAGCCGGCTACTTATGCCTTTACTCAGCATAGTATGATGCAGCTTCCCGTGGGCACACCTTATCACGTGCATTGAACATGTCACCTCATAACCACTGGAAAGTTACAGGGGATAAATCTGAATATAAATCAGATGTAAATAACCCATTTATATAATACTTCTGTTGATGAGACAGGGGCCATTACAATATAACAGAAACCTTTCCACCACACACTGTAACCTCCATAACAGTAAGGTCTCCTCCAGACACTCTAATAGTATAACAGTAAGGTATCCACCACATACTAAACCAGCATAACAACCAGGTCTCCACCACACATGTCTCAGTATATCAGTAAGGTCTCCACCATACACTATACCAGTATAACAGTGTGGTCTTCACCACACAATGTGTCAATATAACAGTTAGGTCTCCACCACACAATGTACCAGTATAGCAGTCAGGTCTCCACTAAACTCAGCACTAGTATAACAGTAAACGTTGAAGGTGGAGTCTTGCTTTCAGACAATTCTTGCTCTTCTTGTAATTGGTTTTAAAGTATCTCAATTATAAAACATTATCTCTCGTGTTTGTCAGTGTAAAAATTTGTTCCCTAGATCTTCCATATTCGCCTTAATGACATATTTATTCTCATATCGACTTCCATCCAATAGTGACCAACATGTTTGATGACGGTGCTGTTATGCCGCACACTACGTCAAAATAGCGTGGATTAGCTTTTATTCGAGTTTATTCATTTCAAGATATCGGATATAATTTTCAAAAGACACTTTCTCTACACAGACGAGTTTCTGTACCTTATTTTAAAGTCACAGTTACAGTACAGTTAAGGTTTTACACCATATTCTTTTACTACTTCGGTGATGACGAACTAAAAATAGTTTAGTTCTGGACCAGCCCACTAACATTGCATCATCTCTGAGCTAAATTGAATTCCACGGTTGATATATCATTCTGAGCGGCCGAGGGGAGTTGAAACTCAATTAAGGGGAGCAAGGAGTTGTAAAGGGTGGGAAGGAGAAGGAGGCAAAGTTGTTGGATAATAAAATACATTAATTAATATCCTACTATTTTTATATTACCAGCTATGTGTTATTTTGAACTGAGAGTGTCATTTTTATTATGGAAAAGGTGGAACTAACATGTACTAGTAGTATGGAAGAGGTGAAGCTAACATGTAATGGTATTAGAGAGGAGGGGAAACTAACATATACTTGTAGTATGGAGAAGGTGGAAGTAACTTGTACTGGTAGTATGGAGGAGGTGAAGCTAACATTTTCTGGTAGTATGGAAGAGGTGGAATTAACATGAACAGGTAGTATGGTGGAGGCGAAGCTAACATGTACTGGTAGCATGGAGGAGGTGAAGCTAACATGCACTGGTAGTACGGAGAAGGTGAAGCTAACATGTACTGGTAGTATGGAGGAGGTTGAACTAACATGTACTGGTGATATGGAGGAGGTGAAGGTACTGGAACATGTCTTAGTTGTAGGGAGGAGATGGAACTAACATGTACTGGTAGTAGGGAGGAAGTGAAGCTAACATGTACTGGTAGTAGGGAAGAGGTGGATCTAACATGTACTGGTACTAGGGAAGAGGTGGATCTAACATGTACTGGTTGTCAGGAGGAGGTGAAAATAACATGTACTGGTAGTAGGGAGGAGGTGGATGTGCTGGTTGTAGGGAAGAGTTGAAGCTTAAATTTACTGGTAATAGAGAAGAGGTGAAGCTAAGATATAATGGAGAGGACCTGGTGTTGTGCTTCTGATGACACTTTAGTATTTAATTATGTGATTTGATAACCACTGTATTACATTCTGGACTAACTAGGGAAATGGCACTATCAGCCAGAGGTTACATGATGAGGTCAAACAGGAAGAATTTGGAAGAGTTGGCCAGCAGAGAAATAGTGTTAATAAGCCAAACAGAAAGCGTTACCATCAACCTTAGAGGAAGTGGCATTATCAGCCAGAAACACAGCGTTATTGTTAGCACCGAGGGAGAGGGTATTATGAATCAAGAAATGAGTGTCAAGGTCAACCAGGAGAAAAGAAACATTATCAAGCAAGAGAAGATTAGAACGGTATGCCAGAATGGCAATATGTGTAGAATGTGCAGGCATCAATATATATGTACACTCGGAAACCATATTCTCTAGCCCTCCTGGGTAGGTGCTGGAGGTTAGTTCAGTGTCCTTTCTGGACGGGGGCCCACTCTAATTATCATGAGGCAACACACACACGAACAACACAGTCATAGTACGCCTGTATAGATGATGTTATGTATAAATATTGTATATGGCATTTTATACTCTGCATTATCTTCATTATATATGAACACGAAGAAAAAATTACCATAGGTTGTAGTTACCAAAGTATGAATGGAAATAAACACTTCCAAACCACCCAGAGAAACCACATGTCGTTTACAGCGCTTGTGGCCAGACCACGATGATTCCACCACACACCATCTATATCTTTTATTTCCCATCATTCGCGTAACTATATGAAAAATCGTGTTTAATTTAACTACATATTTCAAAACCTTAAATTACATGTGGATCGGTCACTCCTCATTTGACACACTTATAGTGTAATACTTTGACCATCCCACCTGGGCACATGGAGGCCCACGGTAACTCTCGCGGGGCAACATCCTTGCATTTGTTGAGAAGAGTTAAATATGTTAAAATATATATATATATATATATATATATATATATATATATATATATATATATATATATATATATATATATATATATATATATATATATATATATATATATATATATATATATATATATATATATATATATATATATATATATATATATATATACATATTGCATTAGCCCAATAAAGCACGCGGATTTCTACATGCAATTAACACCTCAACCCGCCAGGAGTCGAATGCACGGCCCACGAGCCCATGGCTGTGACCGGGGAACGCTACCTCTGGACCACCAGGATACTTAAAGCAGTCCTAGAGTCTGTTATATTTCACACAAAGCCTGTTCAACGAGCTTATGGCACCGTGAACCTCTAATGGGGACTACCCGTATCACATAGGTGGTCAGAGTAACGTTTTACCAAATCCGGCTTCGAAACAAGAGGATCCATATATATTTCATTAGCCCAATAATGCACGTGGACTTCTACATACAATCAACACCTCAACCCGCCAGGATTCGAACCGACAGCCCACGTGATACGGGTAGTCCCCATTAGAGGTTCACGGTGCCATAAGCTTGTTGAACAGCGGTCGGTAGTCAGGTCAGAGGGGCGCTTTTGTAAAGATTAGTAGGGTCATTACGTATACTTGACCTCTGTGGCCTGGTTCTCACCCTCCTCTGTATATATATAACTTGTTCTGCACTTCTATTTTAGTCTGTACTCACCCCTGAAGATGAGAATTACACGAAAGCGCTTGGGAACTTCGTGTTTTCTTTTTCCTTGTGGTTATCAGCATATACCTGGATCACGTGCACCTGCAGTGATTTATTTGCATATATATATATATATATATATATATATATATATATATATATATATATATATATATATATATATATATATGTATATATATATATATATATATATATATATATATATATATATATATATATATATATATATATATATATATATATATATATATATATATATATATATATATATAAAACAAAGAAGTATGTCTGTGTGTTTGTTTGTTTGTGTATTCGCAAGAGGATCTCGGAAGCTACTTTACCGATCTGTAGATAGATTGGGCACGACCACCTCCGCAACCCCCCCTCTAAGCGTCAACTTTGGCACTATCAAAGGGCAGACTGGCAATCCTTGCGAGAATTCTTCACCGACTTTCCTTTGGATGAATGTTGTTTTCCCATTCGGGACGCCTCGGTATGTGCTGACAGCATTGCTGGGATTATACTTTTATCCTCTTCGCCACTGATCGGCTTGTTACCAGGGTGGTATGAGTGCATTTATCCCATCTTCTACCTAAACTTTCACATTACTATCTTGGCTTGATCGCTCCTGCTCTCTTCCTTGCAGGGTAAGAGATGGGGCATATCAAGCTATGAAACTATCTCCTTCTCCTCTTACCCCCGCTTTCATTACTTCGCGGAATTTTATAAAAAGAAAGACCGCTGTCCTGACTAATTCTTCCTTTAGTAAATCCTGGTCCTTAACCAAAAACATCTTTAACAACTTCTGCACTCCTTCTTTTCCTCCTCTCTTCCGACGTGATAACTCTATAGCCAACTCTCCCCCTGACAAAGCCAACCTCTTTGGCACCTTATTCTCCTCTAACTCCACCTTAGACGATTCCCACTCTATCCCTCCTACCCCTGCTCCTCCAACTGAACCTATGCACTTTACTATAATCTCCACTCGCAGGGGTGCCAGTGTGTTATCCAGGGTGGATGTGAGTAAGGCGCATGGACCGGACGGAATGCCCCCTCGTGTTCTGAGGGAGTGTGCTGAAGCTCTGGCCCCTGTGCTTGCTCGCCTCTTTCGCCTCTGCCTCAAAACCCAAACTTTTCCTTCTTCTTGGAAGCATGCCTTGGTTCAGCCCATTCCGAAGAAGGGTGACCATTCTAATCCCTCTAACTTCATCCCTCTCTAAGATTTCGAAACTATCTTGAACACCTTTCTCTTTTGTCGGATCATCAGTATGGCATTAGCCAGGCGAGATCTACTGGTGGTCTGCTCTCCTATTGCACCCATCTTAGGTCATCCTCTCTTACGGATTATGGGGAAACTTTCGTCGTGGCCCTCGACATCTCCAAAGCATTTGACAGGGTATGGCACAAGTCTTTGCTATCTTAACTTCTCTCATTGGGTTTCTCTCCCCTACTTTGTTTTCTAATCTCTAGCTTCCTTGAGAACCGATCAATGGCAGATGGTGTCGAGGGATCGATCTCTCGCTCTTTTTCTACCAATAGTGGTGTCCCACAGGCTTCTGTTCTTTCACCTACTCTCTTTCTTCTTTTTATCAACGATTTACTTCACACTACAACTAATTCTATCCATTCTTCACTCATCCTTACATTTTCCCCTTCCTCCTAACTCTCAAACTAGATCTGTTTCAACTGATATCAGTACTTCTATCAATGCGGATCTGTGCAGCATCTCTGAATGGAAAGGTACTAACTTGGTTAAATTTAATAGTAATAAAAATCTATATTTACCCATTTCACTTTGTAAATTAGACGATCTCCCACCAATTACATTTCAGGATGCTATCATCCTGCCAAATTTTGAATTAAATATTTCAGGCCTCACCATTTCCTCCAATATGTCCTGGAAATCACACATCTATATATATAAAACAAAGAAGTATGTCTGTGTGTGTGTGTTTGTTTGTGTGTATGTGTGTCCGCACGAGAATCTCGGAAACTACTTTACCGATCTTTAGTGATGATGGATGGTGTTATATGTAGTTATGATGGATGGTTTTGTATGTCGTGATGATGGATGATGTTATATGCAGTGATGATGGATGTTGTTATATGTAGTGATGATTAGACAATAAAATAATAACAGTTTAATGCTAAAAAATCTTTACATACTTGCTGCTAATGGCAAAACCAAAAATGTGGTCTACCCTTATGCACTACAGTGAGACAATGTGGATTGCCTCCCGGAGGGTGGCGTCCTACCATGGCATTACAATGGTCATTGGTGTAGACTTTCGCCAGACCTTACCTGTCATTTTTCGAAGCACTCCAGCTGATGAACTGAATGTGTGCCTCAAGGCATCATACCTTTGGAGAAGTGTTCAGACACTCACCCTATCCACAAACATGAGAGTACATCTACAAGGAGATCAGGATGCTGGACGGTTTGCAAACCTTCTACTACAGATTGGGAATGGAACTTTCCCTGTTGATTCAGAAGGACAAATAATCATTCCTCAAGGATGTTGAAATGTTGTAAAGTCATCAACTGAGCTCACTAACATGGTCTACCCAAACATTATCCACCACTACAAGGATCACAAGTGGCTGCGTGAACGCGCAATTCTGGCACCTAAGACTGAAACAGTGGCTGAAATCAACATGACTCTACTCAGACAGCTTCCAGGCAGTGAGACCTCATTCAAGTCTGGTGATACAGAAATCGACCAGGATCAAGCAGTCCAGTACCCTGCAGAATTCCTTAATTCTTTGGAGCCCACTGGAATGCCTCCTCACCACTTCACTCTCAAGATTGGAACTCCTATAATGCTCTTAAGAAATCTTGAACCACCAATCCTCTGCAATGGCACAATACTGGGGTGAAGAACATGATGCCACATGTACTGGAAGCTACAATACTGACAGGAAAAGCTAAAGGAGAGGACGTGTTTATACCAAAGATACCGCTTATCACCACTGACCTACCATTTGAGTTCAAGCATCTTCAGTTCCCGGTTAAAGTGAGCTTTGCCATGACCATCGACAAAAGCCAGGGACAGTCCCTAAAGATGGTTGGCCTAAACATGGTGTTTCCTTGCTTCTCACATGGACAGTTCTATGTTGGATGCTCCAGAGTGGGAACTGGCAAAAATCTGTACATACTGTACTTGCTCCTAATGGCAAAACCAAAAATGTGGTCTACCTTAATGCCCTACAGTGAGACAATGTGCAGCCTCCCGGAGGGTGGCGTCCTACCGTGGCCTAGCGAAAGAGACGCCCGGAGGGCGGCGATTCCGCTAGTCCTCAATATACCTAAAGCTGGCTCCCGAAAGTTGGGAATGCTGTACAGATACCGTAGTAACTTCACTCCTGAGCGGTTGCTCCAAGTATATAAGGGATTCATTCGTCCTAACTTGGAGTACTGCTCTCATATCTGGGGTGGCTCTTCTTCTGTCCAACTATTAGATAGGGTGGAATCAAAAGCATTTCGTCTTATTAACTCTCCTCTTTAACTCGACAATCTCTCTTCCCTTTCTCTTCGCTGCAATGTTGCTTGACTCTCTCTCGTTCACAGGTAATCTAACGTGCAATGTTCGGTGGATTTGTCATCCTGTGTACCGTCGGCAAGGCTGTGGGCTCGTAACACACTTCTTGCCCGCGGTGCCCACCGTTTCTCTGTGGATGCCGGTCACACGAGAATAACCCGTTATAGTACCTCCTTCTTTCCTCACACAGCCAAACTGTGGAATGCTCTGCCTTCTCCTGTGTTTCTATACTTAAACAATCTGTCTCACTTTGTCTCACTTTAAAAAGACGGTTTTCCGGCATCATCGTGGTGTAGATTAAAACAGTATAACCTTCTTCTTGTCTATATTAAATTTCTTTCTGTTTTTATTTTTTCGCCCGCCAGGCTCCGTTGTGGGTCGTTTGACCTGTGTCCGGGTGGGCTAATTCCCGTATTTTTAAGGCCAAACGTCACTTTTCTTATCAATCTAATAAAAGTAGCACAGACACTTTTCAAACCAAATGGTAACATTCTGAATTGCATTAATCCTCTCTTGCTTGTAAGGACTGTGATTTTTTTAGATGCATCAGTAAGTGGGACCTGGTAGTATTCCTTATACAGATCGATATCAGTGAAAAACTTATCCCCAAAAAACTCATCCAAACACCCATCAACTGTTGGCATAAGCTTGGCATCAAAATAGGTTATATCATTAATACTGCGACAATCAATGCACAATATCCATGAATTGTCAGGCTTTCTTACAAGAACAGGTAAACATATGCAGAGTCAGAATGTTCAATAATTCCTATGTCAAACAATTTATCAACTTCATCGTGAAACACCTTAGCAAAATTTTGAGGTATTGGATATGGTTTCTTGTAAACTGGGATATCTGTAGTTAATTTAATGTCATGGTAAATACTTTCTGTTTTACCTGGTTTACAAGAATATCCTAAAATAAGGGAATCAATCTCTTCCTTTTGTTCACAGGATAATGTGCTATTTATGTTAACCTTAGAGCTTACATCAGAGGAATCGTAAACAATAATATCACAATTAGAACCTGGAGTCAGGGTTAGAGAAATCTATTTTAATTTATTGCTTGAGCATGTTGGCATGAAAAAGTTTGATCTTATCTCGAACTTTGACGCAATAGTCTACACCATAAAAATGAGTTCCAGTGATACAATATGGACCTTTCCAAGTCATAGCCAGCTTAGTAGAAGAAGTTGGTAGTAACACTAACACCTCGTCACCAATTTCCAATTTCCGAGTTTTAGCTTTCTAGTCAAAATAGGTTTTGTACTGAGAAGTACTAATATTAGAATTTTTGAGAGCAAGTTCAGCAAAAGCTTCTAATCAAGATCTTAGTCCAAAAGATATTGATAAGTATTACGTAAAACTTCACCTAGATCTTCCTTCGTCCATAGTTCGTACAGTATATGCAAAGGACCTCGCACTTGTAAACCATACAGGAACTCGAATTGTGAAAATTTTTGCGTGTCATGAGGAATCTCCTTATAACCAAACAGAACAGAAGGGATATATCTATCCCAGTCTCGAGGTCGATCAATACATAGGCGTTGTAACAGTGATTTCAAAACACTATGAAATTTTTCTACTGCACCGCTACAAGCTGGATGGTAAGGACTCGTGTGCAAAGCTTTAATAGATAATAGTCTAATTATTTCAGACATCAAATCTGACCTAAACTGGGGACCTCTATCGGACAATATCTCAATAGGTATGCCAACACGTGAGAAAATAGTAAGAAGATCTTCAGCCACAGTTATAGTATCAATGTTTTTATAATGGCACATCTTCCGTGAAGCGAGCTGCATAATCAATAAGGGTGAGAATGTATTTGTGAACATTTAATGATGATGGGGGTAAAGGGGCCAACTATATCAATAGCTACTTTAGCAAAAGGGGTTTCAGTGTGAGGCATTGGAATTAAGGGTACTTTTTTACCTTTCCTTTAGGAGTTGTTTTCTGGCAAGTGGGACAAGACTGACAGTAACGTTTTATTTCATTAGTTATACCAGGCAAATACAATTTATTCAAAGTCTTACTTGCAGTCTTTCTATGTGAAAAATGACCCGCAAGGGTGGACTCATGAGCTGTGAACAAGACTTACTTTCTGAATTTCCCAGGCACAACTAATTGTTTACTCCTAACTTTCTCTTCGACTTTACTTGAGATACAAATCCTGTACGTGAGACCATTTAATCGAGAAAACTTAACTGATCTATTCTTTGCTGTCTGGGGTGTATCCGCTTCAACTTTATTCCTGACAATATCAAGAGTAGAACAGTTATTTTGGGCTTCAGTGAAATCCTCTTTACTGTTAAGTAAAGTAGGTAGTACAGTCAACAGTTTTTGTACTGGTCCTTTTTGAGATTGAGATCTTGTCTAAGCTGCAAAAACTGCGACATCACTTGGGGGTTATCTTTAGCTTGAGGAGCAGGCACGTGAACAGCAGGAACAGTTACACCTGGTACCAGGCCTACTAAAACATCAGTAAGCCTTAAGGGGGCAGCAATAGCTTTGACCCAGCCAGATACAAACTTGCACTGGAAGTGACAACTAACCTCAGGAAAGAATGATGGAACTCCAAGAAAGTCATACACCCTCACTAACTTACCCTTGTTACTCCTCTTAGGAATCAATTCATCATTAATTATGTTTGCACTACACCCATATTTGTCAAATAATTTACACTTGGCAAGTAAAACATTCTCAGAACAGATTTCAGTGTTGAACAGAAAGTTTACTTAAGCAGTAGATATTGAACTCACTGGTTTTGATTTTGATTTAGAAAGCAGGGGACAATTAGGTCGCATGTGCCCTTTCTCTTTACAAATATGACTTGTAACTTCCTTCTTTTGAGAGTCGGACGTTACAGAATTGTAGTCATCAGAAAGTTGTTTGGACAAAGATTTAGTTTTACTACTTCTATGGGCAAGTCTATATCTGTCTGCTGCCTGGGCAATTTTTAAGTTATCAGCCAATTCCCTTTCTTTCAGAAAAGTCTTCAGTTCATTAGAACAATTACTATAGAAATTATCTCTAATCATAAAATCGACTACAGACTCAAAATCTTAGCTTACCTCACTGATAGTAAGCCATCTTCGAGAATAGTTCTCCATACTAGTAATCATCTGAACATAATTTTCTCCATCCTTTAGTCCTACACTATATAATTAACGTCTGTATGATTCTATGTCAACTGCTTAAGTCAAAAGCAAAGCCTTCTTTAATTTTTCATAATTCTCGAGAGTCTCACGAGGAAGACCCATATAAGTCTGCAGCCCCTTACTTCGTAACAAAGTACCGAGATATATGTGATACTAATTTTTCTTCCATCTCTGAATCCGAGCAATGCGTTCAAACCGAAGTAAAATCAAGTCCATATCATCTGTGCCCTCGATAAAACAATGAATCTGTAGTTCCTTCAGAGATTAAGATACACTTTCATCCACATCCACAAATACCCTTGAAGCGGATTCCAAATTAGCTAAGGCTAATTCATGTGAGAGTTGTTGTTTTTTTCTGCTAAATCTAACTTATGCCGTTTAGCCTCCCGCTCTGCTGCACGTTCTTCGCGAGCTATGGCTTCCTATGGCTTCTCTGTCTATTTACCGTGAAATATCCTCCAGATAGATCAGTATCTTTCCCAGCCTTCATTAAAGCACATACATCAATTTTAGGCCCTTCCATATCTCAAGAGTAACAAATTCGCAAAAGTAAACAAAATTCAGGAGTAAAAAAATCTCAACAGCAACAAGCAAAATTAAGATGAAATAAAAATTGTACTTCAATTCTGCGAGGTAAAATTAATGGATAAATAAATCACACCTGCGCGAAAATACAAAAGGGCAGCCACAATATCATCGCTGATCACCGGACAATCTCAAACAATGGAACCACAAGCACGTGAAAAGCTGAAGCCATCACCTATCCGTATCAGCTATGGGAGTAATGGAAATAACAGTCACACTACACTTGCGCCAAGGAATGAACCCAGGTCATATAAGTAATATGTTACAGAACAAGATTACTCAAATGGGATGAGGAACAACCTCTATCATGGGTTAGAAAAATATAAAACATACTTTAGTTGTACCCTAACTATATAACTAGACCCATGAAATATTAAATGACCTGCCGGAAATGCGTAAAATATCCCTATGCATCCACTCTCATTTTGATATGTTTTACAAAGATTTAATACCTCAGGAATTACTGTGGAGGGTCGCGTAATGCCCAAGGCCACAAGACGGGAATGAATCATTCGTTCAATGAAGCACGAGTCCCTGAACCACAGGTATAAGATACATATACAGTTCAAAATTAAGTATCCATTGGTACAAATATACACCAAGCAAGGAAATAAATACAGCAGTTAATCCTACTCACTGCGCCAATATGTCAAGGAATTCGTTAAAGGTTGTTAGATCTTCACACCAATTATGATTAACTCTGCATTTATCCTTCAACTGTGAATGATTGTACCAAAGGAAAAATAAAAATAAGTAAAAAAAATGTATTAACACTAATGAATTAAGAATAGTGGCACCATATTAAGGAGACCATACAAAATATGAACAATGGCTGGTAGTGGGGCCTCGTGCCACATGGCGACTTGGGCCGCATCCATCATCGAGGGTGTGAGCACTATGTTGAAAAGTGGCTGGAGTGGGCTAGTGGCACACACACATCCTAGAGAGGTAACCCGCTATACCAGCTAGCTAGGTCGCTAGTGGCAGGCCACACAGACCACCACACCACCACACTGCAGTGCTAGCGGCAGGCCACACAGGTCATTACACCACCACACTGCAGCAGCTCCACGTGCCTGCTCCTCAAGCTAAGGATAACCCCCAAGTGATGTCGCTTTTTTTGCAGCTTAGACAACATCTCAATCTCAAAAAGGACCAGTACAAAAACTGTTGACTGTACTCCCTACTTTACCAAGTAGTAAAGAGAATTTCACTGAAACCCAAAATAACTGTTCTACTCTTGATATTGTCAGGAATAAAGTTGAAGCGGATACACCCCAGACAGCAAAGAATAGATCAGTTAAGTTTTCTCGATTAAATGGTCCCACGTACAGGATTTGTATCTCAAGTAAAATCGAAGAGAAAGTTAGGAGTAAACAATTAGTTGTGCCTGAGAAATTCAGAAAGTAAGTCTTGTTCACAGCTCATGAGTCCACCCTTGCGGGTCATTTTTCACATAGAAAGACTGCAATTAACAAGGCTGAAGGTGAAGATATTTATGGAGCTGCGTAACTGTAAATAAGGCTCCTTTACTTGCCGTAAGTGATTGTCGTTGATGAATGATTCAATATTAGGAAGAGAGTACAACAGTACAACACAGTGGCAAGTCTCTGGGGGTGCTACGTTGCTGAGCTGAGTCGACTGGCGCAGGACTGTAAATTCGGGGCGCTTCTCGAAGAAATAATCCATATCGTTGAGAAGATAATTTATCCAAGATTTCATAAAAAAGTGTCTTCAGAATGACGACTTCACTTCGGAGTTACTTCTTATTGTGTCATTACATTCCACCCTTACAACTGAGGGGCTCTCGTTGGATGTATATGTAATATTCAGAAATTTCAGAGTAATTTCAAACACCGCGCAATTGGCAATACTGAGCTTTCAAGGTCGTCTGAGGGAAGAGAGCTCTCCCTGCACATAGCGAGAGGTTGTGGAACTAGGCCTAAGTGATATTAAAGGTAATTTGCCGAATTAATAATGATGCGATTCATGAATTTAAGGGACTATTATTGAATTTGAAATTATTATAAATCGTTTATCAGTCTGAATAATGTCACGGGTGTCCCAAGGAGCTATTAGTTAGGCGGAAAATATGTCACGTAGGCCTAAGCTAGTGCCTTGGAGAGACGCGACGCTGGCTGGTCCTCAGTCACGGGGAGCATTCAGACAAACAACACGTCCCTGCGCGTCCGTCACAAAAATAGTCACGTGGCCTAGTCACCTGTGTTGCACTATTGCAGTATAACAAGTAAGTCTCATTCGATCTCAGACAGGGATAGATAGGGCAGTGGTAAAGTTAACAAGAGCTAACAGTGAGTTCATTTCAGGGTTTCCGTCAGAACCCACTTGACCGGAGTTGACCGGAGTTTGACTGCGAGAGATTGACTGCAGTTTGAGACTGCCGTTGATGATTGAGGGTGGCGATTGTCGCCATTGGACCGATCAGTGTAGGCCTGTCACTGTTTAGCGGGGTATCAAAGGATCTCTTGAGGGAATCTAGCCGTCTGGGTGCCCAGCTGACGACGGGACGATCGTTGGGGCATCAGCTCTCCTCTACCTCGGCTCACAACCCCACATGTCTCGAGCAGCTTAGTGAAACCCTCTTGCTAACAGGAAACTAAAGCTTCTCTCAACTGTACAAGGTCTGATTGGCTCACTCCCTTCCGCTTTATGGATGTACTGGGGGTAAAGTGAGGCCAGCTGATTGATACAGGGTCGCACAATGAGACCATGAGCCTAGGGGATACCTAGAGGAACATTTTATCTCCCTTATTACGGGTGTATGTTGAGTTGGGTGGAGCATGGTTCATGGGTATTGGTGGACCCAGTAACAAACCAATATATTTGGGTGTAGTTGATACCATTTCTCAGTTACTGATATTATCGTGACGTGTGTAGTATAATATTTCTTAAACAATTTTGATAGTATTGTTTTTGAATGTTTGTGTCACTAAGTGGAACCAGAGTGATACTGTGATTTGATTCTTTTAATGATTTAATTTTTCTTTATAATTCCGATCTCAGGTATAACCTTTGTTCCCCAGAGTAGTGTTTAAGTTAGGTTAGGTGTGCATCTGTTGGTGTAACATAATTATATTGAGTGCCCTTAAGGCCTATTCATTGTAGAGTAATTAATTTTTTATTTTTTAATACCATTTCCTCAGTGACTGATAATATTTTGTTGAAAACCCTTAAGGCCTGCATCTGTTGGTGTAACATAATTATATTGAGTGCCCTTTAGGCCTATTCATGGTGGAATGATTAATTTCTTATTTTTGAATACCATTTTCTCAGTGCTGGATATTATTTTGTTGAAAGCCCTTAAGGCCTGTTTCATGTGTGCAAGCAACATTTCTTAATACTTCAAATTTATTGTTGTCTGAGTTTCTAATAATTTCTATATCATGTATAACTTTTATTCCCCAGAGTAGTGTTTTAAGTTCAAGTTAAGAGGTGCGC
Organism: Homarus americanus; assembly: GCF_018991925.1. Classification (NCBI taxonomy): domain Eukaryota; kingdom Metazoa; phylum Arthropoda; class Malacostraca; order Decapoda; family Nephropidae; genus Homarus; species Homarus americanus. Next base: position 3,358,036 of record NW_024748502.1, on the reverse strand, counting down.
ATATTGGTGTACCATTAATTGATTGTGTTTGTAGTGTTGGAGGGAATATAAGTGTCTAAATTTTACAGTGTGTCTCATTCATCCCAGTCACAGACGCTATCCTTCCACGGGTCACGGACAATTCATTTTGTTTAGTAGATTTAAGTGTCCTTGTGCTGGTTCGGGATTTTCTCAAAGGGGCGCTTCCACTGCCATTACCATCTAATAATCTTTAATAAACCCCAAGTCAAGTGAGAAAATAAAGTCCAGTAAATTCCGACCGGTTACATATATAAAAACTAGAAACAACACAAGAATGAGGGTTCGGGGGCCAGTCTCTGGTCAAACTGCGGTAAGAGAGATCGCTGGGCTCGAAGTGACGAATGTCCCGCTCATAAGTCTCAGTGTCGGGTAATCAGCAGAAGGAGCCTCCTCGCTCAACGAGTTGAGATTCTTCCCTCCATCCTTTGGAGAAGTCATTGTCGACTCACTGTGCCTTACCGAATTGTTCGGCGAAGTTGCAGGCGGATGGTCACATATTTTGCTCCCAAGTATGCCCGGTCTGCGAACCTCTAATGTCGACCGTGTGGACTCAGACTGGATTACCTTAAAGGGCCGTTAGACTGCCGCTCACCTATCCGGCAGCCTCTATGGTGACTTCTCTCCCTAGGCAAAAATCTCCACAGGCCACAGGCTGCCACTCAGCCGTGTGCCCCTTGGGATAACCTCATGGAGGGCCTGGTGTGTGATTGTCTAGGGCCACGAGCCATCGCAACTCTCCACCCTCGGCTAGCTCCTTCTCGAACCTGGCCTTCTTCTCGTCGGACCGAAGTGACGAAGATTTCCCTTGGGTCTGTTGAAGTTTCTGTCAGTTCCCAGACTTCATCCTGAGAAACTGCCATGGAGGTGGACTTGCGCTTCATGAAGGTGGGCGTCGACGTCCTCTTGCACCTCAACGACTGGCTGATTGTCGCCTCCTTCCGAAAGTGAGCATCAAATATGGTGACCACCACCCGGCTAACAGCTCCAGAAATGAGATTCCTCCCCAATCTAGAGAAGTCCCTCATTACTCCGTCCCAATATCTGGAAGAAACTCATCTGGACAATCGTGCCATCTACGTTAACATGTGGGAGAGCCTCCTGGGGTCCATAATTTACGCAAGGACAGGGACCACCCAAAACAGATGCCCCAGCCTATCCTCTCCTTCCTCAGGCCCTGGATGAGACCACGATTGCTACTCAGCTCCCAACAATGGACGGAGCCTCCTTTACTCTTCATCACGATGGATGTGTCATCTACAGGATTGGGATAGCAGTCGGCAGAGAGGAACCAGTGGCAAGGCATCTGGCCTTTACAGAGATGATGTGACATTAATACCAAAGAACAGGAGGTGGTGTAGCTGTTCCTTCGCCTCATTCGATCCATCTGGAACATTGTCATTTGCTTCAGTATGCACAACAAGGTCGCCATCGACAGCATAAACAAACAGGGTTCCTCGCGTTCCTTCCTCTTTTTGCACCTCTCGATCAAGATCTTCCGAGTGGTTCACAAGCGGGGCCACCATCTATCCGCGTCGTATGTCTCAGGGGCGGAGAACGCTCAGCTGTAGATTGGGCTTTCCATCCACGAATTTTTCGTTGTCTGACGGAGAGATGCGGCTTTCTGGAGATGGACCTTTTCACCTCTCCAGACAAGGCGAAGCTCCCTCTCTACTTCTGGGAAATCCTGAAGCCTTTACTCTAAATTGGAACAGATGAAATTTCATCTACCTACTCCCTCTATCCAGAACCAAGATCCTTTCCAAAGTGCTATGTTAATTCAGGACCTTTAGAGGACGGGTCCTACTGATAGCTCCCCTTTGGCCGGCACAGCCGTGGTACATAGAGTTCTCCGGTGGTGCCCCAACCCCCACTCTCAAGAGTCACACTGCCTGTTAGGACAAAATTTTGGACAACTGAGGTAATCTTTACACATTCACGTGCATATTTTTCCGTTCCTTTACATCGCTCTTATCATTCGCCGAGTGATAGAGCAAGTGGGCCCCGATAAGCTACTTAGGGCTCACGAGGTCCGATGCTACGTTTCCACCCTTGCCTCCCTCGTACCAACTGTCTTACGAAGGTACAAGAAGGAGGCCAATGGAAGTCAACTGTGTTCTTCTGTGCGATGTGTTTCACTCTAAAGGTCCTTGATACAGACTGTGTAGCTTTGGGGCTCTTCCCGGTAAGAGCCGCCTTGCCCACTCAGTGCCTTATCCTCGGACCTAGGTGATGGAAATGAGTCCTTTCTCCTTGCCCCTTCTCCGTCTTGTATAGCATTTTTCCCGTGTTTCTTTTACCCGAAACCTGGTAGAAATTATTCATGCAGATGGAAAACTGTTGACGTTAATTTCAAATTTGTTCAGAAGTTGAGGTCTTTCCGGAGTCACGCTCTGACCCTCTTCCACTTGGGAAGTAGGAATGTATACACTAGCTGAAACTCAAGCCACTAAAATATAGGCTTTGATTGAGTGAAAAGCATACTTTTGGTAGTTGGATAAAGCTAGTGTGCCATATGAGCCGCTCAGGAATTCCTTCCTGGGCTTCCCTGCTCTGCCACATCTCCAGTCTCCCCTACTCTTGTGATGTGAGGAAGAGGTCTATGAACTGCATCTCGACCTCGGTGTTATAGACCTCCATAGAAAACGTTGAATCGGTGACTGAAGTATTTTCTTCCTGGTTTCTACTCTTCTGCAAGACCTCTTGTTGCAACCCGGATATCATTCGGTTCCCCTATTCGCTTCTGTTGTTTGATAGAAGGGCAAAAGGGATGATCCTATAGGCTTTTCAATTCTCCGTTGATCCCATTCATCGGTAGTGCCTTGTCAAGCTTAAGCTCATTTATACACTTTCTCTAATCCTCCCCACTCAATATTCTTTCTATTTCAAAAGCATTTTTCGTTCCTCCATATTCCACATTGAATGTCCTCGCCCCTCTCCCATCATTGCTTAGTATTTTCTCCCCGTTGTGTTCTCACGTCTTCTTTTTACTTGGCTTATTTTCTCTTTTATGATAAGCCACCATTTGTATTTTTTTTCAGTTTTCTTATCCTCTTCACTTCCTACCAGCACAATTTCATATTATCTAAAACCTTTCATTAACTTTGTACTCATCTTTCATTTGTTCGTCGTCTGCATTCTTTCACCATTATTTTAATCCTCTTTTTAACCATGTTTTCATCTCTACTCTCATCTCTTCTCAAGCACAGCTGATTCTCATTTGCCCTTATTTTCTTTTCAATTACCCCGGCCATCCTTCTTTCTTTTTCGTGATTTTTAATCCTCATTGTTTTTCTTTTAGAATCCACAAAATGTATTTTTTTGGTAATTGCAACAACCAAGCCCTAGATAAAACCAATCTCAATAGCTAACATCATAGCTAAAAAATGCAGCCATTTTTACTCGTAACGATACCCTGCACAATACCTACATCAAATTCTCCCTCTCCCGAGAATCCACCTAAATTTTATCTTTCTACTGTTTCCGTTTTTTTTAATCTAGTCCTAAACAGAAGCAACGTAATTACATTCAATGCCAGCAAGGCAGACTCCTATTGTCTTCTGCAAACAAAATAATTCCCACCACCGTATCACCTAGACTTGCTTGGTACCCTCTCTTGGAACCACCACATTTCTCATACTGTAGGGAACACACCCAAAGGCCCAACATTTTCGTTTTAGGCTTAACAGTTTACCCCTTTTACACGTAATGCTAGCCAGGCTCTCTTTTCCTCCTTATCTGTGCTCATGCGAATCTTTCTTCCTTATCTCTTTCTTTTTTCTGCCAACAATTCCATGAGCAGTGCTTCATATACTCTCTTTTTCAGTTCTAGTTCCAACACGTTATTTCTAATAACACTCCTCAAATCTATGCACATTTAATGGAACTTCATCAACATTCACCTCCTTCACTCGCATTTCTCGTCTACGGAGATCTCGGTGCTCACATATCTTTCCACCCATCTACAGCATTAACTTATCACACACTCACCTTATACAGTATACCATGCATCTTCACCTTTCTTATGCATACTGTCCTTGGCAAGTTTAGTTTGATTACAGGTAAGAGCGCCCTTCAGAGGCGAAACTAATATGTGTCCATCACCGTCAATTAGGGGAAGAAAAAAAAAAGTCTCGACTGCGCATTCTGAAACTACACTTAATCTGCTCCGATTCCTTTACAACCTCTCCCACGTCCTCTTTGTTAACATGAATTTATTCCTTGAAATATTGTTTACCTACAATATATATCCTCAAACTTTTACACTTATTTCTAATGATTTAATCACTTTATCTCTCTCTCTGCACGCAATCTCTCAGCTGACGCTTCAGTGCGCATTCCACCAACACGTAGTGTAACATACCGTTTACTTCTACATTACAACTCCTCTATTATAGATATGATATATTTTTAAATGAAATATTTCATATTATCATCACACATTGTTCCCAGCCATTTGATCCTATTACTCCATATTTATTCACAGTCCTAACATGTGTCACATTTGAATCTTCTTTTACTGTCATATTACCTCTCTCTTTTTTCTCATACTGTGACACACAAGTACTCACATTAACCCCGGTTTCTTCTAGATCAGTTTACACGTGAGTCCTAATATCACGGGACTGAACACAATATGTTCCGCCATGGACCCCAAAACTTCACGGCTGAGTAGCAAAGTCACAATTGTTTCTGCTTCATCCCTTTAGGGCACTTTTGACCACTTTTGATTTTACACTCGTCTGCCATCGCCACCACACGTCTTCTCTACTCTTCAGCTGTGCTGAGGGCTTAATCTCTTCGCTCATATTTGATCTATGTAGACTGATATCCACTTGGTTAACAATCATTTATACACTAATGAACTCTTAGCTGCTCTACATTATATGGAGATATTTTTGTCATCACTCATTACCCATTCATTTTACATATTATTACCTGATTTATTCTCTCTCTCACTCTCTTTGACCATTCTTGTTCTTTCTATTCCTGTCCCTCCTCTTGCTCTCGTTCAGTTAATATTTTTACCAAGTGTGAGCTTCACTCCCATAAATAACCCGGAAAACTTCCACTATGTGTCAAATTTGGTAACATGTAAGAAAGATTTAGGTAAGCCGGCAACCCTGAGTGAAAGGGAAAGACATAAGAGGAAGACGAAGGAGAAAAGGTGTAATAAGAGGAGTGAAGGAAGAGGATAGTGAAAAGGTGGAGAAAAGGAAAAGCTAACAAAAAGAGGAAATACAGATAGGAAAGAATAAAACAATTAGAATGAACAAGCTTGGAGAAGGTCGTGCCCAATAGTGCTCCCGTTAGAGACCAAGGAAAATGGCCGCCGTGGATCGTTGTGTCATGGGGGAAGAGGAGGGGAGTGTGGGGAAAGACGACCTCCTTGCCACTCTGTTAAGGCAGCTGGGACAGTTGAGGAGTGAGGTTGACACTCTAAAGGGGGAAAATGAAGCCCTCAGGACGGAACTCCTTCAGGTAGGTGTCCTGCCTAGCAGGACACCTGCGAAGGAGGAGCAGGCGTGGAGAGTGGTTGTCTCCAAGGGGACTAGGGTCAGGCTCAGGAAAGCTGACCAGGGTGTGGAGTGTAGTAACCCTTACCAGGTGCTGCAGGAAGCTAGCGAGGAAGAGAAGAGGCAGGACGGTATGGATCAAGGAGGAAAGGGCAGTTGTACAAACCCTGCCCACAGGTAAGGTCGTGGTAGTTGGGGACAGCCAGGTTAGGTTTGTAGATAGGGCTTTTTGTGCGAGAGATAGGAAACGTAGGACTAGGGTGTGTTTTCCTGGGGCTGGGATAGGGCATGTAGCCGAGAGGTTAGACAGGGTTTTGTCAGGGGAGGGTACCAATCCAGTAGTGTGTCTTAGTGTGGGAGGAAACGACATAGGTAAGGTTAGGAGTGAGGAACTTTTCAAGAGGTATAGGGAGGCGCTGGGGAAGATTAGAGATAGGGGAGGGATCCCGATAGTATGTGGTGTCTTGCCTAGAAGAGGGGTTGGTCGTGAATGGCTGTCCAGGGCAATTGCTATAAATTGCCGACTGGAAAAACATTGTGCAAACAATGGTTGGGCATTCATTGATAACTGGCAACGATTCTATGGCAACGACTACCTGTACTGTCGCGACGGAGTACACTTGTCTCGTGAGGGGGTAAAGACGTTGTCTGCATCCCTGGAGCGTGAAATTGTCACTCCGAAGGGGGGGTTTCGCCAGTAGAGAGGGGTCGGGGAAAGTGGGAGTCAAAAAACAAGCAGGTCCTGGGAAGTAAAATTAGTTGCTCAGGACAAGGGGTAAAACAGGACCAGGGAAGGGTAGGTTTAAATGTATACTATACAAACAGTAGGAGCGTTAGAAATAAAATAGACTTGCTGAGAGCGGTTGTATGTACCGAGAATGTAGACGTCATAGCAATCACCGAAACTTGGATGAATCTGGCGAGCAAATTTTTTTTATCAGAGTACCACATAGAAGGGTACAACCTTTTTCACAAGGACAGGGAAGGTAGGAAGGGGGGAGGGGTCGCACTCTTCGTCAAGGATACATTAAAATGTTGTATTAATAATTCAATAAAGGGTGAAATAGGAACCGAGTCTGTGTGGGTAGAAATCACGGAAGGAAGAGAAAAACTAATTATGGGAGTGATTTACAGGCCCCCAAGTCTTGGCAAAGAAGCAGCTCAGCCCATATGGCAGGAAATGAGTAGGGCAGCAAAATATAACAACCTATGCATTATGGGGGATTTCAACTTCAGAAATATTGACTGGGACAACATTGTAGGCGACTATGAATCTGAAGACTTCCTAGACGCAGTACAGGACAATTTTTTGAAACAACTAATTACAGAACCTACTAGAGGTGACAATATATTAGACCTAGTATTAACAAATAAAGAAAATATTATCAGAGATATCACAGTAGGGGAAGAACTAGGTAACAGTGATCACAGAGAAATCAGGTTCACCCTAAATTGGGAAACGAAAAACAATGACAATATGGTCAGAGTCCCAAACTTTCGGTTGGCGGATTATCAGGGGTTAAGAAGGTACCTAGGTGAGGTCACCTGGGAACAGTCACATCAGTTCCCAGTAGGAAGGGGTGAGGTCATAGATGACACAACAATTGATCATGACTATAATATATTCACTAGTATACTACATAAAGCACAAGAACAAAATATACCATACAGAAAAATTAGGTCAAATAAGAATGAGCCAAGGTGGATGACCAGAAAACTTAAACATGACATAGGAATAAAGAAAGGAATATATAAGAAATTAAAGGGAGGGGAGGAGCAGCTCAGAAACAGGTATAATGAACTATCTAGGAATGTTAAGAAAAATGTAAGGAAAGCAAAGAGAGACTATGAAATCAAAATAGCAAGAGAATCCAAAGCGAATCCCAAGGAATTTTTCCAGGTATATAGGACAAATGTCAAGGACAAAGTTGGGCCTTTAAAGTCAGGGAGGGGAGAATTGATAAATGGCAGTGAAGAAATAAGCAAAGCATTCAACAGCTACTTCTTATCAGTTTTCACAGAAGAAATTTGAGATTAAATTCCAGAGGTGGAACTGATATTTAAGGGAAAGGAAGAAGAGAAATTAGAGAATATCACTATCAGAAAAGAGGATTTTCTTAAGAAGATACATAAACTAAAGAAAACAAAATCCCCAGGGCCGGATGAAATTTTCCCTCGAGTCTTGAAAGAGTGTAGGGATCAGATTAGCGGACCCCTCGTAAACTTATTAAAATAATTAGACACTGGAGTTGTGCCAGACTTGTGGAAACAGGCAAATGTAGTACCCATATTCAAAAAGGGAAACAGAGCATCAGCGTCAAATTACCGGCCGATCAGTTTGACGTCAGTAGTGGGGAAATTTCTTGAATCAATTATAGCAGATAGCATCCAATCGCATCTAGAGAAAAGCAAATTAATCTACGACTCTCAACATGGGTCTACAAAGGGAAAATCTTGTCTTACAAATCTGCTAACGTTTTTTAGGAAAGTCTTCGAGGTAGTAGATAATGACGAAAATTACGATGTTATTTACTTAGACTTTAGCAAAGCATTTGACAGAGTACCGCATCAGAGGCTTCTGAGAAAAATTAAGGCTCATGGTATCGAGGGGAAAGTTTTAAATTGGATAAAATCATGGCTCACCGATAGAACGCAGAGGGTCAGCGTAGATGGTGTTAAATCTGAGTGGGGCCGTGTAACCAGTGGGGTTCCCCATGGGTCAGTACTAGGCCCACTCTTGTTCATAATCTACATAAACGATTTAGATACTGGGATCAGTAGTGACATAAGCAAGTTTGCGGATGACACCAAAACAGGGTGGCAAAATAATTGAGGGCAGGATGCAAATGCATTACAGGAGGATGTAAATAAACTGCAGGGATGGTCTGAAAAATGGCAAATGAAAATCAACACCAGCAAGTGCAGCGTACTTAATATTGGAAGAACAAATACTTATAATGTATACAGCCTGAACAACATTAACCTAGAGAAGTCGACTTGTGAAAGAGACCTAGGGGTACTTGTAAGCCCGGACCTACGGCCTAGAAAACAGTGCGTTAATGTTCGAAATAAGGCAAACAGAGTATTGGGTTTTATATCTAGAAGTGTAAGTAACAAGAGTGCAGAGGTCTTATTGCAACTATATCTTGCGCTAGTCAGGCCGCACCTCGATTATGCGGTCCAGTTCTGGTGCCCCCATTATAGAATGGATATATATTCACTAGAGTCGGTGCAGAGAAGAATGACAAAAATGATTCCGGGACTTAGAAACCTTCCATATCAGGATAGGTTAAAGAAACTTCACTTGCATTCCCTAGAAAGACGAAGAGTGCGGGGAGATATGATAGAAGTATTTAAGTGGGTGAAAGGAATCAATATAGGGGATATAGATAAAGTCCATATAATATCCGAGCAGGTATGTGCTGTAAGCCTATTCCTCGAGCCTCCTATAGTGCGCCATTTTCCTGGTCTGGACAGCATTGGTCTGACAGAAACTCACTATAGTACCGAATAAACTTAAATAGTGAAGAAGATCCAGTGCAGTGCCAGCAAAATTGTCTCCATGTGTGGTGAAGGCTTAGTATTTAAATTGTGCTGACGGGCTTTCATATATTTTTTTTTCTTTTACGGAGATTCGCCCACCCAGGCAAAGGTCACTGACCCACATCAAGGCCGGGGGAGGGGGGGGGGGCAAAAATGTTGAGCCAAAAATAAATACAGAAATGGAAAAAATAGACAAATCAAAAGTGAGAAACGATATAAGAACATAAGAACATTAGAAAATACGGAGAGTGCAATAGGCCGGTTGGCCTGTGCATGGCAGCTCCTGTCGAGAGTTACTACCACTCTCTATCATCCATGAATCTATCTAGCCTCCTTTTAAAACTTTCCAGTGTTTCAGCACTTACTACAAAGTTGCTAAGCTTGTTCCACTCGTCCACCACCCTATTTGTGAACCAGTTCCTTCCTATTTCCCTCCTAAACCTAAACTTATCCAACTTAAATCCGTTGCTCCGAGTCCTATCCTGCTCGAATATTATAAGAACTTTATCTATATCCCCTTTATTGATTCCTTTCACCCACTTAAATACGTCTATCATATCTCCCCACACTCTTCGTCTTTCTAGGGAATGCAAGTTTAGTTTCTTTAACCTATCCTGATATGGAAGGTTTCTAAGTCCCGGAATCATTTTCGTCATTCTTCGCTGCACCGACTCTAGTGTATTGACATCCATTCTATAATAAGGGCACCAGAACTGAACCGCATAATCGAGGTGCGGCCTGACTAGCGCAAGATATAGTTGCAATAAGACCTCTGCACTCTTATTACTTACACTTCTAGATATAAAACCCAATACTCTGTTTGCCTTATTTCGAACTTTAACGCACTGCTTTCTAGGCCATAGGTCCGGGCTTACAAGTACCCCTAGGTCTCTTTCACAAGTCGACTTCTCTAGGTTAATGTTATTAAGGCTGTATACATTGACAGTATTTGTTCTTCCAATATTAAGTACGCTGCACTTGCTGGTGTTGAATTTCATTTGCCGTTTTTTAGACCACCGCAGGAGTTTATTTAGATCCTCTTGTAATACCTTTACATCCTGCCCTGAGTTAATCTGCCGCCGTATTTTGGTGTCATCGGCAAACTTGCTTATGTCACTGCTGATCCCAGTATCTAGAGCGTTTATGTAGATTATGAACAAGAGTGGGCCTAGTACTGACCCCTGGGGAACCCCACTGGTTACACGGCCCCACTCAGATTTAACATCATCTACGCTGACCCTCTGTGCTCTATCGGTGAGCCATGATTTTATCCAATTTAAAACTTTCCCCTCGATACCATGAGCCTTAATTTTTCTCAGAAGCCTCTGATGCGGTACTCTGTCAAATGCTTTGCTTAAGTCTAAGTAAATAACATGGTAATTTTCGTCATTATCTACTACCTCGAAGACTTTCCTAAAAAAACGTCAGCAAATTTGTTAGAAAGGGTTTTCCCTTTGTAAGCCCATGATGAGAGTCGTAGATTAATTTGCTTTTCTCTAAATGCGATCTGATGCTGTCTGCTATAATTGATTCAAGAAATTTCCCCACTACTGACGTCAAACTGATTGGCCGGTAATTTGAAGCTGATGCTCTGTCTCCCTTTTTGAATATGGGTACTACATTTGCCTGTTTCCACAAGTCTGGCACAACTCCCGTGCCTAATGATTTTGTAAATAAATTTACGAGGGGTCCGCTAAACTGTCCCCTACACTCTTTTAAGACTCGAAGGAAAAATTCATCTGGCCCTGGGGATTTTGTCTTCTTTAGTTTATTTATCCTCTTAAGAACATCCACTTTTCTGATAGTGATATTCTTTAATTTCTCCTCTTCCTTTCCCCTATATATCAGTTCCACCTCTGGAATTTCCTCGCAAATTTCTGTGAAAACTGATAAGAAGTAGCTGTTCAATGCTTTGCTTATTTCTTCACTGCCATTTATCACTTCTCCCCTCCCTGAATTTAAAGGCCCAACTTTGTCCTTGACCTTGTTCTATATATATACCTGGAAAAATCCCTTGGGATTCGCCTTGGATTCTCTTGCTATTTTGATTTCATAGTCTCTCTTTGATTTCCGTACATTTTTCTTAACATTCCTAGATAGTTCATTATACCTATTTCTGAGCTGCTCCTCCCCTCCCTTTAATTTCTTATATATTCCTTTCTTTATTCCTATGTCATGTTTACGTTTTCTGGTCATCCACCTTGACTCATTCTTATTTGACCAAATTTTTCTCTATGGTATATTTTGTTCTTGTGCTTTATGTAGTATACTAGTGAATATATTATAGTCATGATCAATTGTTGTGTCATCTATGACCTCACCCCTACCTACTGGGGACTGACGTGACTGTTCCCAGGTGACCTTACCTAGGTACCTTCTTAACCCCTCATAATCCGTCAACCGAAAGTTTGGGACTCTGACCATATTGTCATTGTTTTTCGTTTCCCAATTTAGGGTGAAGCTGATTTCTCTGTGATCACTGTTTCCTAGTTGTTCCCCTACTGTGATATCTCTGATAATATTTTCTTTTTTTGTTAATACTAGGTCTAATATATTGTCACCTCTAGTAGGTTCTGTAATTAGTTGTTTCAAAAAATTGTCCTGTATTGCGTCTAGGAAGTCTTCAGATTCATAGTCACCTACAATGTTGTCCTAGTCAATATTTCTGAAATTGAAATCCCCCATAATGCACATGTTGTTATATTTTGCTGCCCTACTCATTTCCTGCCATATGGGCTGAGCTGCTTTTTTCCCAAGACTTGGGGACCTGTAAGTCACTCCCATAATTAGTTTTTCTCTTCCTTCCGTGATTTCTACCCATACAGACTCGGTTCCTATTTCACCCTTTATTGAATTATTAATACAACATTTCAATGTATCCTTGACGAAGAGTGCAACCCCTCCCCCCTTCCTACCTTCCCTGTCCTTGTGAAAAAGGTTGTACCCTTCTATGTGGTACTCTGATAAAAAAATTTTGCTCGCCAGATTCATCCAAGTTTCGGTGATTGCTATGACGTCTACATTCTCGGTACATACAACCGCTCTCAGCAAGTCTATTTTATTTCTAACGCTCCTACTGTTTGTATAGTCCTGTTTTACTCCTTGTCCTGAGAACTAATTTTACTTCCCAGGACCTGGGTTTCATTTTTTACTCCCACTTCTCCTGACCCTTCTCTACTGGCGAAACCCCCCTTGAGTGACACCACTTCCAGGATCCAGACAACGTCTTTACCCCGGCGCGAGACAAGTATATTCCGTCACGACTGTATTGGAGTAGTCTTTGCCACAGAATCGTTGCTTAGCTATCAATGAATGCTGCCCAACCATTATTTGTAATATCGTTTCCAGTCGGCAATTTATAGCAATTGGTTCTGGACAGCCAATCACAACCAACCCTCTAGGTAAGACATCACATGAATTTTATCGGGATTCCTCCCCTAACTCTAATCTTCCCCAGCGCCACCATATACCTCTTGAAAAGTTCCTCACTTCTAACCTTTCCTATGTCGTTTCCTCCCACACTAAGACACACTACTGGATTGGTACCCTCCCCTGACAAAACCCTATCTATCCTCTCAGGTACATGCCCTATCCCAGCCCCAGGAAAACACACCCTAGTCCTACGTTTCCTATCTCTTACACAAAAAGTCCTTTCTAAAAACCTCACCTGGCTGTCCCCAACTACCACGACCTTACCTCTGGGCAGGGTTTGTCCAACTGCCCTTTCCTCTCCCTGCACCACACAGTCCTGCCGCTTCTCTTCCCCGCCAGCTTTCTCCAGCACCTGGTAGGGGTTACTACACTCCACACCCTGGTCAGCTTTCCTGAGCCTGACCCTAGTCCCTTTGGAGACAACCACTCTCCACGCCTGCTCCTGCTTCGCAGGTGTCCTGCCTAGCAGGACACCTACCTGAAGGTGTTCAGTCCTGAGGGCTTCATTTTCTCCCTTTAGAGAGTCAATCTCACTCCTCAACTGCCCCAGCTGCCTTAACAGAGTGGCCAGGAGGTCGTCTTTCCTCACACTCTGCTCCTCTTCCCCCAAGACACAACGATCCAAGGCGGCCATTTTCCTTGGTCACTAACGGGAGCACTTGGGGGCACGTCCTTCTCCAAGCTGGGTCAGGTAGCAACTGATAAACAGTATATGTTGTGGTATGAAAAAAAAGAAACACCTGAGACCCTGCAAGTAAGTGTAAATACGGCAGAAAGTCAGTCAGCTTTGTAATCTGGGACTTAATTAACATTTTGGTGATGTCATACGGCAGCAGGGTCTACATGCTTCCAATATCTTCCCAGGCGGTAGTGCCTCCTTGTTTGATAGCTGCCTACTATTACTTGCATCTTTGCAATTAAATTACCCATTATAACTGATTATTATTTGAACTTAATCAATTGATGCAAATTCCTGGAATATTGTCAATTGTAAAAGTAATTATAATATCGTATTGTACTTATAGTGTCGGTGAATATCAGCGACCGATCAAGCAGCGTCTCCGATGGTGGGCCCAGTGAACTACCTCCGCCCTACTCTACTCTTGTTGCTGTCCGTACCTCCTCCGCCTACACTAGCACACCGTCGCCACTCCCGACCTCACCCATCTACCCCAACAGCCATTCCCCTTACGTCATCAGTGGCGGCGACAGTGGCTACAGTTCTGGGTAAGCCTTAGCATTTGATTCTTTCTCCCATTATCTCTGTGTCTTTGTGTGTGCCCCCCCTCACACACACACACACACACACACACACACATATATATATATATATATATATATATATATATATATATATATATATATATATATATATATATATATATATATATATATATATATATATATATATATATATATCTGTCATCACTGTAGGTGCGTGATCTAGGTATATGCTGATAACCACAGGAAAGAAAACACAGGGATTCACACTTTCGTGTAATTCACACATCTTCAGGGGTGAGAGTACAGCCTGATCTGTACCCTGAAATGTAATTACCTGCTTTTCTTTCTTTCACTGTGAGATATCCTTTACTCTCTCCTATATATATATATATATATATATATATATATATATATATATATATATATATATATATATATATATATATATATATATATATATATATATATATATATATACTGTATATATATGCTGATAACCACAAGGAATGATGAAAACACGAAGTTCCCAAGCGTTTTCGTGAAATTCACATCTTCAGGGGTGAGTACAGACTAAGGAGTAATACTTGATAAGGCTAATATATACAGTAGACGACAGCAGGTGTCCACAATGTTCCAATCATAAGGCAGTGACCCTTACTAATTTTCTTAATCAAAAAAATTGACCATGCCATCTAAGCACAGCAGCTGTCCGTAGTCAGGTCAAAGGGTAAGATGACCCAACCTTCTCACCTGATTACAAATCTTCTTAATCACAAAATTATCCAGTTTGTACATACCATTACTCAAATTCATGTTGACAGATTCGGTATGTTGACAGATTCGATATGTTTAATGAGACTAGATTCTATAATGTTCCTACTGACAATTGAATTACAAGGTAAGATTGAGGAGGCATTATCCCAATCAATACAATGATTATTATCTCTCATATGAATGAACAAAGAACTGGATTCCTGGCCTGTCCTAGTACTATATTTATGCTGTTTAAGTCTAATTATACGATCTTTGCCCGTTTGACATAAGTAGAACATATTACATTCCTTGCAAGGAACTTTGTAAATGCAGCCACCTGCAGTGCTGGGAGAGTTCTTAATTTACATTTGTTTAACAGCGCAATAATTACTAAACGTTACATTTACGTTCCAGTTGCAGAGGAATTTGATATAAATTTTCGTTGAATGGTAACACAAAGAGATTCTTATTGTAATAAGGAGGTTTAGGATGAGTTTTATAAAAAAAGTTTTCATATCGATGTTAAGGCAATTTGTCTATAAAAGATCTAGGGTACTTTAAGTTCAATCCAATATTGTAGATACATTCAAATTCCTCATCAATGGATTCCGGACTGCATATTCGTAGAGCACGTAACCCCATTGATAAAAATACTGAATGTTTGCCTTTATTATGGTGAATCAGACAGTCTAGGAATGGTAATTTACAGTCATTTTCTAATACCACAGTGAAGTTAATCGAGGGGGCTAAGTTGTTAAGTAGTGGTAGAAAAACTTTTAAGTCACCATTACATGGGCAAATACATATTACCTCATTTACATATCCAAACGAAACAGCAGAAGATGGTAAATTATTACTAAGAAGTTTCTTCTCAGGAATCCTATTCTTTGTTCATTCATACAAAGGAGAATTAGTTGGAAGACTAACAAGGTTATCCTAAAACTATATCTTGCGCTTGTGTGACCTAGCTTGGATTATGCGGTTCAGTTCTGGTCATCGTACTACAAAATGGATATCGTTTCCCTAGAAAACATTTACCTACCCCGGGCGTGAGGTAGGTAAACACTGGTTTGAAAATAGAGTAGTGGATGAGTAGACCAAGTTACCAGATATTATCATTAACTCGAACACGCTGGGTAACTTCAAATATAGGTTGGACAGATATATGAGCGATAGGGGTCTGGTGTAAACGAGGATGCCAATTGTTAGTTTTTATTGATATCCAAAAAAACAAGCGCCACCTCCCAATATGACGTGTCTTTTTGTGATTGGATGTTGTGGCAGTTTGACTAGTGAAAGCGACTTGTGGTGTAAAAGTCAGCATGCTTGCCTTGCAAGCGAGCGGACTCGGGTTCCATCCACTGCAGGGTGAAATTATGGGCAAGTTTCTTTACGCTACTTGCCTCTGTCTACTCAGCAGTAATTGGGAACCTGGATGTTTTGCGGATCGTGTTCCGGGGTAATGGTTACCCAGAGCAGTTGTCGGGGTCTTCTCGGACTGTTCCTTGAAACTGGGTTATGCAACTCGTTAACTTAGGGTGTGGTTGTTGCCTCGGCGATAGCGTCTACACCTTAAACAAATTCACGCCTAGGTGGCCGGCCATACTAGTTGCACGAGGGGCAACCATTATTTTTATTAGTGAAAGCTAATGATAGTTAATCTAAAGCACTTCATTATCTGTTAATTTTCTAACTGAAAATTTGCAAAAATTATATTGTTAATGCATCATCATCATGCCAGATAATGTAGCTATCAAATGAATTAATAAAAATTGACTTCTATTTCATATGAAGAATACGGAAATCAATTAAATATAAATCAGGACTGAAGCTAGCGAAAGGAATTTGCGTGAACACGTCATGCAGTGGTACTGACATTAGCAATCATCTAGACTACGATGTAATTACAATATGACAGTCACTTCCAGTATATCGAAATTATAATTATATAAATCGATTTGATACATTGTAGCTTTCTAAAAGTACATTATCAAAAATTTAGCATTTATTTTTTGCCAATTTTACTTGATTTTTTTTTCAATTAGCAGTTAGATTTGTTATAAAAATAAGAATAGATAAACATTGACTGGTATCTTCGACATTCGGCGGGAAATTCGTCTTGGGAGAGTGTACAGTAGTTGCCAAACGCTGTTACCGGACAAATTTTCAAGATTTTTTAAGTTATTACGATATAAAACATTCATTAATAAATTTTGTGTTCATAAAAATGTATTGTATAATCATATTAAAGAAAGAAAACTTTCACTTTCGTATAGTAATATACCAAGAGCTATAAATAGAGACGAAATTGCACTATCAGCTTAGCATGCCTTTTACTGTGGCATAACTCATGAAGGCGGCGTCACACAGGAATTCTTTTGTCGACTTTTTGGGGACAACTTTCAAAAAATCGTCAAATTTTTTTCTTGTGCACCGTCACAAGAGTAGAACTAACTCGCCAGTTTCTTTCGTTTTACAACTGTCAACAAACAAGATGGATCCAACTGACGAAGAAAGTGCAGCAATTCTACGCCTTCTTTGGTTTATGAAGTGAAGAGTCCTGGTGATCCCAGAGACAGCAGCACTGCCTTATCCGGTCCACCAAGAACTCCTCGGACAGGCGTGTCCATAGATTTTTTTTTAGATTCCCCCAGAGGGGGATAATTTATTGGGCACCCCCTTACACCCTGTGCAAGGTGAAGCGCAGAAGCGTTTACAGCGCCCATCTGGGAAGCATGCTAAGTTCATGCTTGCGTTTATGACTCATGCATTAAGGGCGTAGAAGACTGAAGGGTCATAGGTTTTGTCAGCAAGTTATATAAAGTGACAGAATGATGAGTGTGTGGGGGGAAAGTTCCCGGTACATTTCATCTGTTTATGGCAAAGCGTGGCAGGTCCCAAAGAATGTCAAGTGCCAGGCCTGTCACTAGGAGGAGGGATATCTGGTCAAGGACGGCATAGGCGTTGGTAATGGCTGAGGACCTGTAGGAGGAGGTCATAGGGCAAATGGGGATGTAGTGAGAGAGGGTGTGAGAGTCGGGTTGGACACAAAGTTTACAAACAGTGTGGCCAGGCTCAGGGTTGCCAATGTACTCCCATAGGTACCTGTACCCAAGGCGCAGTCTCATGTACATAATCTGTTGAGATCGAGTCAGGGATTAATACTCTTTGTAGTGGCGGTTGTCGTCACCGGTTACAGCGTCATAGTGGCGAAGTGTGATGCTACCCCGTTGTTTCAGGTGTGTCCAATTTTCGTCGAATGCTTCTCGTTGAGCGGCGTGTATGCGAGATTTGAGATGATTCAGAGAGAATGCGAGGGTGGCTTCAATATCTTCTTCTTGTGTCGCTTCTTTGGCAAGCCGATCAACAGTGTCACAGGCAGTTATTCCTATATGTGACGGGATCCAGATAAACTTAAAACGGATGTTATCAGTTTGTTCTAGCCCAGCGACGGCGGCTAGGGTGTGTTGGGCGGCAGGGGAGGAGGGGGAGGGTGATTTGAGCCTCGCTAGCGGCGCAGAAGTTCTGTCACTGATTATAAGGAGGTTCTGGCGTTCAGTGCGAGCATAGGTCGCTCCCTGATGAATGCCCGCGAGGATAGGTATGCTTTCAGTGTCAGTGGAGGAGGCCCAGTCGTGGACCCTGATTTTCCTGCGGGCCTGGCGCTCAGGAATCCACACAGCTGCCCCAGCGCTGCCAAGCGTGGTAACAGACCCATCACAGTAGACGAGGATAGGAGGATTGGAGGTTGTAAGAGAGGAGGCGACATCATTACTCTGCTCAAGGCAGCTAAGTTTGAGCATATCCTGCAGTTGGGTTGATTTACGACCAGGGAAGGTGGGGACGAGAACATCAATACTCGGGGAAGTCCACGGCGGTAGAGGCGGATGAGTGTACTCGGGAGGGAGAGAGGTCGAGGGGGTGTAAAGGTGATAACGTAGAATGTCAACAGCAGTATGGAAGGGGCCAGTGTTGAGAGGGGGAAGGAAAGGTAATGGGGACAGGCCGGCGCAGGAGGGTGTTAAGATGTGAGTTCAGTGAGCGCGACAGGGGAGTCGGTTGCTCACTACGAAGAAGTTTAATATCAAGAATGGCATTGAGAGCAGTAATTCGATCGCAGACGGGGAGCAGGATCAGTTCACGCTGTTTGACTTCTATTCTGGTGGTCATAGGGCAGCCGAGGATGAGTCTCATCGCTCTGTTTTGGATTTTCTCTATGCTTTGTTCCTCGCGCTGGGAGGGAACTACAAGGACAGGAGAGGCATAATCTGACAGCTCTGACGATGGCAATGTACATGAGACGTAGGACCCTGACAGAGGCTCCTTTGAGGCCGTGGGTGAGGGACTGGAGGGGCCTCGCTCGTTTGCGGCACTGGGAGATGACGTGGGCGGCTACAGCGGAGGTGGTGGCGCTGGTAGTGGTTCGCACGGGTGGACCAAGGTACTTGTAGGTGCGTACGTGATCGATGTCTTGTCCTTGAAGAGTCAGCGGTGTCTGACGCAGGAAGCGTGAGATGAACTTGGTTTTAGTGTGTGAGATGACTAGCCCGAGTGTTTGACAAGTCCGGGCGAACGTGGAGAGTATAAGTTGTTCACGTTGCACTGTAGTAATTTGGAGGAGAATATCGTCAGCGTAGCTTATGATGTGACCGTCTAGGGCACGCTCAGCAAAGATGTCGTTGAGGCGGCAGATAGAATTCATAAGAACATTAAAGAGTGTAGGGCTGAGAACACCTCCCTGAGGAAGGCCAAGAACAAAGTCCCTGATCGTAGAGTAGTGGCCCGAAAAACGGACACGGGCCTGTCGATGGGAGAGGTAGTCAGCAATCCACGTGTGAAGTTTTCCCTTCACATCAATGTGCGTGAGGCCCTCAAGGATCACGGTAGGACGTCACCCTCCGGGAAGCTCCACATTGTCTCACTGTTCACTCCCCAAAACTTCTTCCATCATTATTTCATTAACGGTGTATGTAAGTTCCACTACAAAAGTACAGCAAAGTATATTTTTTTAGCATTAAACTGTTATTATTTTATTGTCTAATCATCACTACATATAACACCATCCATCATCACTACATATAACACCATCCATCATCACTACATATAACATCATCCATCATCACTACATATAACATCATCCATCATCAATACATATAACACCAACCATTATCACTACATATAACACCATCCATCATCACTACAGATAGGTAAAGTAGTTTCCGTGACTCTCGTGCGAACACGCAAACAAACAAACCCAACCCACAAACAGACTGGCGGCTCACTCGCTATGCCTCGGTAGGACGCCACCCTCCGGGAGGCTCCACATTACCTCACTGTTCGGTCCCCAAAACTTCTTCTTCCATCAATAGTTTATGAACGGTGTATGTAAGTTCCACCATGTTTTTCACTACAACAGTATACCAAAGTATTTTTTTTAGCATTAAACACCACCCATCATCACTACATATAACATCATAAATCACAACTATATATATCACCATCCATCATCACTACATATAACACCACCCATCATCACTACATATAACACTTTCCATAATCACTACATATAACACCATCCATCATCACTACATATAACACCACCCATCATCACTACATATAACAACATTCATCATCACTACATATAACACCATCCATCATCACTACATATAACACCACCCATCATCACTACATATAAAGCCATCCATCATCACTAAATATAATATCATCATCCATCATCACTACATATAACACCACCCATCATCACTACATATAACAACACCCATCATCACTACATATAACATCATCCATCATCAATACATATAACACCAACCATTATCACTACATATAACACCATCCATCATCACTAAGGATCGGTAAAGTAGTTACCGAGATTCTCGTGCGGACACACAAACACACAAACACACAGACATAATTCTTTGTTTTATATATATAGACACAGCATATGCAAATAAATCACTGTAAAGTACGTGTGCGTGATCCATGTATATGCTGATAAGCACAAGGAAACACAAAGTTCCCAAGGGCTTTCGTGTAATTCACATCTTCAAGGGTGAGTTCTCATCCCTGAAGATGTGAATTATACGAAAGCGCTTTGGAACTTCGTGTTTTCTTGTGGTTATCGGCACACACACACACACACACACACACATATATATATATATATATATATATATATATATATATATATATATATATATATATATATATATATATATATATATATATATATACTGTATATATATATATATAATATATATATATATATATATATATATATATATATATATATATATATATATATAGATATATATATATATATATATATATATATATATATCATCATCACTCCATATAGCATGCTGAGTTCCACATATTAACAGTATCTCATTGTTGTGCCATGGTAGCGAAGCCTGTTCACACACAGAGGTCCGGGGTTCGATTTCCGTATTATTAAACATCTTCGCTTGAAGAGGGTCTTCGTGTTTCAACCCAAGTTTTAAACTAAATGAGTCCTGAGGGACACTACAAAACAGTAAACTTAACTAATTCCAATAAAAATAATTTATGATATTAGAATTAGTTCATTTAACCTCCACACCACCCCGTTGTTTCTCCTAGGACTCATTTAGTTTAAATTTTAGGTTGAAACACGACGACCCTCTTCAAGGGAAGATGTTGTTTAATAATACGGTTGTGAGTGTGGAATATAACAAAGCCTAGGATTGCTTTTGTTGTCCTTGTGTTGCGGTGGTAGCGATCACTGTTCCAACGCAGAGGCCCGGGGTTCCATTCCCAACTGGTGTGTTTATATATATATATATATATATATATATATATATATATATATATATATATATATATATATATATATATATATATATATATATATATATATATATATATATGTAACCGGTCGGAATTTACTGGACTTTAATTTCTCACTTGACTTGGGGTTTATTAAAGATTATAAGATGGTAATAGCAGTGGAAGCGCCCCTTGAGAAAAATCCCGAACCAGCACAAGGACACTTAAATCAACAAAACATAATGAATTGTCCGTGACCCGTGGAAGGATAGCGTCTGTGACTGGGATGAATGAGACACACTGTAAAATTTAGACTCTTATATTCCCTCCAACACTACAAACACAATCAAATAATGGTACACTAAGTTGTGTCATACAGAATAACACAACCCATTGTCACTATGACAACTTCCAACATCATCACCGTATATAACACCAACCATCATCACTACATCTAACACCCTATTTCCACATCAAATCATGATCAATGATATAACATTTACCATCGTTTCAAAGGTTATTATAAATGACAACTGATCGTCACTGTTATTAAACATCAACCATCATCACTACATATAATACCACCCATCATCAATACAGGTATAACACCATCCATCATCACTATATAAAAACACCAACCTTCATCACTACATATAACACAAACTGTCAACAGCATAGCAAACCCACTTACATAACACAACTCAGCGTAACTACATAAACATCAACCATCATCACCACACTATAACACCTCACCCATCATCATCATACACATAACACCACCCATCACTACATATAACACAACCCATCGTCACTACCTGCAAACATCAACCATCATCACTACATATAACACCACCCATCATCACCATACATATAACACAAACCCATCGTCACTACATAAAACATCAACCATC